>NC_061514.1:178280715-178594458 GCF_022539505.1 Lolium rigidum | reverse complement strand
CGGTCTTCGAGGGAAGTAAAACCCAAATTTATTGATTCGACACAAGGGGAGGTAAAGAATACTTATAAGCCTTAACAAGCTGAGTTGTCAATTCAGCTGCACCTGGAAAAGCACTAGCAACGGGGGTGATGTGAAAGTAGCGAGTGGTATGAGAGCAATAGTAACGAGTAACACGGCAGCGGTAATAGTGATATGAGAGCAATGGCACCGAGAAAACGAGTTGACATGTAGAACAAGTATATGATGATGAAAGATGGACCGGGGTTCCCAGCTATCTACACTAGTGGCAACTCTCCAATAACAAGTGTTGGGTGAACAAATTACAGTCGGGCAATTGATAGGATTGAAATAGCATTAAGATAGAATATCAAGATCATTAATCATGTAGGCATGTTTTCCAATAATAGTCGTACGTGCTCGCAATGAGAAACTTGCACAACATCTTTTGTCCTACCAGCCGGTGGCAGCCGGGCCTCAAGGGAAACTATCTTGGATATTAAGGTACTCCTTTTAATAGAGCACCGGAGCAAAGCATTAACACTCCGTGAAAACATGTGTCCCTCACATCACCGCCATCCCCTCCGGTTGTCCCGATTTCTGTCACTTCGGGGCCTTTGGTTCCGGACAGTGACATGTGCATACAACTTGTAGATACAATCTAAGCAATAATTATAAAGCTCAAATCTAAGATCATGCCACTCGGGCCCTAGTGACAAGCATTAAGCATAACAAGATTGCAGCAACAATAACTTCATAAACTTTGTAGATAGACAATCATAATGTAACAATCCATCGGATCCCGACAAACACAACACCGATTACATCAGATGAATCTCAATCATGTAAGGCAGCTCATGAGATCATTGTATTGAAGTACATGGGGGAGAGAATACCAACTAGCTACAGCTAGAACCCGTAGTCCATGGGGGAACTACTCACGGAGCATGATGGAGGCGATGGCGTTGATGGAGATGGCTTCGGGGGCACTTCCCCGTCCGGCGAGGTGCGGGACGAGAGACTCTGTCCCCCGAGTTGGAGTTTCGCGATGGCGGCGGCGCCCACGGAGTCTTTACGGAGTTTCGTCCAGAGTTACGGTGTTTTTAGGTCGAAAGGGATTTTATAGGCGAAGAGGCGGCGCGAGGGGCACACAGGGGCTCCCCACCACGGGCCGGCGCGGGCCCGGGCCAGGCCGCGCCGCCCTATGGTGTGGTGGCCCTCCGGCCCCTCTCAGACTCTTCTTCGGTGTTACGGATGCTTCGGGAAAAATAGGAGGTTTGGTCTTCGTTTCGTCGAATTCGAGAATATTGCCCGAACAGCCTTTACGGAACCAAAAACGGCGAGAAAACGAGGAACGCGCTTGTGGCATCTTGTTAATAGGTTAGTTCCGGAAAATGCATGAAATCATCATAAAGTGCAAGCAAAACATGTAAGTATTGTCATAAAACAAGCATGGAACGACAGAAATTATGGATACGTTGGAGACGTATCGGCATCCCCAAGCTTAGTTCTGCTCGTCCCGAGCCAGGTAAACGATAAAAAGAATAATTTCTGTAGTGACATGCTACTTACATAACCTTGATCATACTATTACAAAGCATATGAAATGAATGAAGTGACTCAAGGCAATGATCTATAGTTGCTAACAAGTAGATAACATATAGCAAAGCTTTTCATGAAGAGTACTTTCAAGACAAGTATCAAAAGTCTTGCACAAGAGTTAACTCATAAAGCAATAAGTTCAAAGTAAAGGCATCGAAGCAACACAAAGGAAGATATAAGTTTCAGCGATTGCTTTCAACTTTCAACATGCATATCTCATGGATAATTGTCAACATAAAGTAATATGATGAATGCAAATAAGCAAATATGTAAGAATCAATGCACAGTTGACACAAGTGTTTGCTTCTAAGATGGAAGGAAGTAGGTAAACTGACTCAACATAAAGTAAAAGAATGGCCCTTCAAAGAGGAAAGCATCGATTGCTATATTTGTGCTAGAGCTTTGGTTTTGAAAACATAAAGAGAGCATAAAAGTAAAGTTTTGAGAGGTGTTTGTTGTTGTCAACGAATGGTAGTGGGCACTCTAACTACCTCATCAACCAGACTTTCAAGAGCGGCTCCCATGAAGGACGTTATCTCTACCAGCAAGGTAGATCATCTCTCTTCTCTTTTGTTTACACATGTATTTTAGTTTCATTATTTATGGATGACACTCCTCCCAACCTTTTGCTTACACAAGCCATGGCTAACCGAATCCTCGGGTGCCTTCCAACATTCACATACCATGGAGGAGTGTCTATTTGCAAAATTAAGTTGCTTACCGATAGATCGGGGCAAAACACGTGAAGAGAATTATTAATGCAAGTTAATTAATTGGGGCTGGGAACCCCATTGCCTGCTCTTTTTGCAAAATTATTGGATAAGCGGATGAAGCCACTAGTCCATTGGTGAGAGTCTGTCAAGAGTAAATGACAAGGTTGAAAGATAAACACCACATACTACCTCATGAGCTATAAAACATTAACACAAATTGAGAAGCATTTTGAATTGTTTAAAGGTAGCACTCAAGCAATTTACTTTGGAATGGCAGGAAATACCACATAGTAGGTAGGTATGGTGGACACACATGGCATAGGTTTTGGCTCAAGGTTTTGGATGCACGAGAAGCATTCCCTCTCAGTACAAGGCTTTGGGCTAGCAAGGTTATTTGAAGCAAACACAACTATGAACCGGTACAACAAAACTTACATAAGAACATATTGCAAGCATTATAATACTCTACACTGTCTTCCTTGTTGCTCAAACACTTTTACCAGAAAATATCTAGACCTTAAGAGAGATCAATTATGCAAACCAATTTCAACAAGCTCTACAGTAGTTCTCCACTAATAGACTTAAACTACATGAAAAAACTTAATCATGATCTACTTGAGAGCTCAAAACAATTGCCAAGTGTCAAATTATTCAAGACATGATGAGGCATTTTCTGTTTCCAACCAAATATAAATAAGTGCAATAGCTTCCAACTTTTATCATTGAACATTAAAAGTAAAACGAAGAACACGAGTGTTCATATGAAAAAGCGGAGCGTGTATCTCTCCCACACAAGGATTGCTAGGATCCGAATTTATTCAAACATAAACAAAAATAAAAGCACACGGACGCTCCAAGTAAAGCACATATGATGTGACCAGAATAAAAATATAGTTTCGGGGGAGGAACACGATAAGTTGATGAAGAAGGGGATGCCTTGGGCATCCCCAAGCTTAGACGCTTGAGTCTTCTTGAAATATGCAGGGATGAACCACGGGGCATCCCCAAGCTTAGACTTTTCACTCTTCTTGATCATATATCATCCTCCTCTCTTGACCCTTGAAAACTTCCTTCACACCAAACTTCTCATAAACTTCATTAGAGGGGTTAGTACTCAAAAATTTGAATCCACCTTGGTCCTGTAGTGGCACATTGCAAGAACTCAATAAAACATTAGCTACAGCCCTCTACGTCTAGAAAACCTCGCTTAAAGTCCACAAGAGACAATGCAAAAAACAGAGACAGAATCTGCCAAAACAGAACAGCCAGTAAAGACAAATTTTAATAAAATACTTCTGTTGCTCAAATCAGAAAACTCAAAACTAACGAAAGTTGCGTACCTATCTGAGGAACACGCACGTAAATTGGCATATTTTTCTGAGTTACCTACAGAGAGAACAGCCCAGATTCGTGACAGATAGAAATCTGTTTCCGCGCAGAAATCCAAATCTAGTATCAACCTTCGATTAGAGGCTTCACTTGGCACAACAAAACACAAAACTAAGATAAGGAGAGGATGCTACAGTAGTAAACAACTTCCAAGACACAAATATAAAACAAAGTACTGTAGCAAAATAACACATGGGTTATCTCCCAAGAAGTTGCTTTCTTTATAGCCATTAAGATGGGCTCAGCAGTTTTAATGATGCACTCGCAAGAAATAGTATTCGAAGCAAAAGAGAGCATCAAGAGGCAAATCCAAAACACTTTTAAGTCTAACATGCTTCCTATGCCAAGGAATCTTGTACACAAATAAATTCATGAAGAACAAAGTGACAGGCATAAGAAGATAAAACAAGAATAACTTCAAAAATTTCAGCATATAGAGAGGTGTATTAGTACCATGAAAATTTCTACAACCACATTTTCCTCTCTCATAATAATTTTCAGTAGCTTCATGAACAAACTCAACAATATAGCTATCACATGCAGCATACTTTTCATGATTTCCAAACACATAATTTTTATCAAGTTCAAGAATAGTGGAATTAAAACTTTCAAACTTACTTTTATTAATAATATAACAAGGTAGTTGATCAATATCAATAGATATGGGACTCATAGAATAAGTCAAGAACTCTCCAATCCCATTTTCATTAGTAGTACAATTAATATTATCAAGTAACATAGGACCATCATCTAGAGCTTTATCATAGACATTTGCCAAACAAAATTCTTTAGTACCATGCATTTCGACATCAGGCACAAACAACGCATTATCATAAGATTTATCAAAGTAGCATGGATTATCATAGATAACAGTAGCATAATTATTCTCACAAGTATTACTCATAGGTACTATTTCAAGAGAATCCACAGGAACATAACATTCAACCTCTTCCGGTAAGCATGGAGGACAATAAAATAGTGTAAGAGATAAAGAGTTACTCTCATTAGAAGGTTGACATGGGTAGCTAATCCATTCTTCCTCCTTTTGTTCGTCGCTCTCCTCTTCTTTTTCATCCAATGAGCTTTCAGGTTCATCAATTTCCTCCTCTTTTTCATCCAATGAGCTTTCGGGTTCATCAATTTCTTCTTCCACCGGTTCCTGCAAATTGTGAGTGCATTCTTGTGCATTAATGTGTCTCTCTTTATAATCAAGGATATAAGGATTCCTACTGTAGCATTCTGTGCAAGAATTAAGGATAGTAGAGACATAATCTTTAAGGCCCTTACAAACAACACAAGTTTCATAATTCTCAACCATGAAGGATTCTATCTCGGAGGCTCCCATAAATAAGACAAATTGTTCTACCTCTTCGAACCCATAATGAATATAGCAATTCCGATTATAGTTCTTAATTAAAAATTCCTCACTAAAGCCACATTGAAATTTAAGATGTTTAGTATCCTGTTGAGAGCAACGAGTTTATATCATGGCATTTAAGCAAGATTTTAGCAATTGTATTCAATTTTTCTATCATAGCACTCATTATTTTACCAGTTCTTGATTCTCTATAACAATTATAACATTCTATAAGCTCCAAGTAGGTTGTAGGTTCTCCCATAACAGCAGTTTTTTATTTTTTGGTTTTTCAAATTTTTATGGATTTTTGGATATATAGGAAAAGTAAAACAAAACTGAAATAAACTAGACAAAAGTAAACTAAGCAAACTAATACTAGACAGAAATAAACTAAGCACAAATAAACTAGACAAAAGTAAACTAAGCAAAACAAAATAAAGTAAAACAAAAACAGCGAGAGAGGTAGAGTGTACTCCCCGGGTGAACTTATGAGTAGAGCTATGCCTCCCGGCAACGGCGCCGAGAAAATAGTCTTGATGACCCACAAGTATAGGGGATCGCAACGAGTCTTCGAGGGAAGTAAAACCCAAATTTATTGATTCGACACAAGGGGAGGTAAAGAATACTTATAAGCCTTAACAACTGAGTTGTCAATTCAGCTGCACCTGGAAAAACACTAGCAACAGGGGTGATGTGAAAGTAGCAGTGGTATGAGAGCAATAGTAACAGTAACACAGTAGCAGTAATAGTGATTAGAGAGCAATGGCACCAGAAAACAGTTGACATGTAGAACAAGTATATGATGATGAAAGATGGACCGGGGTTCCCAGCTATCTACACTAGTGGCAACTCTCCAATAACAAGTGTTGGGTGAACAAATTACGATCGGGCAATTGATAGGATTGAAATAGCATTAAGATAGAATATCAAGATCATTAATCATGTAGGCATGTTTTCCAATAATAGTCGTACGTGCTCGCAATGAGAAACTTGCACAACATCTTTTGTCCTACCAGCCGGTGGCAGCCGGGCCTCAAGGGAAACTACTCGGATATTAAGGTACTCCTTTTAATAGAGCACCGGAGCAAAGCATTAACACTCCGTGAAAACATGTGTCCCTCACATCACCGCCATCCCCTCCGGTTGTCCCGATTTACGTCACTTCGGGGCCTTTGGTTCCGGACGGTGACATGTGCATACAACTTGTAGATACAATCTAAGCAATAATTATAAAGCTCAAATCTAAGATCATGCCACTCGGGCCCTAGTGACAAGCATTAAGCATAACAAGATTGCAGACAACAATAACTTCATAAACTTTGTAGATAGACAATCATAATGTAACAATCCATCGGATCCCGACAAACACAACACCGATTACATCGGATGAATCTCAATCATGTAAGGCAGCTCATGAGATCATTGTATTGAAGTACATGGGGGAGAGAATACCAACTAGCTACAGCTAGAACCCGTAGTCCATGGGGGAACTACTCACGGAGCATGATGGAGGCGATGGCGTTGATGGAGATGGCTTCGGGGCACTTCCCCGTCCCGGTAGGGTGCCGGGACAGAGACTTCGTCCCCCGAATTGGAGTTTCGCGATGGCGGCGGCGCCCCGGAGTCTTTCCGGAGTTTCGTCCCGAGTTACGGTGTTTTTAGGTCGAAAGGGATTTTATAGGCCAAGAGGCGGCGCAGGGGGCACCTGGGGCTCCCCACCACGAGCCGGCGCGGGCCCGAGCCAGGCCGCGCCGCCCTATGGTGTGGTGGCCCTCCGGCCCCTCTCCGACTCTTCTTCGGTGTTCTGGATGCTTCGGGGAAAAATAGGAGGTTTGGTCTTCGTTTCGTCGAATTCCGAGAATATTGCCCGAACAGCCTTTATGGAACCAAAAACAGCAGAAAACAGGAACTGGCACTGTGGCATCTTGTTAATAGGTTAGTTCCGGAAAATGCATGAAATCATCATAAAGTGCAAGCAAAACATGTAAGTATTGTCATAAAACAAGCATGGAACGACAGAAATTATGGATACGTTGGAGACGTATCACTTACTGAGACGCCGCCGCCGCCAATCCCATCTCGGGGGATTCAGGAGATCGCCTCCGGCACCCTGCCGGAGAGGGAAATCATCTCCCGGAGGTCTCTTCATCACCATGATCGCCTCCGGATCGATGTGTGAGTAGTTCACCCCTGGACTATGGGTCCATAGCAGTAGCTAGATGGTTGTCTTCTCCTCATTGTGCTATCATGTTAGATCTTGTGAGCTGCCTATCATGATCAAGATCATCTATTTGTAATGCTACATGTTGTGTTTGTTGGGATCCGATGAATATTGAATACTATGTCAAGTTGATTATCAATCTATCATATATGTTGTTTATGTTCTTGCATGCTCTCCGTTGCTAGTAGAGGCTCCGGCCAAGTTGATACTTGTAACTCCAAGAGGGAGTATTTATGCTCGATAGTGGGTTCATGCCTCCATTGAATGCGGGACGAGTGACGTAAAGTTCTAAGGTTGTGGATGTGTTGTTGCCACTAGGGATAAAACATCAATGCTTTGTCTAAGGATATTTGTGTTGATTACATTACGCACCATACTTAATGCAATTGTCCGTTGTTTGCAACTTAATACTGGAAGGGGTTCGGATGATAACCTCGAAGGTGGACTTTTTAGGCATAGATGCATGCTGGATAGCGGTCTATGTACTTTGTCGTAATGCCCTGATTAAATCTCATAGTACTCATCATGATATATGTATGTGCATTGTTATGCCTTCTTTATTTGTCAATTGCCCAACTGTAATTCATTCACCCAACATGCTATTTATCTTATGGGAGAGACACCACTAGTGAACTCGTGGACCCCGGTCCATTCTTTACATCTGAAATACAATCTACTCGCAATACTTGTTTTTACTGTTCTTCGCAAACAAACATCATCTTCCACACTATACATCTAATCCTTTGTTTACGAGCAAGCCGGTGAGATTGACAACCTCACTGTTACGTTGGGGCAAAGTACTTTGATTGTGTTGTGCAGGTTCCACGTTGGCGCCGGAATCTCTGGTGTTGCGCCGCACTACATTCCGTCACCAACGACCTTCACGTGATCCTTGACTCCTACTGGTTCGATAAACCTTGGTTTCTTACTGAGGGAAAACTTGCTGATGTACGCATCACACCTTCCTCTTGGGGTTCCCAACGGACGTGTGCTTTACACGTTATCAGTGACCCGGAGGAGATCATCCACCCCAGTATAAGCATACATTAGGCGTGCGTTATAGCGCAGAGGCTGGATTCTCCGGGAAAACCAGCTGAGCATGAGTTGGGCTCCGGTCAGTCCGTCGTGGACTAACCAAGAAATCCTCCGCGCGGCCTTCTCCAAAATCGGCGTTTGGGCAAGCGTGGGGATGAAGCTCCAGCTCGCCAATTCTTCCGGAGGCTTGTTGTTGAAGGGTGGAAGTCCATCGTGGACATTCAGAACTGGTGCGTTCTTCACGTAGAACCATCTAGCGTTCCAGTACCGGACGGACTCGTGGGAATCGTGAGGCAGATACATGCGGCCGGAGCGGAGCATGAATGTCATACTCCCGCAGTTTAGCATGGCCTTGTCTTTCGTCTCTTTCTTCACTCGGAAAAAGAATTGCCACAACGTGACATTTGGTCGGATTCCGAGATGCCCCTCGCAAAGAGTTGCGAAGTTAGAGAGCAGGAGGTAGGAGTTGGGGCAGATGTTGTGGGGCTGGAGCCCATACGTGTCGAGGACGGAGAGGAAAAACTCCGAGCAGGGGAGTGACAGACCGCGCTCAACCCACGCCTTTGTCATGACTCGTTCATCCGCGTCGGGTTTGGGGACGTTGGAGTCACGCATGAAACTCCAGTGCTCGGAGATCATGCCCTCGTTTTGGAGCTCTCTAAGCTCCGCGTCTGTGGTCTCACAGGGCCACCATTGACCCCTCACGCCTTCACGACTCCGGGCCTTGGAAGCTTTTTTGTTTTTCGCTTCCTGAACCTTGGCTGCCATTCTAGCTTGGCCTTGGAGTTCTTCTTCGAGTTCTTGAGCTGTTGGGATCCGGCCTAGTAAGGTACTAGAAGAGGCGGAGAATGGTTGAGCAAGCCTAATGTCGGAAACGTATGGTGGTAGATAAGCAATGGGATCCGGGCAGATTGGTTCCACGGCACTGGGATCCGGGCTACTCGGAGAACTACCAGTGCAGTGTGGAGAACCATGCGATATGCTTCCGGCTGCACCCATGCGAGCTAAGTTGAGTAACCGGAAATCTACGCTAACTACTTCTTCTTCTACAAGGCCGGTGCACTTACAGTTAATGGCGCGGTGGTCCGACGAGACTCCGGCGATAGTAAGGTCGCCGGACTTGCAGCGCTGAGCTTCCGAAGACCACGAATCGGCGGCGGAGGCGATTTCCCGATCAAACGTACAGATCTTAGGTCAAGAGGGACTTGGAACTGCGGCGGTTGAAGCTCTCCGTGCGGGAGTTCGCCGGAGTTCAGATCCGGTGGGCGGCGCTGCGCGAGGAAGAAGAAGAGGTGGAGGATGCAGTGAAAGAATGGGAAAGTTACCGCGCGCGGAGGTATTTATAGACCTCGCGCGGAGATTCGTGATTCAGATCTAACGGTGGGAACGGAACGGTCACGCCGTCGGATGATTGACACGTGTCTTAGGTCAAGAAACGGTAAAATGACGTGGAGGTAACTTAACTGTGCGCTCCCAAAATTTCCGGCTAAAGATTCGCATCTCCGGAAATTTAGCGCGGGAAAAAAGGAAGTTGCGCGCGGGAAAAGTAGAATCTCCGTTACATTGCCGATCCAGAAGAAAAGAAGATTTCCGAGCAGATGAATCCGGAAACAAGTAAAAGTTTTGAAGCTCTTCGAGATTCTCTTCGGATCCAAGCTAATGAAGTCGGAGGAATGATGAATCTCGGAGAACTTCGGGGGCTACTGTTGTGGGTATACTTTATGGGTATATCAACGGCATGGCCTAGATCCGGCAAGCCCGGGTGGCCCATAGTTGGTGGTGAGGCATGTGCCCCGTCGGGCGGCCCAGTTGCTGTAGATCCTCAAGAATGAAGTCCAGCCCAGGAACAGGAAGCCGGATCTCAATCGACCTACGAAGGAGGCCGGATCCGTGATGGCCCATGAAGTATCCGGATCCAGCACGTTCTTAGATGAAGGCGGATCCTTGACGTACACGGCAAGATATTGTACCGTAGTTAGGCAACTTGTATTCCGGCTAGGACTCTCCATGTAAACCCTAGATCCGTGCGCCTTTATAAGCCGGATCCCGGGAGCCCTAGAGGCACGACCACAACTCATTGTAACAACGCGAAAGCGCCCAGATAATTCCAGACAAGCAGCAGTAGGCCTTGCCATCGTGCAGGTGTTCCGAAGCTGGGTAAATCGCGTACCACCGTCCCGTGTGCACTCCTCCCTATGGCCCCTACTTCTTCCTCCCTCGTGAGGATCCCTCCTCCGAGGTACCGTCGAATAGGCAACGACAGCAGCATTAAGCATATCATTGTGTTCTTGGGACACCATATCCTCGGGGTCCCAAAAGTCACCCATCAGATCAATGTCAAGGCAAGGTTCTTTGCAAAAAAGGTCTTTATAATATTTAACATCAATATCTAACATACCTTTGTTATCTTCAACCATCCATGCATCACCTTGCAACTGATATATTTGCTTCTTCCTCCTCTGATTTGCTACAGAATGGAAGTAAGCAGTGTTACGGTCCCCTTCTAAAATATATCTTTCTCTAGACCTTTGTCTAGCTTTTATTTCCTCATTACTCCAAATTTTAGTAAGTGCAACAAAAATATTCTTCATTCTGGTTTTAGAAGCAGGTGATAAACATTGAGTTTCAGAAATGATATCAAGCAAGTCATATTCAGCAACTAGCCCTTGTTTGAGTTTCCTTTGGGCAGATTCAATGTTGGCTGACCAACCTTTTAAACCTTTCCTAGTATTCCTCATTTTAAATTGCCACCTATCAAGAGATTTTTGAAAATGACAAGGAGCTTGCCAAAACTTGGCAACCACTTGTTCAAAACCCTCAATCTTAAGCCACCATTTTTCAAATCTAAATTGCTTAACATGAGGAATTTTCAAGGCACCAGTATCCACAATAAGTGGGGTATGATCACTACCAACCCTAGATTTTGAAGATAAACTACTAGCAGGGAATAAAGCATCCCAACAAGTAGAAACAAAGACTCTATCTAGCAAGGCCATGACAAAAATATTTTGGTTATTAGCCCAAGAGAATTATCTACTAGGGTTTTTAAGCTCCATAAGATTGAATTTGTTAATCCGATCGATCATTAAACAAATTGGTCCAGTGTTGGTTGATATTACTAGTGTTCTTTTCAATTTTTTATCTAATGAGATTGAATTCACCACCAATTAAGGTAGGACCACTCCAGCAAGCATATACATTATGCAGCTCATTGATAAAATCTAATTTATGCTCCTCATAAGCAGAGCCATAAACAACAATGACTCTCCAAATAACATTGTACTTTTTTGCTTTTATTTGCACAGAGACACAGTAAGTAAAAATATCACACTTAACTATGTCAAACAACTCAATGCTAATGCCAACAAGGATACCTCCAGCAGTTTTAACAGTTGGCAACCAGTTCCAAGAGAATCTTCCCCTGGATCTAGTTGTTGCAGTTGTAAACTAGAGAGATCCTCTTTTTTGGATTCAAAAAAACAAATAATATCAGGGCATATCTCTCTAATGAGGTCATGCACTCTGGTGAGCTTATCAGACCTATTTAAGCCTCTAGAGTTCCAAATTAGAGCTACCACCATTTTTAAAAATCAACTTCCTTCTCCCCTTTTTCTACTATGGACTGGTGTCCAAGGTTCATCTTCATCAGGCACATCACTAATGTGACCTTCCTGATCAGATAAAACCCCATCCCCATCCTCTAAACCTACCCTCATTTCTTCCACAGATAGACTAATGTCAATAGGAAGAAAACTAGCAGGGTTAGATTTATGAAAATCATCAAGTCTTTTTGTTTCGACCTCTTTAATCATATCAATGACAGAATCAACATTCAGATTTTTATGTCCCAGGCTAATGCCAGCATTTTTTGCTTTATCAAGTAATATTTTATTGTCAAGAGCAGTAAAAGAATTAGAAAAGCCATAAATCTTGTTACCTTTAGGAACCTCCAGATTTTTTGCCTTCTTAAGATCTTGAGCTTTTTCAATAGCATTCTTGCCATCTCTTGGAATCCTAGAGCTCATTCTTGTAGCATGTACATGCCCCCACTGCTTCTTCTCCTTCCATACCATGGAAGGCAAGGGAGGGTCAGTTTTGTTGGCTACTTTTCCATTACATATCCCTTTGACTCCCTCATTTTCTTCATCACTCTCAGCATCAAAATGTTGAAGAAGATTCTTTCCAATGTTCTCCTGAACATTCCTTATCACCAGAGCATTATCAGCAGAGATGTGTGGCTCCTTGCCAAACACCTTGTCTTGCACACTTGCCTCCAAGCTCTGTTGAGCAACAGATCTAGAGACACTCCTTCCACCAAGAGGAGGGATGGAACGATATGTCTCCATCTTGCTATTGCTCCCACCAGTCTTGCTCTTATCCAAGTCCTTGAAATCATCACCAAGTTAAGTGTCATCATCAATCTTGTCCCCTTCATTTCTATGACCAGGGTAGTCATCATCATCCTCATCTACATCAATAGCTTCTTAGGAAGAAACATTGCTCCATTTCAAAGAGCTTGTTGGATGAGATTTTGGATTTGTCCCTTACAACCACCTTGACTCTTACTTCCTTATAGAAACTCCTAAAGATGCCATGCCAATCAAGGTTGACAAGCACACCTAGAGTAGTGGAGACTTGGCAAATTGTCTTCCATGTCAGCCACTTAGCAGGAATGCCAAGTATCTTGACCCAGACCTCCTGGAACTCCTCAAAAGGTTCTGCTTCACCTTCCCAGTTTACAAAATATATCACCACTCCTTCCTTCTTGAGATTAATGGAGGGGTATTCCACTAATTCCTTGATTCTCTTGCTAGGAGGAAACCTCACCAAGAACCTCTTAGGACCAAGTTGTCTGATCTGCCAGAAGCAATTCACCTTCCACATTTCATTGAAACATTTCTCTAATTCTTCACCAGATATTTCTCCCCCCCTTGACCACCACCACTCCTACATTATCCATATTCAACCATTGAACTGCTTCTGGCGCTTCCACCTCCACATGAAAGAATCCCAGTCCAGGGTTAGCACTCCCCCAATATTGGGTAGTAGGTAGAAGAGAGTACCACATAAGGCAAGTATCCATATGATGCCCAGTCTTGCTGCAAATAAAGCATCTTTTGATTCTAGTGTAGAGACCTACATAATGACCAAGCTCTCCACAGTTATAACAAGTCACATTCTTGAATTTGGGATCCAGGACAGGACCAGGACCAGTAGCCACTGTCAACTGCATATTGTTCCCATTCCTTTCACCACTAGTCTTGGATCCATCAGAAGCAGTCCCTTTCTGATTCTTCTTCTTATTCTTACTACCACCAGAGACTTGCTGTTGCTGAGAAGGATTCAGACTAGCACTGCTACCTTGGCTATTAGGTTGGGGAAGGCTGGGAGTAATACCCTGAGGCAACATCATCATGGGATTGAAACCAGCTGGAGGAATTTGCTGGTTTCCAAAGAACTGTGATCACTCACTCATCGGCATATTCCACATATTGGGTTGCATCATCGGAAACATACCTTGACCAGCTGTCCCCAGCTGCTGCATCATGGGTTGGGGGAATTCATTCTTGAAAATCACTGGATCAAGAGCTGCGCCAAAGGAGGGTGCAGCTGTTTTCGCTGTCGCGACTGCCGCTGGAGGAGCACGACCAGCACTAGATCCACGGCGACCCCCAGCTCCACCAAACCTTCCAGCACCTCGACCCCCTCCCGCCATCTTTACTACCTCCACGAACGTTCTCCTCCCTTCTTCAGCTCCCACAACTCCGAGAACTTGATCACCGTTGGATTGGGCAAGAAACCTGCTCTGGCAGGGGAGCAATCGGCTGGAGAGAAGGATCTCGCCTGGACCAACTCCCTCCTGACCCAGACGAGGGTCTGAGAACCAGGCGAAGCCCTAGATCCGACCAGGCGATTTTTGTCTGAGATGGGCGGAGCGTCCACCCCTATATGCAGAACTGAAGGCGTATTTCTAAAATCCGCCAGCCCAGAGAGGCCACCAACGTCCCGATTTCGATCAGGCGGATCCAATCGACGGCCCCCCATGGCTGCCAACGTAGCGCGCCTGCACAGTGGGGCCCGTCTCTGGGGACTCCTTCTAGCCTTCCTCATCCTCTCCGGCGAGAAGCTTCTCGTCGGGGACGGATTTCCCCGGCGAATCCTCTCCATCCTCCGCCGACGAGCCGCATCACGTTGAGGACCAGCTGGCCCCTCAGCCCACGCCCCAACACCGCCAGGCAGAAGCAACGGAGGCCTCAACGACAGGCTCCGAGACGAGGTCTTCACGGCGTCCAATTTTCCAGATCCTCCAGACCTTGCTCCGCCATTAGCCGCTTCGGGTCATCGGGATCCTTGAGCTTGATCATCGCCAGCATCGCGGCCACCTGCTCCTCGAGCCCCTGCCCTGAGATCTGCGGTCGCCATCCCTTTGCCATCTGCTCGATCGCCCACGGGGACGCGAGGCTGATCTGGAGGATCAGCAGCTTCCGCCGCAGCAGCGCATGCCTTCTCTCCTCCGCCATCGCCGCTTCCTTCTCCTCCACGCCCTCTCCTCCCCCATCTTCACTTCCTCCGCGAACGATGGGAAACCCGCCGTCCACTTCGGAATGGACATGCTCCTCCGCCGGACGCACCGGCTAGTACCAGCGTCGGCGGGAGGTCGGGGCGGGGACGGAAACGGCGGCGGCGCGAAATCGCCTGAGAATCACCAGGTCGCCAGGAGGAAAAATTGTGTAACTGTATGTGTAGAATAGATATTCCTCCCGAATTAATTTTCTCAGTTTTATTAATCTGGTTGGCTCGAACAGCTACCCAAACTTAGGCCCTCTCCCCACGGATACAACACTCCCCGTGTGCTCCATTGAGCGGTTCCTAGCCATTAATCAATAAACGCCATGTCATTAGCAGCGGATGCACCCGTCCGGAATAGTCCATCATGAACAAAAATCAACATAATTTGGCATACTCTTCAAAATTCGGTACGGTGAGAATATAGCAGGCGGTGAGGAGGTCTTTTTGTGGTGATGGGTATGGCTCAAGTGAGCAAAAAAGAATGGATCAAAAGAAAAATGCGAGAGTGTACGATGACCTTACATCTAAATCTCACATATAGAAAAAAAAAAAAAAACACTGTTCCCTTCTTGGGGTCGTCGTTTTTGGAGAGTCTGTATTTAAGGTGTTGTCTTGGCGGTGGATGCATTGCTGTTGTTAGGCCCGAGATACTGTAGCGGGATTTTTGTTTCTTAGTTTTCTTTTCTTGTTTTTGGCTGTGTGCATCCGTAGTGCCATTACGGTGGTGCGTTGTTACAGAGGCTGAGTGTAATTGGTATCTTCTTGATATTAATATATTCCCTTTATCGAAAAAAAAGAAAAAGAAAAACATATAGGATTATAGGATAGACACAGAGGGACTCCGTTGTTTCAAAGGAAAAAGACCCCCGCGTAGCCCCCCGCACCGGGCGACTCGGGCGGAACCCTAGCGCCGCCGCCACCGCCTCCCCCTCCTCCGATCTTCCTCCTCCCTGCCACCGCCGGCGCGCGCGTGCGGGCAAAGCTCGTGAAGCTCTCGGCGGCGGCAGGTCTCCCTCTCGCATCGCGCGCGCGGAGGTGGCGCTGGATCTGCGGCGGGGACATCGGCCGGCGGCGGGGCTGGTCGGTGGCCAGCGTGGTGGGATCCAGGGTGGGATCGGGGCGGCGGCCTCGGGCGGCTGTTTCTTCGGCGCGTCGCGCCGGCTGCCTTGGCAAGGGCTGCGGTGGCCGGGTGAGGCTTCGGCGATGCGGCCGGCGGCGGGGGTGACTCCGAAGGCTGCGGATCCGGCTTCTTCGTTGACGTGGTCGTGCCTGGTGGTGGTCGGTGAGTCCTCTGCCCCCTCCTTCCGGCGGCTCACGCCTGTTTTGGGGGTGGCGGCGGACGACTCGGCGACGGGTCTGTGGTCGGTGGCGGCCTCCTCTTCCGCCGATGAGGTCGACCGGCGGGCGGCGGCGAGGGGGCATGCTGCTCTGCCTTATAAAGGTGGCAGTCCTAGGGTTTCTCTCACGCCAAGTGAAGATCGTTCAGACGCTTCTTCTCACCGAGCTTGCTGGATTGTCGTGTTCCGGAAGGCCCTGCCGGCGAAATTCATTGTGCGATCAATGCCTGAAGATTGATGCATTGAGTGTTTTCGGTCGAGCGCACCCATGTTTTTTATCTGACTGTTTGGTTTCAGAGGGAGCACTTCGAAGCTCTGCTGGCTGTTAATATCATGGAGCTTGTTTTCTTTCCATGGTGCTAGCGGAGAAGGTCATGAAAGTCAAGATTGGTGGAAGAGCAATGGTGGTCGGATCTTGGTGGTGAGATGGAACTGGCTTGGTGTTCCGGGCTTCACAGCAGCGGTATGAAAGTGGGGGCGACAACACAGGTGAAGTTCAGAGTCCTACCTTTCAGGGTGAAAACCCAAGGTCTGGCCTTAACTGGTTGTGCCTGGCAATGACCTTGTTGGAGGCATTGTTTTGAGAGCGGAGGCTATCTTCAGGGTGAAAACCTAAGATCTTTGATCGGGTGACGACGGTGTTAGAGCATTGTTCCCTTCTTGAAGGCGTCGTTTTTGGAGAGTCTGTATTCCAGGTGTTATCTTGGCGGTGGATGTATTGTTGTTGTTAGATCCGAGATACTGTAGCGGGACTTTTGTTTCTTAGTTTTTTTTTGTTGTGTGCATCCGTAGTGCCATTAAGGTGGTGCGTTGTTGCAGAGCCTAAGTGTAATTGGTATCTTTTGATATTAGTATATTCCCTTTATCGAAAAAGGATAGACCCAGAGGGCATAGATGACACATGACACACTACTTTTTCAATCTCTCATTTCATATGACGTTTGACACTCTTATTGTTTTTCTGTGTCCGCGCAAGTCTCATTACATGCAATCTAAAATGTAGTGAAGTAAATTGTAGTAGCTACTACAATTCAGCATTTTTTCCGCACAATTCCACAGATACAGTGTGCAAGACCCATGAACTGATGATCAACATCTGGCCTACACACAATGAAGAAATACCACTTAGACAGGTTTGGGTGAACAAACGAACTAACATCCTCCGCTGAAGAAAGCATCATCACTGAGATCCTGCAGTGAAAAGAAAAATCTTTACTTAGATACACCATAAAGCTGGCAAATTAAAATGAGTACGCAATGTGCAGTGAAACAATGAGGAAAAAGTTCGATTACCTGGTTGGCATAGATATCATCAAAAAATAAGGGGTTGCTGTAGATTGGTTGATCATCAGGAGCTCGCAGATCAACTGGCCCTTCCAGCATAGGGTGAGCGATATATGCATTTTCCCCGCCAGTAACCTTCTGAGTCGGCGCGACAGAACTGCCTGCCTGAAGCTCATGCAACGCAGAGCTGATTTTTCCAATATTGGTCATCTGAGTTAGCGCGAAAGAACTGTCAGCCTGAAGGTTATGCAACACAGAGGTGGTGCTTCCACCTTTGACCATTTGGGTCATTGGTGAAATGTTGTCATTGGTCATCTCTACTGGGGCTGTGTTCCTTGCCATGTTGAATGGCGCCATCTGCTCTACATTTTGAAACATCGGCAGTATCTGGCCAGGTAAGGTTGCAAAGCTTGGCGGTTGGTTGATCTGGGGGATGTTCACCTGCGATTGAGCTAGTGGTGTTCCATCCATATGACCAGGAAAACTTGATGATGCCACATTCTGCCAGGGATTGCTAGAGCTTCCAACAAGGCACGGAAATTGCGTGTTGCGACACGCGCCGACCGCAGAAGGTGCCATGTTCATCAGAGTGGAGCACTGGCTGACAAATTCTGGAGACTGCACCTGGAATCCGTTTACAGGCTCTAACATCCCACCATTTGCCATTTCTGCAAAGGAGCCGCCACTTGCCTGCAACAATTTTTCGCGCAACATGTTTGCGTAGGCTTTGCCAGAATGGTTAGGAGGAAATGCATCAGACATTATGTGACCTGATGTTTTCGCAAATGGGTTGAAGGGAGGACCGGAACCATGGCTCCTTCTTGCGTCAGGCACCCACGGCACGGCATGTCTCAGCATGCTGCCATCATGGTCGACTATCCCTGTAGCCCATTTCCTCGACTGGATTGACACATCATGAGTTCCTAACACTAATGGGGCTGCGAAAAGAGTGTTTGAACCCCGAAAGGCAAATGCTGATGACGGCTGTCCTCTCGGATATTCATGATAATTACTGGAGTTTCCCTGGTGATACATGTTCACGTACGGGGACAAGTTCGGATAAGACTTCCTTTCACCCCTGAGCCTTTTTTTCAA
The DNA here is from genome assembly GCF_022539505.1 of Lolium rigidum. Classification (NCBI taxonomy): domain Eukaryota; kingdom Viridiplantae; phylum Streptophyta; class Magnoliopsida; order Poales; family Poaceae; genus Lolium; species Lolium rigidum. The sequence goes on along the minus strand of NC_061514.1, from coordinate 178,575,858 downwards.
CTTGAGTCGATACTTCTGAAATATCAAGATAGGCCAGAACAAATATGAGATTCATGCTTATGGGAAGAATGTGGGAAACATAAAATTATGATGGTGCTGCATCGTTTAAAAAACGCAAGAAAATGTGGGGCATACACTATATCAGATGTTTCTCACATTTTCACAAAGGAAAGTTCACTAAAAGTTTCTTAAACACATCTACATAAAAGAGGTGTTACTAAAACTTGGACTTGTACACAAAAAAACGTTAGTCTAGAAAGACTATGAACACAAGAATATAAGATAGCATAAGGGAATAAATTAAACCTGAAGATGGCTCGCAACATTCTCTCTTGTTAGGTAATGTACATCCATCATTTGCAGTATCTTCTTTGGAGCCGCCGCTGCATTTGCATTGTCAAAACTTCTTGTTACTGAAAATAAATCCAAGAACCATACACTCTTTTTGGTGAACATGCAACAAAATGTGAGCACTTACTAGCAATGCCGAGCTGTTTGACAGCTCCAACGAACTTGTGTTGCAGCTCATCGGTCCATGTCACCCTCAACTTCTTCCAGTTGACTACGCGGGCCGTGAACTCCATGTTCTCATCAGAATCATCTCCATCAATTTTCTTCTTCTTTGAGAACTTCTTACTCTTTGCACCACTCTGTTCATCCTCAGCAATCCCTGGTCGCGCCCTGTGATAAGCATCATCTTCATCACTGCTCATGTGGTTCACAACGCCAGGTTTTTTCCTTATAACATGTTTCCATATGTTCTTGAGCTGTTTGATATTCACTGGTTTCGCCAAATATTCACAAGCCCCATGAGTTATCGCCTTCAACATAGTATCCTTCTCTTCATCCACAGATAGCACTGCATGGCATATGGTCATTGACTTAGCTTTGGAATGTGGAAATTCAAAAAATGCATCAAATGTGGCACACAATTGGGGAAGAAAATGTGTTACACATATTGTTCATAATTTCATCATCACAACAGTAAGTTCGATGCCTTAGAGCAAAATAAATGGGATAATCTTACACATTCAGTAGACGGAAACTGAAATAAGTACAGAACTAACGATAACACAATGCATAACCCATTGCAACATGTTCATAAATTATAATGCTCCAATTTAGTTATTATAACTTCTAGTTACTGATGATCCTCAAGATCAAGTATTGTTACTGAATATTTGATCATTTTTCTTCATATTAGGTAAAAAATATCAACCCAAGCAATGTTTTAAATCATGTTAAGTGGTCATCTGACATTTTCAGTTTTTATACAGTAAGTGGCATTCGGTTTTATTATTATAATTCAGACAAATAAAGATGTGTAGTTGCACATTCTATAATAGTAATGGAACCACAAATTATATGCTTTAAAGTCCATGTAATGAATGGCATGTGAGGTAGAAAAATGTCCTCCATTCGAAATAAAAATGGGAGTGAGTAAGACGAAGACTTCAACAATGAATTATCAGTAGATATCATGAGTTTGACGATCTTGAGGAGCTTGAAGATGAGTTGTCCTTTAATTATGTCAATACAACTTAGGTAATTACCTAATTGCATTATATGCCACCAATTTAGCTAAGAAATAAATGTGTAGGATGCAATTGGATATTTCGTGTTATTGGAAGGTTTAGAAATTTCGTACCACTAGCTTACTGAGAGTAAATGCCATTGCAATGTAGGCCCCGCTATCCATGGGTTAGATGGGTATATTTGTGGATTGTGTAGACTTGATCTTGTATCCTCTTGACTATGAAGTCAAGGAAAGCCAGAATACATTCACGTTAGGACCACATTGTTAGTAGTTGTTCCCTTAACTAGATGTTGGGGTTTTGGTTCACGACAATAAATTTCTAGGTCAGTATGAGGCCAAGGTTCCATGGATTAGCACATACAAGAAGAAAGGATATGTGAAGGTTCAGGCTCCAAATTTTCGTCGGTAACGACTCTACTTCTTGTATGTTGTTTTCATTTATGTCGGTATTGTCAAGGGTGTGGAAGTGCTCATTCAGGTCGCCGACTAACCGCATGCCTCTCGGGTCATGGCCAAGACCTGTCTTGTTGCCCTGTCTTGGTCATCTACCCATGCGTGGATAAGTTGCGATTGGACATGTTGACATTGGCTTTCTGTAGACTTTCGTGATAGGGTTGTTGCGTATGTGACCCCGGGAGATGGGTGACGTGGGGGTACCACGCCAATGTCCATGGGTTATAGACTTGGTTCTTTAGGAAAGGAGATGTGATGGTGGTTTCGTCGACGTACAAATAACACAAGGACACGATTGACCCAGCTTTAGGTCCCGGAGGGAAAGACTACATTTTCTTTGTATATTTCTTGATTGATGATGATTATGGTTACAATGTCGCCGTGATGGCTATGGTGTATTCTAGGTTGTGTAACGTGGAATCATCCTTCACGTTGATCCCTCATGGTCCTTATATATGAGGCTAAGTCTTAGGACTCCGGGTCGGTTACATGTTAGGATAGCCTTGTATGGGCTAGTTCTTGTGTTGCACGCCTAGTTCCTAGGCTTCAGCTGCTATTGCATCCTAGGTTTCATGGGCCTTCAGTTGGACCGCACCAACTATGGTAATAGTGTGTACCCAATAGGATATGCCCATTTCAGTAGCTCCCGAGTAGGGCTGGAATTCGAGCCGAGTCGAGCCAGCTTGGCTCAACTCGTTAAAGCTCGGTCAATAATCGAGTTAGATCTCGACTTGTTTAACTATCGAGTCCAGATTTGAAACTCGGCTTGACTCACGAGTAACTCACGAGTAACTCACGAGTAGCTCGTTTAAAACTGTCAAATAGAACATGTAAAATGTACAATGCATTTTACCAAATATTTGGGCATGAATGGTGAACAACAAGCATTAGGACTATGGTACCAAAACAATATAAACCACAACGATCAATATATCATGAGAATAAGATTGCTAAGTTGAGAAACCACAAATATACTTGCCCATTTTGGTGTGCTTGGGCTGACTTCATTTTTACTGAGCTAAACGGCTACTCACGAATTCGATGAGCTCGGCTCATTTAACTTGAACTTGTTTAACGACAAAATATGAAGCTCGACTTGGCTCGTTACACACCGAATTTGAGTCGAGGCGAGTCGAGTCGTGAGTTACTCATTTAGCTCGTGAGTTTCAAGTTTTAATTCTAGGCCTACCCCCGAGTATCTAGGGGAGTCGCATACTCGCGTAGAGACAAAACATTCATAAGCTCACTCGAAGTCGGTCGATATATAAGGTGACACTACCAACCTGGAAGAAAATCAGGTAAAGGCTATGCAGTCGCAGTCGACATGTTTGTCGGGTGAAACAACTGACCCGAAAGTGCACCGGATCAACGTCACAAAACTGACGTATGTTTAATGTTCGAAGTCACGGGGATGTTAGCGTGCCTAGTGCTCTCGAAGGATGGGGACTAGCTGCTTGCTCCTGGGCAAAAACAACATCAGCTTACTTCAATCTCAAGTCCCCGAACTCGAACCCGGTATACGCTACGGTAACTCGACTTGTGCCATAGAGGTCTTACCGAGTCGAGTTCCAGCTTGTGGTAAGGGTACCCAATGCGTCCGTCAGGATTTTCATCATGCTGTAAGCATGGAAGATTATTGGCAGAGCGCATCGGATGCCATTCCCAGGCCGGTATATTATATCTACGTCTGTTACCTTCACAGAAGTTGAGGAGTTATCGGCTCCTCACTCGAAGTTATAGAGGTTGCAATTGGTAGGGTTGTGAGAAGCTAACAATCGATGTTGCGAACGAAGTCAGCGCATTGGACAAGTTGTGTTGTCATTTTTTATCGGGTGTGCGACCAGCCCTCCCAATGAGAGTAGCCCCCGAGGCCGTGCATAGGCTCAAGTCATGGCACCTGAGGAGGTACTCTACTCGGGTCGTGCATTTATCGACCCCTACTGGAGGATTTGATAAAGTAGCTTGATGACATTAGGGCTGACATCAAGATGCACTCGAGTGATGCTCTGCACAGCTGATGGAATGCAATAATGTGGCCCCATGTCTGAATGCTGACCGGCGCATGCAACCGCGGGGACTGATTTGAGCGCCCAGTACGCGTAGAAAATGGAGCACACTGCGTAGTGATTCCTCGACTATCGTGGAGGCGGAGTTAATGGGGCGATGATTCACTCCCCGTACTAATGCGTGTCGCCGTAGATGTAGGGCACGTGGCGATAGATTAAATCTGACGATTACCAGCAACCATGGTCTCAGTACAAAGGACGAAGGGAGGGCTAGGACAACCCTTTCTCGCATCCCTTTGGCACTGTTCTTTCTTCTCCTTCCTTGCGTAATTCCCTGATTCCGCTCAGAATCCAAACTTTTACGCGCCTAGTCCACTCCAGTGAAGTGCTCGTGCTTTGAATCCATTGTGAAGAATAAGAAGAGCACCACACCATCCATCAGCACTGCGGCGGTAAACAAGAAGAAGGCCAGGGAGTGGGGGAAATCAGCATGCAGGAGCAATGACATCAAGGATCTGAGATCCGCTGATCTGATATCGTAGTCTGACAAGGATGTGAAGCTCCCATGCAACGAGTTACTCCATTGCCCTAGATATGGGGTGCATGCTTTTTACTCAGTATTCTTCTCTCTTCCCTTCCACGAGTTTCGTCACAGACTCCTCTTCGTGCATGGCATACAGTTACATTAGATGTCGCCCAATGCAATTTTCCACATCGCCTGCTTCATCATGGTATGTGAGTGCTTCCTGGGCATCCACCCCCACTAGGGCCTATGGAGACGCCTCTACCAAGTGAAGAAACATGCATGACAAGATGGCGGTTTTGACATCAGTGGATTCACGATCTCTGTCCGATCAGACGTCAAGTACTTCAACTTCCTAATGCGCGAGTCCGTTCAGAACTAGCGGCTCAAATGGCTATACATCTGCAATCTACCCGTCGGCTCCTATAAGCACATACTCCCCCCTTTTCGACTAATGTCATGAAGAAGAAGAGGACTTCGGAGCATCAGATGACAAAGATCGAGGTAGTTGAAGCCGACAAGCTTATGGCCCGTATCCAAGAGCTCCAGAAGAAGGTGGATGGAGTCAAAAGCATCAATACCTTCATCAAGCATCGACTTCAGCCTCTCTATGCTAGGGATCACACCATGTGGATGTATTCATGCCCTTCACACTCGAGACGAATCTCAAAGGAGGATTTTTCCGTCAAGGAACTGAAGAGGAGTATTAAGGTTATCACCAGGCTAAGAGACGAGGACCCGCTCCCAGGTGAGCCAGAAGTTTTGCCCTTCGGCGACGGCAACGGGATACCCAATGTAATATTTGATTTCAAGCTTTTCTCGATTTCTTTCGAATCTACTTTGACAGTTCGCTCATTCAACTGATTTTGTAATTACAGGGCCACATGGTCCTCAACTGTCCACCACCAGCACCATAGAAGTATGTAGAGCTAGAGGACGAAGAGGAGGAATAAAGAGCATCTAACTCTCTACTTACATCGGCTCGGTCTCCCAATGATGCAACAAACAAGGGTGGACGTAAGCGGAAGCGTGGCTCCGAAGAGGCTGGAGAGGAGGCTTCTTCCAGCTCCTCACCTCAGACTCAACTTAAGGATAAAAAGAGGCGAAGGCCAAGGGAATTTCAGAAGCGGAGCCCAAGGATCCCATGGGTGCAAGGCTCACAGATGTCTTGGATGATGTTCCTTTTCAGCCGGCTCCTCCTGTGCCACCCACCAAGAAGTTGTATCTACCCAAAGGGTGGGGCGATGCTCACGACTTTAGCTTGTAAGTGAGGCATGTAACTAGATGGTTTTTTCATTACGAGAGTGTTGTTGAATCACTTGCAAATGTTTAGGGACTCAAACGTTGATGACCGTGAGTTCCTCTCGGCGAGGAGAGAGGCTCTCATGAAGAAGTCCCAGGAACCCTCAGAGAAATAGATGGACTCGATGACTACAAAGGATGATGAGGTCATCGGCACTTCTCAAGCTGGGAACCATTCGGCCACCGCTTAGCCAACTCTTGTTGATCCCGTACAAGCCTCGAGTGATCATGTAAGTTTCATTTTATTTTTTAAATTGATCGAATGCCACTACTCGAGTATCCCCCAAGGGTATGCTCAGCTACTTGTGGCCAAGCATTGGCTCAATTGCTTTTCAAGACTTTTATTGATTTGGGAGTCTTTTGTTCAACCGTTTGCTCACTTATTGGCCGAGGTTGCTGTGAGGCACACAGATTCCGATCGAGACCAACTCCAAGGTAGGGTGCACCTTCATACTTTCTTTGTTTGGCGGAATGCTTAAGTTCATTGGCTGGCCCACCGTTGTTGTTGCAGAGTCTTTCACCGAGCAGTGGACGACAGGGACGACGCCCTGTGCCAGGTCGATGAGTTGAAGAAAAAGCTTGAGGCTCTTGACAAAGATTCTTGAGAAGCTTTCGATCGGTCCAAGGTTGAGGCACATGAGTACAAGAAGAAGCGATGTGTCGATGTTGCAGCCCACGAAGGTGGTCCTGCAAATTTATCGCGCACCTTGGCCGCGAAGCTTTCAGATGCGACCAAGATCCTCTGGATTCTTCGAAGCAGGCTTGCGTCAACTCTATGGTGGATGTTGTCACAACAATCAAGGGATATGGTGACCAAGTGTCGGGGCTGCTGGCCCAACTGAAGGGAGTGTTAGGGTGATTTCACGCAACATGCGTCCCGAGGTAGATGTTCCACAGGCTCTTAGAAAACTTGTAGATCTTATCTGCATCAAGGAAAATCCTCTGGTGGAATTCAGTCACATGCACATGGAGGCAGGGCGAGGGTAGCAATGGCGGTGGTGATGGTGAATGGCTTAGATGGTGACTTCGAGAAAGCCACGACATCGTATCCAAAGGATGCATGCAGCTGGTATGGAGATGAACCTTTTATCAAGAAGGCAATGAAGTGCACCAAACAACTGAGTGTTGTTCTCAAAGCACGCGTAGCCGCTCAGTGCAAGGCAGTTGCCGAGGACGTGAGTATTGAAGTTTTAGGGTTGAACGATGGGGTCGTCTCCCATCGGTTACGTGTTAATATAGGGCCAGAACATGACCAAGAGTTTGTACAATGGGAGACACCAATACACATACGTATTGGGTGCAAAACATAAAATAAAGAGACCTAAAACATAACTTCTAACACCCTCCCTTAATCGAAACCTTGTGAAAGGTTGAGATTACGCTTGAACTCATTTAGCTTTATAACTGGAAGAGCTTTTGTGAAGCCATCTGCAACTTGATCCTTGCTTGAGATAAACCGAATAGCCAGCTGTTGTCTAGCAACTCTCTCTCTCACAAAGTGAAAATCAATCTCAATATGTTTGGTACGAGCATGAAACACTGGATTTGCGGACAAATATGTTGCACCTAGATTATCACACCAGAGACTTGGTTTTTCTCTCAGTTTAACTCCAAGCTCAGCAAGAAGAGCTTCAACCCAAATTAATTCAGCTGTGGCATTTGCTAAGGCCTTGTACTCTGCTTCATGCTCAGATCTTGACACCGTGGCTTGTTTTCTAGCACTCCAAGACACTAGATTTGGTCCAACGAATATACGAAACCTCCCAGTAGAACGTCTGTCATCCAAAGAACCAGCCCAATCTGCATCTGAAAAAGCACTCAAGAATGTGGATGAAGATTTTGTAAAAGTAATACCAAGTTTTAATGTATCTTTCACATATCTAAGGATACGTTTTGCAGCTGTCCAATGTTCTGTAGTTGGAGCATGTAAATACTGACAGACTTTGTTTACTGAAAATGCTAGATCAGGTCGAGTCAAGGTTAAATACTGAAGAGCTCCAACAATACTCCTATACTGAGAACTATCTTCGAGCCAAGAGGTGTACCATCTCGTCAAAGACAATCTGTTCGGACGAAGACAAAGGTGTAGGAGCAGACTTGCAAGCTGCGCATTCCAACTTTGTCAAGTAAATCTGTAGCATATTTTTCCTGTGTGAGAAGTAATCCATTGTGTACCTTCTTAACCTCAATGCCAAGAAAATAATGCAAATCACCCGAGATCCTTGATAGCAAAATCTTTGTTCAAATCTCGAAGGAGAGCAAGTGATGGCATGATCGGAAGAACCAAGTAACTATGATGTCATCAACATAAATCAGAACAAACATAGTAATACCTGACTTCTTGAGAAGGAATAATGAAGTATCAGCTTTTGATGGTGTGAAACCAAATTCACACAGCTTGGAACTCAGCCTAGAGTACCAGGCTCGAGGAGCTTGCTTCAGTCCATAGAGAGCTTTGTCAAGTTTACATATGTAGTGCGGAGCGTGAGGATTTTCAAAACCAGGAGGCTGTTTCATGTAGACTTCCTCTTCCAGAACACCATGCAAAAACGCGTTCTTGACATCTAGTCGCCGTAGACTCCATCCACGAGAGACGAGAGATTGATAACACAATTCCGATAGTAGCAATTTTCACCACAGGAACTGAAGGTATCTTCATAGTCAATTCCATACCTTTGCTTAAAACCTTTCGCAACTAACCTTGCCTTGTATCTATCAATGGTGCCATCTGCCCTTTTCTTTATACGATAAACCCATTTACAGTCAATTAAATTTTTGTTTCTGCTTGGAGGAACAAGGTGCCAAGTCTTGTTCTCAATAAGAGCATTATATTCTTCCTTCATAGCTTGATGCCAGTTTGAATCATCCAGAGCTTCTGTGAGAGTATGTGGTTCACCTGTAGAGGAAAGCAGGCCATATCGAATTGTACCATCAGTGTACTGCTTTGGATGACGGATACCTTTTTGTAATCGAGTACGGACCCCAGGTGGAGAAGGTGGTGGCGGAGCAACTTCACCATCATTTGAGTTTTCTGAATTTGAATTTTCTGCATCATGTTCACCTCCACCACTCTCCGCCACAGAGGATCCACCAGAGGCCTCAGGGGACAGCCGACGGGGACAGCGATGGGGACGAGGCGCCGGTGGCGGCGAGGCGATGGATGAGGACGGGGACGCGGGGACAGACACGGTCCCGCTTCGTCCCGCTCCGCCAGGTGTCGACGACGCAGTGGAGGCCCCGGCGTGAGTGCGGCCAACAGCGCCAGGAGCGCCAGGAGAATCTCCGCGCGGAGAACTGACGCGCGGATCCGCCTCGGATCGCTGCGTCTCGTGATCAGCATGGTCAGAGGAATATTCCTCCAAATCCTCCTCGTGTTCAGTGCTGTTGTCTGTTTCTGAGTTAGCTTCAACATCAGATTCTGGTGCATTTTCTTCACCGTTTTCAGCAGGATTTTCGCCAGCAGCTTCATCTACCTGTTGCATATTAGTAACAGAGACAATAGGCACAATATGGTCATTCGAATTATGTACACTCTCATGGGGTATGGAGGAAGTCGGAAGGAGCAAGATTTCCTTTTTAAGAAGCGCACCGGCGTTGGGATGTAGGGAGGCAAACGGAAACACATTCTCGTCAAAAACAACATCACGAGAGATGTAAATCCTACCAGTAGATATGTCTAGACATTTCACACCTTTGTGTAGGAGACTATACCCAAGAAACACACACCGTTTAGATCGAAAAGCAAGCTTTCTTTTGTTGTATGGACGTAGATTAGGCCAACACGCACAACCAAAAGTGCGAAGAGCATCATAATTGGGTGTTACATGAAGAAGACGTTCGATGGGTGTTTCAAAGTCAAGAACTTTGCTAGGAAGGAGATTAATGAGAAAAGTGGCGATGATGAAAGCTTCATCCCAAAATTTGAGAGGCATGGAAGCATTGGCAAGTAAAGCAAGACCAACTTCAACTATATGACGGTGTTTTCTTTCAGCTGAACCATTTTGTTGATGAGCATGAGGACATGAGACATGATGTGTGATGCCAACTTTCTGGAAGAATCCATTTAATTTTTCATACTCGCCTCCCCAATCAGTTTGCATAGTAACAATTTTCCTATCAAACTTGCGTTCAACATATTGCTCGATAATTAAGAAAAGCTTGATAAACATCGAACGCTTTTTGAGCAAATAAATCCAGGTGAATTTACTAAAATCATCAATAAAGCTTACATAGTATGCATGTTTTCCCACGAGAGAGAGGGCGGGACCCCATACATCTGAGAATACTTGCTCCAAGGGAGCAGTAGAGACACTAGAAGATATGGGATATGGCAACTGATGACTCTTGGCCAACTGATAAGAATCACATACATATGGGGTACTCTCTGGGGTGTAAGCTATTTTATTTCTTCTAAGAACTTGCTGAACCACGAACGAAGATGGATGTCCTAAGCGACGATGCCATGTAGAGGATGATGGCTTTATTGTGATATAAGCATGCTTGGCAGTCTCATGAAACATAGGCACCAGAGGATAGAGACCACCCCAGCAGGGGCCTCTAAACAGAACTCTTCGGGTTGCTTGGTCCTTGATTAAGAAGAAGAAAGGATGAAACTCAATAAAGACATGATTATCAAGTGTAAAACGATGAACAGACAACAGATTTTTGGAAGCACTAGGGACATGAAGAATATTTTTAAGATCAAAGGAACCATGAGGAGTGCGCAAAATTGAATTTCCAATGTGACTAATGTTCATACCTGTACCTTCACAGAGTGCGAACACCTGTCTTGACCATGATACTTGTTTGCAACAAGAAGCTTGTTCAACTCGCCGATGATGTGGTCGATTGCTCCTGTATCGGTGTACCAATTTGTATCCACACCATATGAAGCCAGATTTGCACCTTTCTCACCATCATCTCTGTTCTTCTTATCATCTGAGTAGCGCCACCAGCATTTGCTAGCTGGATGACCATGCTTGGTACATATCTGGCAGTCCGTGTCCACATATGGAGTGGGAGTGTGGTCAAAACGGCGACGATTACCATCACGGCCATTGTCAAAACGGCGACGGTCACCCCCACCATCATCTCTACGTCGATCACGACGGTCATCACGGCGGTCTCCTTGGCGCTCATCACGGCGCCAGTGTCCACGGTCATCATCTCTGTCACGGTAGCCACCACCACGATAGGAGCCGTGCTCAGGGCTACGACCACGAGGAGGTGGTGTGTGTCCACGGGGCGGCGGAGTACGTCCGCGTGGGCGCTGCTCACGTGTGGCGCCACGGCGAGCAAGGTTGGCGGAGGAGATGAACTCGCCGTTTTCTTCAATTCCATTGCGCATGTCATATGAACTCAGCTGCTCAAAAAAATCATCAAGAGTGGTGCCAGGATTTGCATTGACAGATGTAATCAACGCATTATACTCTCCCTTGTCCAGGCCATGAAGCAAATAACCGAGCATCTCATCATCTTCCACCGGCTTGCCAAGTGCTGAGAGTTCCGAGGCAAAGCTTTTCATCTTAGTGTAGTAAGCATCAGCGGTCAAGGAGAGCTTCTTGGTGTCATTGAGTTTTTCGCGGAGGTGTTGAGCTTTGGTGCGGGACGCCGTCTTGAACATAGCGTTGATGGCTGACCAGGCGTCAGCAGTGGAGCTCACGTCAAGGAGATGTGACAGGATATCTGGAGACACGGTGTTGAGGAGAAACCGCAGCACCTGCTGATCTCGAGCGAGCCATGTAACATATGCTGGATTTTCAACTTGAATCTTCTTGTGATCTGCATCTTCGGCTTCAATCATCTTGGCCGGAGCAGTATTCGTGCCCTCCAGTAGCGCCATGACGTTGGCTCCTCTGAACGCCGGGAACACAAGAGCTTTCCATAGCAAGAAGTTGCCGCGCGTGAGCTGCTGCGCGGGTGGGGCACCGAGGGCGGCGGACAGGCCAGCGAGCGTGTTGGTGGAGGAAGATCCCATGATCAGATCGATCTAGGTTTGGGGTTTTGTGATGTCTGGAGTTTTTGAGATTGGTTGTAAGGCCGGCGACGGCGACTGATAAACAGTGGCGGCGGCAGGCTTGTTTTCTTGGGTGTATGGCCGGCGGCGGCAGCTAGGTCAGCGGCGGCGGCGGCTTGTTGTTTTTGGTTGTAGAGAAGGAGGCGGCGACAGTTAATCTGTGGCTCGCGGGTTTTGTAAGCGGCGGCGGCTGAGAGAGACAGCAGCGGCGGCATGTTTTGGCGGCGGCGGCGGCTGGGAGTCAGCGGCGGCGGCGGCAGCTAGGATGTCGGGGAAGAGCAATGCTCTGATACCATATTGAAGTTTTAGGGTTGAACGATGGGGTCGTCTCCCATCGGTTACGTGTTAATATAGGGCCAGAACATGACCAAGAGTTTGTACAATGGGAGACACCAATACACATACGTATTGGGTGCAAAACATAAAATAAAGAGACCTAAAACATAACTTCTAACAGTAAGCAGCGAGGCAACTGCCAAGGTTGCGAGTAACGTAGCCACCAAGGCTGACGTTGTGTAGTTTAGTTTTCAATTCCTCTTTTGCTGATACTCCTTCCGGTTCATATTAATTGACTCTAATATGGATGTATCTAGACACATTTTAGTTCTAGATACATTCATATTAAAGTCAATTAATATGAATCGGAGGGAGTAATATAATGAGCTTACGCTTGTTGACTTCCGTGTATGTTGATGTCATCCTTTTGTTTTTGTGAATGTTTATGTAATTGTGCTCTCCTGATGGGAGTTGCCCCCGAGCGCATGACTCGACTCGTAGTGGATGTCGTGTGCTTGGGTAGTTTATGTGGAACCAGTATATTCATATCATATTCCTTTCATTTGGCAGACGAGGGCAACTAACACGTACAGTACTTCGATTCCTAGGAGGAGTCCTCCACTGGAGAAGTCGAGGAGCATAGCACCTCATGGCGCACCTAGTGTCCAAATATCCAAGGGTGATGATTCATTCACACTTGTATGGGTGAGCACTTGAAGACGCTCAAACAACAATCTGAAGGGGCACTTCGATGTTTGGAAGTTGAAGGGACATTTCGATGTTTGGAAGTTGAAGGGACATTTCGATGTTTGGAAGTTAAAGGCAAATCATCGAAGGCGAGAAATTTTCTGCTTTATGATATCAAGGGCATAAATGAGAAATTGTTTTGTAAGCATACGTCAAGCCCCGAAGTCTTTTCTTTCACTATCGTGTTACTGCAGAAGTTCTTTATTCTTTGTGCAGGTATCCAAGACAATCCTCAAGACGAGCGGAAACGTGTTGCGGATCAGTTGAAGAACCTCTGTGATACTGCCTCCCATACAACTCACTCTTTCTAGTCAGACAAGAGGGTATGTACTGGCTTTACTAAAGATGTGTCGGTCAGGTTGGTGGGTTCGCCGAGCGTTGCCATGCTGCCTTGGCGATGGTATATAGCACAATGTTCCCCTGAATCCAGCTCCCAAATGGGTCACGGCTATGATGAAGAAATTCCACTTTGTTAGGGACATTCGGGAGTGTGTTTGGCAGCAACTGATTGGAGGCGCGAGGGTGGCCCTAAGGTTTGTGCGCGTCCATCATCCCCACATCGACATGGAAGTTATTGGGAGCGGACTTCCCTCACACCCTTGTGATGTAGGGTGCAGATGGAGGATCCCTACACAGCTGCTCTTGACCAGAGTGAGAACATCAGTCGGCTCTCGTTGAAGCTGGAAAAAATTGCATCCTCCAGTAATGAGCGAGACAAGAGGATTAGGCGATCCCATGATCTGCCGATGGGTGTAGCTAGTCTTTGTACAATGCTTGTAATTTAATCAGTGCTGCTGTTGCAGCTTGTATCTTTGTAAGTTGCAATATGAATTTCCACGCAATCACTGTATGCCCTTTCGTTAGCCTGATGCCCTTAGTTTATGTGCCTTGCCGATCTGTTAGTTGGGCTTCAACTGGATCGTAGTTTCCAAGGATTTAATTTCTAGGCAGAGTTAGCTACTCGGGCTTTCGTGGTGCAGAGTCAATGATATGTAAGGTTGTGCGATGCAGCCCCAGAGTACCGGGCACACGAGGTTAAGTAGTGTATTGACTCATAGAAGATGTACGCCTAGCTGGTATTGATAAAAGTTAGCGGGTACAGGGATGGCTAAGTAGCCTTATTGGAGAAATGGTAAAAAAATCCTAGCGCGACTCATGTCGTTGTCGTGTTCATCACAGGTAGGAGGTCGAGTCCTTTTGGCTCCTTGAGTTGTGCAAGCTACTCCTGCATTATGAATGTCTCGGATATCCTACTGAAGTCTTTATCCTGGTTATTGGAGTGCGTGAAACTCCCGTTGATGGTGATAGTTCCTCTAGGCTCATGTATCTTCATCTTGAGGTAGGTCTAGTGGGAGACGGCCATGAATCGTGGGTACGCTGGTCACCCAAGTATAGCGTGATACTGGGACGACCAATCAAGAACCTCAAAGGTGATCTTCTCTCGTCTATAGTTTTCCGCCCCACCAAAGATGACGTCTAGGGTGATCTGGCTTAGGGAAAGGACAAGCTTCCCTAGGACGATGTTGTGGAAAGTGGAGTCGGTGGGCATGAGGTTCGTCAAGGAGCGGTTGATCGCACACAGTGTGCTGGAAAATATGAGGTTGGGTCCGCTTCGCTGTTCATGAAGACCGTGCTCATGTCGTAGACACCGATCTGTGCCGCAAGTACCAAGGTGGAATGACCTGGCCGTGGGACTCGAGGGGGGTTATATGCTCTGCCGAAGCCGGCGGCTTGCTCCGACTAGTTGAGGAACTTGGGTGTGGCGGGAGGTGATTTGACTGCCATATTCACTTCTTGGGTGACCAACTTCTGGCGTTGATTTGAGGGTCATCCTTTTGATGAATGCATAAGTTGTCGATCGAAGGTGAGACCATCTCGCTGTCATTGGTGTTTGCCACAGATTTCGTACTAGGCTGCGGCTGCAGGACAGTCGTCGCTACTAGAGCACCATGTTGTAATGGTGGTGGTGGTGGCGCGCCATGCGCTACTCCCCTGGTGCCATTGAATAGCCTTGGTCAACATCAGTTTGTTCATCCGGGCATAGGCTTCTTGCAGCTTTTAAAACTAACGCCAGTCCTTCGGGAGATGACTGTACTTGTTATTGCCATTGGCGTCTATGTAGAAGTCGACATTGCATGGTCCAGAAAATAGCTGGGCAGGTGATGGTGTGTCGTCTCGGTCGCAGCGTGGTGACCACTCGTGGTCTTGCTGCCAGTGACCTTCTCCGATGTGATAGCAGTCGCCACGGTTTTTCATCATCGCGCTTTTTCGAGAAACTTGCCGCAACCAGCTTGGCTTCGTCAGTTCCGTCGTAGCCACGATCCTTTCGCTTCCTTCTGCGATAGCTATTGCGTTCACGCCTGTATCTCAAATCCATTTTGTACCATGCTTATGGGTCGTCATCGCCTAATGAGCGTACACGGCTATTGTGCAGCGAATCCTGCCCACCGATTGACGATGTCCATTAGTTGGGTGATGGTCTTTGGTTTTACGTGGCCTAATTATTCCTTGAGGTTTCGCCTAACGCATGCCAGAATTAAAGGCGTAGATTGCTCTCTCCTATGAAGTATCCTTCGTTGTGTTCTTGAGGATAGTCCATCACTAGATGTATGAGCATATTGACAAGCCTGGCCTCTGCGCACATGCCCGTAGTTCCTCGATGGATGCCGGTCTTTTGTATGTGGCTTCAAAGTTTCAAACAAAATTTTGGACCAGGTCGATCCAATTGTCGATTGATCCCTCCGGGAGGCCCTTAAGCCAAGCACGCGCGTGAAGCCCTTTAACTGCAACTGTAGGGACAACATTGCAGTGGTTTTGGAGCCTCCTTAGCACCTTACACCGTCAAGTAGTCGTCCATCCAGGTTTTTGGCTCCGGTATCCTGTTATACTTGGGGGTGTCGGAGAGCAGCTTGAAGCCCTTTCGCATCCTGGTACGGCACATTCGGCGGCTGAAAGAGCTTGCTCGGCACATCACATCATCTTTGTCGGAGCAGGAGGACTCGAGACTGGTGCGCCTTGCGCGAACCTTGTTGAATCTACGCTACGTGATGTCATTATGGGCGTCATGGCCACATGATCTTCGTTCTCGTAGTTTTTGCCACGGATTGTGGCGATGTGGTGAATCGTTGTCTCACCGAGGCGAGCATTCGTGCATCGTGGTTCAACTTCTATTTCCATGCTTGAGTTAGCGTCCGTACTGAGTGTCGCTCGCACCATACCTAGGCCTGCGATGGCTTTCTTGATGAACCGTGGCTCGGGAGTTGTTCTCCGCAGGCTGGTTGGATAGCAAGTACGTTGTGTCTGCGAAGATGGCACCTTGCGGCGTCTTTGCCACCAGGTTGCCTAGTGTGTCCTCGATAAAGGTTGATCCAAGGTTTCTGGCTCTATCATGCACGCGGGGCAATCAAGAACCTCACATGTGTGCCACCGCCGGTGATGGTGTCTTTCCTTGATGAAGAAGAGCGTATAGAATATCTCTCTGCATGTTGTGCGCTTGATGCATCAGCATGACGCCTACGCTTAGCAAAATCTTCTAGCATTTTGAGAAAGGCTTCATGCTTCCGATGAAGGAGCTTTGGTGTGTAGATAACTCTTCTTGTGTTGAGCCCAATGGAAAAGGGATTGCCTCGGCCCTCTTCGTTTTAGCCCAAGCCTCCTTAGAGATGTTGAGGGTGCTTCAGTTGCCTTCTTCATCCTCATTCTATTTATTGGTGTTGGGTTCGATGACCGCACCTACGAGCCATGGCAAAGGTGTGCCGCGGAGGCGGCGTTCTTGCTCACCAGAATCATCGTCCTGGTCCCACACGTGATTGTTTGGGCCCACAACATGGTGAGCGTCGCAGTCGACACAATAGATCAAAGTTGAGGCATATGTTAGCTCGCTGGAGGAGCTGACAAAAGACGGCGCATGAGATGTCGGGTCTGTCGATGAAGGTATCGATTCCACCGTAACCGAACAGATCAGGTCTCGGAGGTAGAGGGTGCCGACCGAATTGACGTGGAACTGTAGGTCTCCGATTGCCAGATCGACTCCCTGCATGAAGGTGAAAGACCCGGAGCAGATTTATTCCTCCTAAACCGCCGAGTTGGAGATCTTGAAGGTCGCAGCCGTAAAAGCCATGCCTCCAGCGCACAAATTTACAATAGACGACGCAAGATGACGTGGGGGTACCATAGCAATTCCCATGGGTTATGGACTCTGGTTTTCAGGGAAGGAGATGTGTTGGTGATTTTTTCGGTGTACAAACAACACAGGGACACGATTTACCCTACTTCAGCCCCCTGGAGGGAAAATCCTATGTTTGTTTGTTTCTTTCTTGATGATGATGATTAGGGTTACAATATCGTCATGATGGCTATGGTGTACTTTAGGTCATGTATCGAGGAATCTTCCTTCCCATAGATCCCTCCTAGTCCTTATATAGCAGGCCAGGTTTTAGGAATCTGGGCTAGTTAAATGTTAGGATACACTTGTATAGGATAGTTCTTGTGTTGCACGACAGGTTCCTAGGCTTCATCTTCCATTACGTCCTAGGCTTCATGGGCCTTCAGTTGGACCGCACCAAGTATGGTATATAGTGGGTACCCGGTAGGGTATGCCCACTTCAATGTGTCCTTAATAGGAAAAAAGGAAGAGATTGTATTCCAGGAAGAAAATCTCCTTTGCGTTGTTTGATCCATTGTGTGATTTGAAGAAGTCACTTATTCAATTCGATTCATCTTCATCTCGAGTGACTTGCTTCATCCTACGTAGGTGTAGCAGGGTCGGGCCATGAACTTGGCATATGCTCGATGCTCAAAGATGGCGTAAAACGAACTCTTAAAGTCTACCACCTCTAAGTGGAGTGCTTCTTTACAAAATTTTGTATTTCGTCCAAGGACGACATTTAATTAGTACGATGGAACCCAGAGATTCTGTCGACTTGCCCGAAACAACGGGTGGAAAGTCGTATTGAACGGGTAGATCTTGCACTCTGATAGCCTCAGGCGCCTAAAAGTCTCCAAGTACAAGATAGTGATGACACTACCTCTATCCATAAAGACCTTAGAGAGCA
Source organism: Lolium rigidum (assembly GCF_022539505.1). NCBI lineage: Eukaryota > Viridiplantae > Streptophyta > Magnoliopsida > Poales > Poaceae > Lolium > Lolium rigidum. Next base: position 178,557,944 of record NC_061514.1, on the reverse strand, counting down.
TGTAACTGTGAACTTGGGGATTTACGATAAGTGGAGGTCTCCCAGGGTCGTCGATTTTCTTTGGGTGATTCGATTTGGTTCAGGAAACATCTTCCTTTAACCACTTGAGGTAGTAAGTCACCTTGGGAATTGTGGCATTGAATATATGGTCAATGTGTTTTTCATCTTGTCCACGGTGGTAAGGACTACAAAGGATCCTTTCTCCTGCTCATATTTCTCATCGTCGTCTTCTTAGACGTTCTCTTTGCCCTTTTGCTTTTTAGCAGCGGGTGACGTGGGAATACCAACCAGCTAGTTCCAGGACAAAGACGACTCACGTGACTGGGGAGGACCATAATCGACTTATGGACGCTTTCCAAGATGGGCTTGTACAAAGGTAGACTTAGGCTGCCTCGTAGTCAACTTGGTTCAGGAGGAGTCCACGACCAAGACACTGGAGGAACTTGCCATAGAAGACAAGTAGCATTGGTCTACTTGTACAAGGACTCCCATGCATGTACCGACTCGGGTTCCCATTGTAAGCCACGTGACCTCCCTTAATAAGGTGGCACATAAGGATCCCTAGAGGATAAGCAATAGACAAGGGATAGAGACCTATGAGAAACCCTAGATGAAACTCGTGTTAGACCTAAACCTAGGATAAATCGTGAGACACATTCTAACATCTATACAATCAATAATAGCAGAATCAGGAAGTATGACATTACCTCTAGAGCAAGGGTCTGAACCTAGGTACATCGTGTAATGATCCCGTTCCTGGTATCACTCATTGATTTCCTACCCCAATTCATAAGTCATTTTGTGATCGATGGCACATGTCATGACTTTCCCATGACATTTTGTGCCCACAATGGGGCTCAGGACCTCCAGAGTTGAGTCCCATGTTGGAGCTCTTGGCGGGGTCGGCTGGACATTCGTTGTTGGCAACTTCATCTAGTTTGGAAGCATCACTTTCATCAAAGACGGCTCCACTAGCAACCCGCTGCTAGTGATCCAACTAGCGGTACAATCATCACGATTGGCGGTATCAACATCTTCATCGGCTACATCAACACCGCGGAAGAGGGCAGTGTCAGATCTAACACCGACACCGTCTACCCTGACGAGGAAAACAACATCAACGCATCTAGAAGCTACACCGAATCGATCTACCCCCTCCTCGATGATGACTTCGATGATGGGTTGGAAGATGACGGGAACTCGTTTTCAAGCGGGCATATGAATCATGTAGGAGTTTGCATGGCCAATGAAGACATTGACCCCTAGCGACTCCCATCGACGCCTCCCACGCAACTCAGCGAGCGACTGAGCTCAAAGCAAGCCCACCGCCCTGAAGTGCAGAGCTCGGGATCCAACCGAGACTTGCGAGATACTCTCAATAGTCATCAGATTGTTTACCAAGCACATCTAGGACAAAGGTGTTTTGGTGCATCAGTCTTGGAAGAAAAGTTCCCGGATATATTCAAACCACCACGGGACGTCGAAAATACGATGGAAGGGAAAATCTGATTGCCTGGTTGGAGAACTACTAGATCTCCATGTCCATCTAGGACAAGAGCGTTATGATCCATACCCGCTATATGTCATTGATGATGAAGGACCCAACGCACACTTGGATCTTCAGCTTGCCAGTCAATACCATACACTCGTGGAAGAACATGAAGCGAGTTTTCGTCGGAAATTTGAGGCGACTTACAAGCCCCTGATAACTCTTGCCTACTTTGAGCGTTGCGTCTTGAGATAGAATGAGTCCAGGCAGAAGTATCTCGCTCGGTGGTACGAGCTTTACAGCTTGTCCGCTGACATCAGGGAGGAATCTGCCCCGAGGATAAACTTTAGAGGAGCAACCCAAAGACGATTGAATATTTTTTCTCAATTGCCACGAGGTACACTTGGTCAGATAAGACTCGCGACATAGAGGATGACGATGATGACGTCAAAGGGAAAAACAGGAAGGGTGGAAAGAACACACCAAATAACAACCCGCCCAAGGTAAACGACAATGACAAAAATAGTAACAAATGCCAAAGTGACAACTCACATGCAGTCGCCAATGTCAACACAAATGACAACCAAGATGGTTACAAGGGCCCACGGTGCAATGGCAAGGGCGGTTTCACCCAAGAAGTCATGGAGAACCTTTGCAAAGCAAAAGGGAAAAGGATTGTGCCATGAGGTAGAATCGACCCGCTACTATAAGAAGCAAAAGGGCAAAGATAAAGAAGCCGCAGGTGATGACGATGAAGAATATTAAGAGGACAAGGGTTCTTTCATGATTCTAGCTAGTTTCCATTGGCAAGAAAAGGAGAAACACATCGACCATGTAGTCAATGCGATAGTCCATGTTGTGCCACACATCGCCATGTGGTTAGAGCGGGATGTTACCTAGACCAAGGCGAACCATCCCCGGAAGATCGATGACCCCGGGGGACTTCCATTGATCGTCAACATACAATTTCACGTCTTCTGCCCCTCCAAGATCTTGATGGACGGAGGTAGTGGCATCAACATCCTCTACTTGGAAACCTTCAAGCAATTGAAGCTCCGAGTCAAAGCTATACCCATCCAACATGACTTTCCATAGTGTCATTCCTGTAAAGTAGGCAAAGCCTTTGGGCCGCATCGTGCTAGATGTTAGATTTAGCTCAAAGATGAACTTTCACAAAGGGATGCTCTAGTTCGAGGTGGTAGACTTGAAGATTCCATTTCACGTGGGATATTCGGGTGTCTAGTGTATGCCAAATTCATGGCCCGGCCCTGCTATGCATAATTGAAGCTCAAAATGTTGGGCCCAAAGGGGATCATCACCATCAAAGGCGACCTCATCAAGGCTGCTAATTGTGATAAGGGTGGCTCCATGTTCACGGAGTGGGACATCAACTCGGAGACGCTCACCGAGCTCAAGAAAAATATGAACCCTACAAACATGACACCATTAAAGAGGCTAGTAGAGAATCTGACTCCCACGTTTCTGTCAGAAAGACATGTGAAGCGCATTGCCATGGGCGGGAGTTATCCGTAAAAGGGCGAGCATCTAAGTGCACCTTAACAACCAGTAGGAAAGAGTGCTCGTCGAGTTCCTCCGTGAGAATCAGGATATCATTGCATGGAAGCCATCTGATATGCTTGGTGTACCAAGGGAACTCGTTGAGCATAGTTTACACGTCAACAAGGATGTACATCCTAATGTTAGCCCTAATTTAGCGGACAAGTGACACCACACCATCGATGAAGAAATCGCCCGGCTCCTAGCCATCGGCTTCATCGTGGAAGTCTTCCACCTAGATTGGTTGGCAGGCCCAGTCGTGGTAACATAGAAAAATGGCACTTGGTGCATGTGTATCAATTACACGAGCCTAAACAAGGCATTCCCCAAAGATCCATCTGCATTACCTCGGATCGATTAGGTAATCGATTCCACAACTGGTTGTGATCTACTGTGTTTTTTGGATGCCAAATTAAGGTTACCACTAGATCGATTCCACAATATGGAGACCTTGTCACATGGCGCAATCTTTCAACGGCTGAGTCAAATTCTTTGTCGTTCTGTTGTGAAGCTTGCATGGTTGGTTTTCTGTGACTTGCGAGGTGTATTCTATCCTAACTCTACACCTTCGGCCTCTGTAACCTCCTTGCTTGTCACTGCATTGATGTTGGCGATTGCGCACGAGTAGTCATTCTTGCACTTGTTGTTGTTCCTCCATTGCCATTATCGTTACTCTTGGGTTGGGTTTTTTACCCTTACCTTGCTTTCCCTTGGCGTCTCTCTCATCATATGACGCGCCACGTGTCCTTTCCAACTCAAGGTAGTTCGTGGCGATAGTAACCATGACTCCCATGGTCTTTAGCTTGCTGCGTTCTAGCTTTCCCTTCATCTCTTGATACCGGCATGTGTGTACGAAGGAGCGGACCACCGATTTTTTGTTGATGCCAGGTGAAGAGTTGTAAAGTTCTGAAAAATGGTGAGATACTTGCGAGTCTACTTGTTCTATCCCTGGACACAATGCTCAATATCCTTGAGGTTTGCCAGGCGCCGCTAAGTCGCCTCAATGTTTTAGAGGAAGACCTCCTTCATGTCTCTCTAGGAGTGGATGCTCTTGGCCAGCAATCCCAAATTCCAAGTGTGTGCGGAGTCCTCCATCATCAATCACATATATCGGGTAAGGATCATATCGCTAATCTCCCATATGTACATGGCAATCTGGTAATTCTCCAGCCAGGTGACTGTTTTTTCCTTGCCATCGTACGTCTCCACATCTCGGAGCGGCTTGAATTTTTCCAGGATTTTTTCTTCTAGGATGGAAGTGTTAAAGCACTTTGGTTCCAAGTGCCCTTGATTCACTGCCCTATGACTATTGAGGTTATCTCCCAAGTTGCAGTTTGGAGGAGAGCTTCGCACCCTGCGGTTTGTGTCCAAAGTCTCCGATGGGTCGGAACACTCTCTAGCTTTTGCTGGCCATTCCTGCTTCATACGGTTGGTGGACACAACTGGTCGATGGATATCAGCGTGCCTATCTTCACGTCGGAGCGGAGCCTCGCAACATGGCTGATTTTCTCTAGGTTCATACTCATGGATGCAATCTCTAGTCGCCAAGGAGACTTGTTCTTGCTGTAGAAAAACAATCGCCATGATTGCACAAGCACACCTAATTCTTTCTTCGTGGCAGAGTGGCATCCCACCGGCTCCACATCTCAAAGGAGAGATTCTACCGCAACCATGTTGGCTATGGGTGTGGCATAATGCGCCGAATTGCGATAAAGTGCATGCTTAGTGTGGCATTGCGATTTGGTGGTGGTCCCATAGGGCGATCCTCAGGGTGACTTCCACGAGCGTTGACTGCACTGGCACGTTCACCACCAACATCGTTTATCAGTGCTTGACCAGTAGCACTATCTTTAGTCGTTGTGTTTCCCGCAATGCCAAGATTTGGTTAAGCCGTCGCTCCACCTCCGGCCGCCTGGCTCACAAAGAGCCATGTGCCTCTCATGCCAGGAGGTTGGAAAGATTGCGTCTTGTTGTGGAACTCGGATATTCGTTGAAGTTCTAGCGCTCAAGCATTTGCGGTTTCTTCCGTTGTGCGACTTGGAGCTTATCTGGTTCCATGTTGTCTTTCCCTGCTGCAACCTTGCTTTTTAGCAGCAAGGGTGGTGCATTTTTGCTCAAGCTCTAGGGAACAATAAGTTGCATTTCTTGCGTAAATGAGTTTCAATAGTGGATCAGTGACTTCGTCTGCCAGGATTCGTATACCCACTTGAGATCGAGTCATTGTCATATTTCGATACACCCCCAAGGGATCGTTGAGGAGAGGGTAGATCGACTTAGCATAGCCACCATATGCGTTTTTCATGTTTATGTCTTTAAGGGAGAAATTACGGTGTTAGATCTGACATCTGTGTTGCCGACATAGATGAAGAATGATCTGAATGTCTCCGATAGGCAGCACCACACCGTTGGTCAGATTTCCAGCGGTTGGCTGCCAGGTGGAGTCTTCCATGATGAATTCAAGACTCCCAAAGCGGATGCAACCCCGATAGTGATCCTCGTGCTGACTCCACATAATGCTCCCGCCTACAACTCGACTCTAGTTGTAGCTAGTCCCACGCTGGGTGCCAAATGTCGTGGGAAAGTCATGGCATGTTCCATCTATATATGTTGACCCTACCAGTTGAGAAAGGAAGTCGACTTTGGAGGCTACTAGGGATGGGATCAGTGCACGATGTACCCAGGTTTGGCTCCTCACTCTGCAGGTAAATACATATTCCTGCTACTGCTATTATTGAGTGTATATATGTTATATAGTGGATCTTGCGACTTAGGCTAGGGTTAGCTCTAAGTCGAGCAGATCGATCTTTGTTACATGTGTATTGCCTGTCCTTTATGGGACGCCCTATGCCTCCTTAGAAAGGGGTACAATATAGAGCTTACAAGGTATTATTATAGGTCACAAAATCTCTATTCGAATAGGACTATGATGACTTGTCTTCGACGTCAAGTATCCTTTGGTGTATTGGTCGTGGACTCCCTCCAGGGCCGGCGTACTTTTGTGTGGGCCCAAGTCTCTCCTTGCACAAGTATTCTTTAGGGAAGATGCCATGAGTTGGATATGAGCCTCTCTAGTTGTATGGGCCATCTTCAATAGAAAAGAATCATAATAAAAGGTGCAAACTACAATACATATATGTCAAACAACCACCTCTCTCTAGCCATGGATGCATCCCGCCACGCATTAGGCATCCTCACATAATCTCTCTCACCAACATCTACTCATCCATCATCCACTAAAGGCTAGATCCACAGAGTCTTTCACCATGCAACTTTCCAAACCTCCTAAAAAATATCACAGCCAACTCCTTGGTATGAATTTTGCCAGCCCCACCTATCTCGTTTGGTTGCCCGTAGTGGTGCTCATAAACCACCCCTCCTAAGTCCTAAACTAACTCATGTGCAACTGCACCATCGCCCTGATGGCCATCCCATCTAATGGGAAAACAAGTAGCTAGATTGATCGTGTTTTTGCGTATAAATATGATGTAGTTCATTAAATTATGTCCAAAATTTTGGATCAGAATCTTGTATAGAAATTAACTACTACTAGATCATCTACCACCTCCCATCCATGCCTCCTAACCGCAACCATTACCACTATCTCCCCATCCACATAACCTTACAACCTTCGGATATCCTCTATTCCATCATGAACCACAAAACATCCTTCACGCCCACCTTAATCACATGTGCACCACCTCCTCGATCTCCACTTCCCCCACTAGCCATCTGATCTATGGCTTAACTGTTATATGGGATCATGTTGGTTCAGATTAAAATGGGATCCCATTTGTTAGATTTTTCTTTGAATCCAAATCTTGTACTGAAGGATAATACTGACATACCATCCCCACCTCTCGTGCCTCCTAAACACAACCACTAGTACCACGTCTCCTCTTAAATAAGTCATCATATCTTGTGCCACCCTGCCCTCATGATATGGTAGTGCCACCTAAGTTATATGTCACACCGCCTCGCTTGGCTCCCCCACTAGCCATTCGGTATAAGAGACGAATAGTTAGATTGGATATGGATCTCATTCGGAGGTCAAATTAGAACTAACTTATTTAGATTTTTCTACCAAAAATAGAGCACACACGCAACAGTACATATGTGCAGGTACGTGGCCCCTAGGATCCTTCTAGATATAGAGGATCACATGTGCCATACACAATAAAAACTAATAAATGTACTACCATATATGCAAGCATCCTTCCAAATGTATAATTTATCACAGTACTGCAATATTTAGAAACATCGCTAAACCCATAAACCATGATTAAAACGTATTAAAGACCATGAGCTGGCTATCACAACCAGGCAGCAAACATCTAGTTAAAACACAAGATGGCAAAGATGGTCATATAGAGCAAAGGAGTGTTGTTACCGATGACAGGAAGGTCCATCTCGAGGTTGATGAACTCTAGGAAGTTGAATCCATCCATGTTTTGCATGCGCACATTGGTGATCACTAGGTCAATCTTCTCCTCCCCTCCCTCCTTCAACATCTTCATTGCTGTGCTTGCATCCATCACCATCGTTGCTATGCCCAAAGAAGAAAAATTATATGGCCATTAATAGTAATGGCAGAATTTTGGCAAGGTTGGGGAGGGACATTCGAGCTCACGTTTGTATTTGCAGGACCGTAAGAGCACCTCAAGGACCTTGAGGCAGACAGGGTTATCATCGACTACGAGCACACGCATCCCCAATGGGAACTTATCTTCCACCAGTGTCGCCTCCTTCCCCTTCCTTTGGTTACCACTGACCATTATGCCTCCTGGTCTAGCTCTTCCAACCAACACGGATCGAAAAAGCAAAACAAAATCAAACAAACAAACATAAACAGTACACAAAACCCCAATAAGAACACCCAAAACACCCCGGGTACTATCTTCGGCAGGCCGATTGGGGATGCCTATGTCACCTGGAAACCCCACCTTTCCAATCCCAAGAAGAGTGGCTTCCTCAGATTAGTGTAGGCAAAGCAATATATATGCCAAATATCATGTATGGGACCCTCAAGAGGTGGAGTGGGAATTCCTCGGTGGACTATGGACTCAAGGACTTGTAGGAGGAACAATTTATAAGGTATGGGACCCTCAAAAGGAGGAGTGGGAATTCCTCGGTGGACTATGGTCCCAAATATGGAAGGTTTCTCGCTCCGCTCATGTGTGGCAATATTACATTTCGTAATTACTATTTCTTGCCGTTACAATTTCCATTTCTATCATCAGTGCCAACAACTCATGTCCACTTGTTTCATCGCCCATGGGAGGGGAAACAAAACCTTGCTTAGATTGCTAGTACGTTCGCCATTCGTAATTTGGTTCCCTCCAAAACATGAAGTAAGGTGTTCTCATTGTCGCCAATAGAGGACTCATTTGATTGTTGTGGATGGAGAAACATGGTGGAGGAGAAGTGAATAGACCTTGCTAGATAGCTTCCATTGTGGTGACATGGAGTTTTGGTCCCACCCCGAGTCAGTGCAAAAAAATATACATATGGCAAGTGAAACCATGCTCATGAGACTAACCTATTGTTACCCCACAAATATTACATTTGAGGAAAAGGCTAACATAGGTGGGACCCACCAATAATCACTACAAAAAAAGTCACCATGGGGGACGAAGTTGAGGTCCAACCGTGGTTGTTGATGCACCATGTGATGGATGTAAAATGCATACATGAACTTTGTAGTTTATTGCCACATATTACCACATATTTGCATCTTATATAATGTTATTTGCATGTTTTATATTGTTTTCGGGGATTTTCTAAACAATCCCCTCTCCTATGGTTCTAACTCTGTGTGGCAAAAAACACCCTCTCTTAGTATTTTTGACTTTTCAGGAGCTACGGGACTCAAAAAGGGCAAGGTCACACTACAAACAACTAGGGCTTCAATGACGGTATGGGGATGACGTTTGAGAAATCTGTCAGCAAATGTATTTTTCTGTGACGGTACCACGTTTTCGCATCACAGGTGGCATTTTGGGCCGCTTGGCCCCAAAAAATAGTGACGGGCGAGCTCTAAACATCAACGATTGTGCAGAAATGAGCGTCGCGGGTGGTGGGCGGCCCGAATTGCGGAGTTGGTAGGGGGTCGTCACAACAGCTGGGCTTTGGGCCGGTGGACACACCCGACCCACACTCTGCACACTTCTGTTCATGTACTTTTCTATTGCCCGCACAACAGTCCAATGCCTGCAGCACTGGAACCCATATATGTAAGGGGAGACAGCCATTGTCTGCACACATGTACCTGACCTGCAGCACAGTGCCCGCATGTCAGCTACCGACACGACCCTCCTGCGTGGGGCTGCCCATCCCAACAGCCTCCAGGCATGCGAAGTGGACCAGACCTGTCAGTACCACCAACATGGGCTCCACATGTCAGTTCCCATGCCAAAAAAAATTGCGCACGTGCGATCACAAGTTTATGCTTGCCGTCAATTCTAGACGCATGGCCCCCCATGTTAGAGCCTGGTGGGACCCCCATGTCAAAGATTTTGGTGGGTCCGGCATGCAGAGATTTGTGGGGCCCGCATGTTATAGCCTGGTGGGTCCCGCATGGCAGAGCTTGGTGTGCCCAACCTATCGGAGTTTGGACCCTGTATGTCAGAACCTGTGGACCCGCATGTCAGAACCTTGTGGGTCCCACGTTGCATTTCCATCGGGCCCACATGTAGCCATGGGACCTACTGGATTCACTAGGTGTCCCACCTGTCAGCTACGCGTCGAGGTGTCCTTGGGCCATATTGGCTGACTAAAGGTCCAATGCCAATTTATTCAGGTCGAAACAAGACATGCAGACAAATTTACTGGGCCCAAGGCCAATTTATTTAGGTCAAAACAAGAGACGCATAGGAAATTACTGGGCCCAAGGCCTATTAAGGTTGAAACAAGACACGCTGAGGAAATTACTGGGCCTAAATAACTAAGGGCAATTGGGCTTACACAATCAGGTTTGAGGACAACATATGGTGGCCCGTCTAGCGTGAACACATAGTTGGTTCTCTAGTTTGGCCTCCTCAGCATCCTGAGGGCCACTACATACAACTCTGCCTACAGCACCAGCAAGAATAACAACATGAGGAGTAAGGTAACATAAAAAATAAAAAATAAAAACATGAGGAGTAAGGGCAATACATAAACTATAGACAATTTCTATATTTAATCTACACCAGCTATTCTATTGATCAGGTATAGCAAAACGGCTAACTAATAATTGTTGCCAGACATAGTACCTATACTTAATACACCACATGAATTAGGGGCAGCAGGTTCATTAAGACCTAGGATTGCTTACATCAACACCAACGCCTCGGTTCATGTACACTCCACATAATAAACAAAATATGACAGTAATTCAACCTCATATCAAGGGCATCCATGGGCCCCTACATACTAATTACATCAGGGGAATACACCATGTACCTTATCAAAAGACAATGAAGTTCAACTGTGCACACCATAATCATAAATAACAGCATGCAGGATGCATACGGGGATGGACACCTAGGAGTGGCGAGAACATAAGTACAGAATTAAAGTGGATGACTCAGCCTTGTAGATCTTCACTTGGAGGCCGTGGTACTTCATGCTGAACACTAACATGTCATTGAGCTGCAGGCCATGACCCACGACAAAGCCATGCCAGCCCCGGGACAACACCATCTGCCCGTCCAATTCCGTGACTGAAACCCATTCCTCATAGGAGCAATTTGCGGACTGATGGTGCTCCAGTGATGGCGCCAGACAATCTTGTTGAGCGTTGTTGTGGAAGAGGTTGGCAAAACCCAAGAGGAAGGTGTGATGAGCACAGCAGCAAGTTTTTCCTCAGTACGAAACCTAGGTTTAATCGACCGGTAGGAGAAAGGAGTGACTTCTGAAGGTGTTGCTAGCTGACTAGTGGCAGGGCGTGATACGTCTCAAATGTATCTATAATTTCTTATGTTCCATGCTAGTTTTATGACAATACTCACATGTTTTATATACACTTTACATCATTTTGATGCATTTTCCAGTACTAACCTATTAACAAGATGCCGAAGCGCCAGTTCCTGTTTTCTGCTGTTTTTGGTTTCAGAAATCCTACACAGGAAATATTCTCGGAATTGGACGAAACAAAAGCCCACGGTCTTATTTTCCACAGAGCCTTCCAGAACACCGAAGAGGAGACGAAGAGGGGCCACGAGGCGGCCACCCCACATGGCGGCGCGGTGGGGCCCCTGGCCGCGCCGGCCTATGGGGTGGGCCCCTCGGGCGCCCCCGACTCTGCCCCTTCGCCTATTTATTCCTTCCGTCGCGAAAACCCTAGTACCGAGAGCCACGATACGAGAAAAGTTACTGAGATGCTGCCGCCGTCAATCCCATCTCGGGGGGTTCTGAAGATTGCCTCCGGCACCCTGCCGGAGAGGGGAATCATCACCGGAGGGCTCTACATCACCATGCCCGCCTCCGGACTGATGCGTGAGTAGTTCATCCTTGTACTATGGGTCCATAGCAGTAGCTAGATGGTTGTCTTCTCCTCTTGTGCTATCATGTTTAGATCTTGTGAGCTGCCTATCATGATCAAGATCATCTATTTGTAATGCTACATGTTGCATTTGTTGGGATCCGATGAATATGGAATACTATGGCAAGTTGATTATTGATCTATCATATATGTGTTATTTATGTTCTTGCATGCTCTCCGTTGCTAGTAGAGGCTCTGGCCAAGTTGATACTTGTGACTCCAAGAGGGAGTATTTATGCTTGATAGTGGGTTCATGCCTCCATTGAATCTGGGACAGTGACAGAAAGTTCTAAGGTTGTGGATGTGATGTTGCCACTAGGGATAAAACATCAATGCTTTGTCTACGGATATTTGTATTGATTACATTACGCACAGTACTTAATGCATTTGTCTGTTGTTTGCAACTTAATACTGGAAGGTGTGCGGATGCTAACCCGAAGGTGGACTTTTTAGGCATAGATGCATGTTCGGATAGCGGTCTATGTTCTTTGTTGTAATGCCCTAAGTAAATCTCATAGTAGTCATCATGATATGTATGCGCATTGTTATGCCCTCTCTATTTGTCAATTGCCCAACTGTAATTTGTTCACCCAACATGCTATTTATCTTATTGGAGAGACACCACTAGTGAACTGTGGACCCCGGTCCATTCTTTTACATCTGAAATACAATCTACCGCAATCATTGTTCTCTGTTGTTCCTTGCAAACAAACATCATTCTCCACACCATACATTTAATCCTTTGTTTACAGCAAGCCGGTGAGATTGACAACCTCACTGTTAAGTTGGGGCAAAGTATTTTGATTGTGTTGTGCAGGTTCCACGTTGGCGCCGGAATCCCTGGTGTTGCGCCGCACTACACTCCTTCACCAACAACCTACACGTGGCCTTCATCTCCTACTGGTTCGATAACCTTGGTTTCTTACTGAGGGAAAACTTGCTGTTGTACGCATCACACCTTCCTCTTGGGGTTCCCAACGGACGTGTGCTTCACGCGTTATCAGGGAGCACTAGCGGCGTTAGCAACAATGGGAAACCTGCACACCACACAACCAAAGTACTTTGCCCCAACTTGCAGTGAGGTTGTCTATCTCACTGGTTTGCTGAACACAAATGATTAGACGTATCGAGTGGAAAGAGATGTTTGTAGAAAGTAAACAGAACAGGATTGCATTAGATGAATTTATCATTGTAAAGGAAACGGACCGGGGTCCACAGTTCACTAGAGGTGTCTCTCCATAAAGATAAATAGCATGTTGGGTGAACAAATTAGAGTTGGGCAATTAACAGAATATCGACCATACATGACAAGATGATTACTATGAGATTCGTTTGGGCATTACAACATAATACATAGACCGTAATCCAACTGCGTCTATGACTAATAATCCACCTTTGGTTATCGTCCGAACCCCTTTCAGTATTAAGTTGCAAGCAACAGATTATCACATTAAGCAATATGTGTAAAGAAAACAATAGAATTACCCTTGGATAAAACATTGTTGTTTTCTCCCTAGTAGCAACAACACATCTACAATCTTAGAAGTTACTGTCACTCTCCCAGATTACTGATACGTCTCAAACGTATCTATAATTTCTTATGTTCCATGCTACTTTTATGATGATACTCACATGTTTTATACACATTATATGTCATATTTATGCATTTTCCAGCACTAACCTATTGACGAGATGCCGAAGAGCCGATTCTTTGTTTTCTGCTGTTTTTGGTTTCAGAAATCCTAGTAAGGAAATATTCTCGGAATTGGACGAAATCAACGCCCAGGGTCCTATTTTTCCACGAAGCTTCCAGAAGACCGAAGAGGATACGAAGTGAGGCCACGAGGTGGCCAGACAACAGGGCGGCGCGGCCTGGGCCCTGGCCACGCGGCCCTGCTGTGTGGGCCCCCCGTGGCGCCTCCTGACCTGCCCTTCCGCCTACATATAGTCTTCGTCGCGAAACCCCCAGTACCGAGAGCCACGATACGGAAAACTTTACAGAGACGCCACCGCCGCCAATCCCATCTCGGGGGATTCAGGAGATCGCCTTCGGCACCCTGCCGGAGAGGGGAATCATCTCCCGGAGGTCTCTTCATCGCCATGATCGCCTCCGGATCGATGTGTGAGTAGTCCACCCCTGGACTATGGGTCCATACTCTCCTCATTGTGCTATCATGTTAGATCTTGTGAGCTGCCTATCATGATCAAGATCATCTATTTGTAATCCTTCATGTTGTGTTTGTTGTGATCCGATGAATATTGAATACTATGTCAAGTTGATTATCAATCTATCATATATGTTATTTATATTCTTGCATGCTCTCCGTTGCTAGTAGAGGCTCCGGCCAAGTTGATACTTGTGACTCCAAGAGGGAGTATTTATGCTCGATAGTGGGTTCATGCCTCCATTAAATGCGGGACGAGTGACGGAAAGTTCTAAGGTTGTGGATGTGCTGTTGCCACTAGGGATAAAACATCGATGCTTTGTCTAAGGATATTTGTGTTGATTACATTACGCACCTTACTTAATGCAATTGTCTCGTTGTTTGCAACTTAATACTTGGAGGGGTTCGGATGATAACCTCGAAGGTGGACTTTTTAGGCATAGATGCATGTTGGATAGCGGTCTATGTACTTTGTCGTAATGCCCTGATTAAATCTCATAGTACTCATCATGATATATGTATGTGCATTGTTATGCCTTCTTTATTTGTCAATTGCCCAACTGTAATTTGTTCACCCAACATCTGTTTATCAAAAATTGTTGGGATATTATTGGAGATGATGTCAAAAAAGTAATCAAGGATTTTTATGATGGGAATATTTCTTTGGAAAGTATTAATTCTTCCTTCATCACTCTTATTCCAAAAATTGATACTCCTTTGCTTCCTGGAGACTTCAGACCAATTTCTCTCCTCAACAGTACCCTAAAGATTGTGACTAAATTGTTAGCCAACAGATTACAGAAGGTTATACTAAAGCTGGTACACAAGAATCAATATGGCTTCCTCAAAAAAAGATCAATTCAAGACTGCCTTGGTTGGGCTTTTGAATATTTATTCCAATGCCACAAATCACAGGAAGAAATCATACTTCTGAAATTGGACTTTGAAAAGGCTTTTGATAGAATTGAACACAAATCCATTCTGAGAATTCTAAGAGCTAAAGGCTTTGGTGAAAAATGGATTAAATGGATTGAAATCATTTTGTCATCTGGAACTTCTTCGTTTTACTAAATGGTATTCCTGGGAAAAAGTTCTCATCGTAAACGAGGAGTTAGACATGGGGATCCATTATCCCCTCTTCTTTTTGTCTTGGCTGCAGATCTTTTACAATCCATACTCAACAAGGCAATGGAGCGGAACCTAATTTCAAGACCAATTCACTGTGCTTGTGATGATTTTCATGTGATACAATATGCGGATGATACTCGATTATTTTAAAAGCTGATGCAATGCAATTGGTTAGTCTCAAAGCTCTTTTGCACTCTTTTGCTGAATCCACTGGTTTGAAGGTGAATTACCATAAATCCAATATGATTCCAATCAATATGGATACTGAAAAGCTGAATCATTTTGCTGCCACCATAAACTGTAGAACTGGAGCCTTTCCTTTTACTTATCTTGGATTGTCTTTGTGCATTATCAAACCTTCTATGGAACATTTCATACCTATAATTCAAAGGGTCCAATCAAGATTGGGTGGTATTGCTGATTTTCTGAATTATGGTGGAAAGCTACGATTAGTCAAATCGGTTCTTTCATCTCTTCCAATTTTCTTCATGGGCTGTTTTGATGTACCCATAACTATAAAAGATCAAGTGGTCAAATACATGAGACACTCGCCTTTGGAGGAAGAAAAATGGAGATGTACAAGCAAGGGGATCAGCTCTCATTTCATGGAAAAAAATCACAAGACCCAAAAATCAAGGTGGATTAGGAGTGTTAGATCCGGACACTCAAAACAGAGCATTCTTCGTTAAAAAATTTGGACAAGTTCTATAATAATCATGATATCCCTTGGGTCAAATTAGTGAAAGGAGCTTATTACAACAATGGTACTCTTCCAGGAGGTACAGTGGAAGGATCTTTCCGGTGGAAAACTCACTTGAAACTTGTTGATACTTTTAAAGGATTGGCAAAGTGCAATTTAGGGAATGGGAAATCAAGCTTGTTACGGCAAGATAATTGGGATGACAACTGCCTAATGCAAAGTATGCCTCATCTGATCACTTATGCAAGGAATCATTTGATAAGCTGTCGGGGATGTTCGGACACTGAATTCTTAGAAGATCTTTTTCACCTGCCTCTCTCACAGCAAGCTTATTCTGAATTTCTTCAAATGGAAATGATCTGTCAAACTGCTAGAGAGAAAATAAGTATTGATGAATCTGATAAATGGAGTTACATATGGGGAAGTAATACTTTCTCTCGTTCACAGAGCTTATAATTCTTTAATTGGATATCAAGAGGCACAGCCACACTTTGGATGGATATGGAAATCTTCTTGTCAACCAAAACACAAATTCTTCTTTTGGCTTCTTCTTCATGACAGGCTCAATACCAGAAACTTGTTAAAAAGAAAAAATATGACTCTGCCTTCTTATTATTGTGTACAAAATCTTTGTCATCAACAAGAGGAAGACATCACTCACTTATTCTGGAATTGCAACTTTGCTAAAGTCTGCTGGAATTACATCCGTCCTCGAGAGAAGGAGAAATGGGACAATTTTTCAAGCTTTCTATGACATCAAGAAAAACTAAAAGTTCCCTTTGCAATGGAACTTATAATTTTAGCAGCATGGGGCATTTGGATTACGAGAAATAATAAAATCTTCAACAATCAGGAGTCAAGTTTTGAATCTTGGAAAGCAATCTTTCTTCAAGAAACAAAGATGCTCACTTACAGAATGAAGAAGAAGCATGCATATTCTTTTAAGGAATGGCTACAATCTCAGACATAGATTTTTTGTACTCTTTTCTTCTTTCTTTCTTGTTTTTATTTTTTAGAGGAACTCCCTCTACCTTGTAATTTCATAAACGCTTATTAATATAAAAATTGCAGTGGGTTATCCCACTGTTTCACCTTCAAAAAAAATCTTATGGGAGAGACACCACTAGTGATCTGTGGACCCCGGTCCTATTCTTTACATCTGAAATACAATCTACTGCAATTGTTCTTTACTGTTCTTCGCAAACAATCATCATCTTCCACACAATACGTTTAATCCTTTGTTTACAGCAAGCCGGTGAGATTGACAACCTCACTGTTACGTTGGGACAAAGTACTGTGATTGTGTTGTGCAGGTTCCACGTTGGCACCGGAATCCCTGGTGTTGCGCCGCACTACACTCCGCCACCAACAACCTTCAACGTGCTTCTTGGCTCCTACTGGTTCGATAACCTTGGTTTCTTACTGAGGGAAAACTTGCTGCTGTGCGCATCACACCTTCCTCTTGGGGTTCCCAACGGATGTGTCATCTACGCGCATCAAGACTATTTTCTGGCTCCGTTGCCGGGGAGATCAAGACACGCTGCAAGGGGAGTCTCCCACTTCCAATCTCTTTACTTTGTTTTTGTCTTGCTTTGTTTTACTTTATTTACTGCTTTGTTTGCTGCACTTAAACAAAACACACAAAAATTAGTTGCTAGTTTTACTTTATTTACTGTCTTGTTCTCTATATCGAAAACACAAAAAAATTAATTACTTGCATTTACTTTATTTAGTTTTCTTTATTTACTACCACTAAAAATGAGTAATCCGGAAATTGAAGTTCGTTCCTTTAAGCAACAAGGGGGAGAAAGTTTTAAAGATGCTTGGTATAGAATTAGCGATGCTCATCATAGGTGCATTAAGAAACACTCCACTATTATACTACTTAGGAACTTTTATGTTGGAATCTCTAGTTGGAATAGGTATGTTCTTGATACTCTTGCGGGAGGTAATTTCCTAGGCACTCCTGCTTTAGAAGCTAGTTGCATTATTGAGAGTCTAGTTGGAATACCACCTGTTAATGAAGCTAAAATTGAAATCTCTCTTGAAGATGTCATGAAAAAGTTGGAGGCCATAGAGAAAGATCTTCCAAGTATTGAGACTAAATTGGGAATATTACTTAATAGCACCGATAAACTTGATAAATCTCTAGGTGGAATTAATGAGAGAATTGCTGTTTTAGAAACTTGTGCTACTCATGATAATCGAACCCATAGGATTAGTGAACTTGAAGAAGCTATGGGAACCTTGGGTTCAACTTTTTCTTCTCTTAAGTTTAAGGACAAAGCTTATGTGGGTAAGGAGCAAAAATTCATGTATGTCTCTAAAGTGCCTAAGCCAAAAACTATTATAGGCCTAAAATTGAAAAAGCCCTTAGCACCACTATGGATGATGGAACATCTAAGATACCTATTGATGTTGATGCCTCACCTCTTGATAACACTTGATACACACTTTCTGCGCCTAGCTGAAAGGCGTTAAAGAAAAGCGCTTATGGGAGACAACCCATTATTTTACTTCTGCACTTTTGTTTTATATTTGAGTCTTGGAAGTTGTTACTACTGTAGCAACCTCTCCTTATCTTTATTTTATTGCATTTTTGTGCCAAGTAAAGTCTTTGATAGTAAAGCCAATACTAGATTTGGATTGCTGCGCAGAAACAGATTTCTTGCTGTCACTAATTTCGATATGCCTCTCTGTAGGTAACTCAGAAAAGTCTGCCAATTTACGTGCGTGATCCTCAGATATGTACGCAACTTTTATTCAATTTGGGAATTTTCATCTGAGCAAGTCTGGTGCCACTTTAAAATTCGTCTTTACGAACTGTTCTGTTTTGACAGATTCTGCCTTTTATTTCGCATTGCCTGTTTTGCTATGTTTGATGGATTTCTTTGTTCCATTAACTTTCAGTAGCTTTGTGCAATGTCCAGAAGTGTTAAGAATGATTATGTCACCTCTGAATATATGAAATATGCACTGACCCTCTAATGAGTTTGTTTCGAGTTTGGTGTGGAGGAAGTTTTCAAGGGTCAAGAGAGGAGGATGATACAATATGATCAAGAAGAGTGAAAAGTCAAAGCTTGGGATGCCCCCGTGGTTCAACCCTGCATATTTTAAGAAGACTCAAACGTCTAAGCTTGGAGATGCCCAAGGCATCCCTTCTTCATCGACAACTTATCAGGTTCCTCTAGTGAAACTATATTTTTATTCCGTCACATCTTATGTGCTTTACTTGGAGCGTCTGTTTGTTTTTGTTTTTGTTTTTGTTTGAATAAATCGGATCCTAGCATTCTTTGTTTGGGAGAGAGACACGCTCCGCTGTTTCGTATGAACACATATGTTCTTAGCTTTATCTTTAATGTTCATTGCGAAAGTTGGACTATTTCATTCATTGTTATATGGTTGGAAACGGAAAATGCCGCATGTGGTAAATGGTTTAATGTCTTGAATAATGTGATACTTGGCAATTGTGTGCTCATATAGATCTTGTTTAAGCTCTTGCATCATGTACCTTGTACTCATTAATGAATAACTACATAGAGCATGTTAAAATTTGGTTTGCATGATTGATCTCTAGAGTCTAGATATTTTCTGGTTGAGGTGTTTGAACAACAAGGAGACAATGTAAAGTCTTATAATAATTACAATATGTTCATATGTGAGCTTTTCTGCACCTTTTATACTTGAGTTTGCTTCAAACAACCTTGCTAACCTAGCCTTGTATTGAGAGGAATTCTTCTCGTGCATCCAAATCTTTGAGCCAATAACTATGCCATTTGTGTCCACCATACCTACCTACCACATGGTATTTCTCCGCCATTCCAAAGTAAAATTACTTGAGTGCTACCTTTAAAACTTCTATTCTTTGCCTTTGCAATATATAGCTCATGGGACAAATAGCCTTAAAAACTATCGTGGTGAAGAATATGTACTTATGTGTCTTATTTATTAATAAGTTGCTTGTTGAGCAGTAACCATGTTTCTGGGGACGCCATCAACTCTTTTACCTTTGTTGAATATCATGTGGGTTGCTATGCATGTTCGTCTTGTCTGAAGTAAGGGTGGTTCTCAGGATCAAATGGTTTGAGTATGCATACTGTTAGAGAAGAACATTGGGCCGCTAACTAAAGCCATGATTCATGGTGGAAGTTTCAGTGTGGACAACTAATCCTCAATCTCTTATGAGAATATTAATTGTTGTTGAATGCTTATGCATTAAAGAGGAGTCCATTATCTATTGTCTATGTTGTCCCGGTATGGATGTCTAAGTTGAGAATAATCAAAAGCGAGAAATCCAATGCGAGCTTTCTCCTTAGACCTTTGTACAGGTGGCATAGAGGTACCCCTTTGTGACACTTGGTTGAAACATATGCTATGCAATGATAATCCGTGTTAATCCAAGCTAATTAGGACAAGGTGCGAGCACTATTAGTATACTATGCATGAGGCTTGCAACTTATAGGATATCTTATACATAACACATATGCTTTATTACTACCGTTGACAAAATTGTTTCTTGTTTTCAAAATGAAAAGCTCTAGCACAAATATAGTAATCAATGCTTCCCTCTGCGAAGGGCCATTCTTCTACTTTATTGTTGAGTCAGTTTGCCTATTCTTTCTATCCCAGAAGCAAACACTTGTATCAACTGTGTGCATTGATTCTTACATGTTTACTTATTGCACTTGTTATATTACTTTGTGTTGACAATTATCCATGAGATATACATGTTACAAGTTGAAAGCAATTGCTGAAACTTATATCTTCCTTTGTGTTGCTTCAATGCCTTTTACTTTGAATTTATTGCTTTATGAGTAACTCTTATGCAAGTCTTATTGATGCTTGTCTTGAAAGTACTATTCATGAAAAGTCTTTGCTATATGATTCATTTGTTTACTCATTATCTTCATCATTGCTTCGAATCGCTGCATTCATCTCATATGCTTTACAATAGTATGATCAAGATTATGATAGCATGTCACTTCAGAAATTATCTTTGTTATCGTTTACCTACTCGAGGGCGAGTAGGAACTAAGCTTGGGGATGCTTGATACGTCTCAAACGTATCTATAATTTCTTATGTTCCATGCTACTTTTATGATGATACTCACATGTTTTATACACATTATATGTCATATTTATGCATTTTCCAGGCACTAACCTATTGACGAGATGCCGAAGAGCTAGTTGCTCGTTTTCTGCTGTTTTTTGTTTCGAAATCCTAGTAAGGAAATATTCTCGGAATTGGACGAAATCAACGCCCAGGGTCCTATTTTTCCACGAAGCTTCCAGAAGACCGAAGAGGATACGAAGTGGGGCCACGAGGTGGCCAGACAACAGGGCGGCGCGGCCTGGGCCCTGGCCGCGCGGCCCTGCTGTGTGGGCCCCCCGTGGCGCCTCCTGACCTGCCCTTCCGCCTACATATAGTCTTCGTCGCGAAACCCCCAGTACCGAGAGCCACGATACGGAAAACTTTACAGAGACGCCGCCGCCGCCAATCCCATCTCGGGGGATTCAGGAGATCGCCTCCGGCACCCTGCCGGAGAGGGAATCATCTCCCGGAGGTCTCTTCATCGCCATGATCGCCTCCGGATCGATGTGTGAGTAGTCCACCCCTGGACTATGGGTCCATAGCAGTAGCTAGATGGTTGTCTTCTCCTCATTGTGCTATCATGTTAGATCTTGTGTGCTGCCTATCATGATCAAGATCATCTATTTGTAGTCCTTCATGTTGTGTTTGTTGGGATCCGATGAATATTGAATACTATGTCAAGTTGATTATAAATCTATCATATATGTTATTTATGTTCTTGCATGCTCTCTGTTGCTAGTAGAGGCTCTGGCCAAGTTGATACTTGTGACTCCAAGAGGGAGTATTTATGCTCGATAGTGGGTTCATGCCTCCATTAAATCTGGGACAAGTGACGAGAAAGTTCTAAGGTTGTGGATATGCTCGTTGCCACTAGGGATAAAACATCGATGCTTTGTCTAAGGATATTTGTGTTGATTACATTACGCACCTTACTTAATGCAATTGTCTCGTTGTTTGCAACTTAATACTCGGAGGGGTTCGGATGATAACTCCGAAGGTGGACTTTTTAGGCATAGATGCATGCTCGGATAGCGGTCTATGTACTTTGTCGTAATGCCCCGATTAAATCTCATAGTACTCATCATGATATATGTATGTGCATTGTTATGCCTTCTTTATTTGTCAATTGCCCAAGCTGTAATTTGTTCACCCAACATACTGTTTATCTTATGGGAGAGACACCACTAGTGATCCGTGGACCCCGGTCCTATTCTTTACATCCGAAATACAATCTACGCAATTGTTCTTTACTTGTTCTTCGCAAACAATCATCATCTTCCACACAATACGTTTAATCCTTTGTTTACGAGCAAGCCGGTGAGATTGACAACCTCACCGTTACGTTGGGACAAAGTACCGTGATTGTGTTGTGCGGGTTCCACGTTGGCGCCGGAATCCCCGGTGTTGCGCCGCACTACACTCCGCCACCAACAACCTTCAACGTGCTTCTTGGCTCCTACTGGTTCGATAACCTTGGTTTCTTACTGAGGGAAAACTTGCTGCTGTGCGCATCACACCTTCCTCTTGGGGTTCCCACCGGACGTGTCATCTACGCGCATCAATTACTAGAGGCATGAACCTAATATTGAGCATAAATACCCCCTCTTGGAGTCACAAGCATCTACTTGGCCAGAGTATCTACTAGCAATGGAGAGCATGCAATATCACAAATAACATATGACATGAATGTATAATCGACCTCAACATAGTATACAATATTCATCGGATCCCAGCAAACACAACATGTAGGATTACATAAAGATGATCCTGATCATGTAGGGCAGCTCACAAGATCTATACATGAAGCACAAACTGGAGAAGACAACCATCTAGCTACTGTTATGGACCCATAGTTGTCGTCGTGGTGAACAGACAGATGCCATAGGATGGCTTAAGTTGGGGCCGAATGGGCGCTAGAGGATTCGGGGGAGGGTTTTTGATTAGATTGGATGAACTTCTGGATGCTTTCCTCAAGAACTTAGCCAAAGCCAGAGGTAGAAGAAGAAAGACACAAGGAAGAACTCTGCTCTAGATCTCTCTCTTCATTTATCTTAACAGATTACAGGTTTGTGCATACAAGGTTCGTCTGTCCTCACTTGCTTGCCCACGATGGGGTGTGCCCCCTCTCCTTATATAGGGGAGAGGGTGGCTTACAGGGGAAGAAACCCTAGGAAACCCTAATGGCATCTTTGAACAGACAAATTACTTTACAAAGCTACTTTAATCATAGGTGACGCCGGTATCTTCTTTAATCAGGGAGGCTGACGTCCTCCGGATGCTTTCAGCGTCACCCTCTTCTTTATCGTCATGGCTTCATTTAAAGCTACTTTGCTTAGCTCATCTTTGTCCTCTAGCTCTGGAGAGAATCTTTGACCAGTCTTGTCGACGTGCTACAGTGCACCTCTTACCGGTAACCCGGTGTCTTCTTAGCTTATTCCGGTATACCCCTCCTGGGGATACCGGTATAGATTTACTTAGCCAAAAGCTTAACTTCGCGCATCAGAATAAACATTAAACCGGTATCTTGATGGCTCAAACCATCCGGTTTGGCATGCCTTTGGCATACCGTGGTTCATCCCCCCAACATTAGTCCCCGAAGCTGGTATAGTCCGGTGGATTTTATCCGACGGACCATGCCAGGTTTCCATATCTTAAGGTACCGGTTTAATCTTTCCGGTGGTCAGTTTAGATCTCCCGGCCTCTTTGCTGGACTCACATCTATCTCTCTTTACCAAGTATTTCCGGTATCTTCTCTTTCGGTATCATTGACATTAAACTCCTCCTCGGTGAAGTCGAGAATTTCTCGGGTACAGTGCCTGTCAGAGACATGCGCACTGTACCTGACGCGCCAGTGTCAGGGGTCACTTCCCTTCGGCTTCTGCGCCAGCATTTATGGCGCCACACCGGATCCCGGCTGCCGTTCCGGATTCGTGCGGCCTCCCTGTGGTATTTTATTTTCCGCGCGTGTATCCTTGCGCCACGTGGCGGCCCATGAACTGAACCGCCGCGGCCCAGCGGTTGCCAGCCCACTATCTCCTTCTTCTATATAGAGGGAGTGCGGTTTTACTTCATCTTCTTCCCCGCATTCGCCTACTTTCCTGCGCTTTGAGCTCTTCGCCCCTTGCGATTTCATCACCGTCGGTCGCCGCCAGAGCACCGCTCCCGACGAACCTGCGCTGTTGCTCCCGTTGCGCTGAAGGTCTCCGCCGCACAGAGATCCATATGCGCTTCTCGCCACCGCTGCTTCGAGCTCTCTTCAGCGACTTTCGCCTCTCTTCGTCCCCGGCCTTCGTCGACGACCACGAGCTCGCCGCACCTCCGATGACCTTCTCCCTCAGCTTCTCCGCCGCCTCAGGTTAGCCTCAATGCTTCTTTGCCCTCTTCTTTCTCGTCTTCCCGATCTTGGGCCGGTAGAGTATTTACTCTTTCTTTTCTTTTGCTTTTTTCTCTTACTCGTAGATCTTCGCGCAAGGGTAGATCTTGGGAAATCAGTTTTTGGGTAGAATCCGGCGTCTCTCAGATTCGTATGTCTAGCGAGGATCATCTTTCCGAATCCTCCTCCAGTAGCCACCAAAGTGAAGCTTCCGACGGACTCTCAGCTGAGCTTGCCCGGATGGAAACCGATACCGGAAGAGGTCAAGAGGCCAGCAGCTCTAGCCAAGCCTCCGGAGTAGATCTATTCAGTGTTACCCATGGGGCCTGGAAGGGCTCTGACGTGACACAGCACGAAATTGACTGGTTGTACCGGTCTAGAAGGATACCGGAAGGAGTATCTTGCCGGCTTCCGCGCGACGAGATCGAACCGGTACTCGAACCCGGTGAGTTCGTCGTCTTCCTTGCTCACTTCGAGCGCGGCTTCGGCCTTCCTGCTTCTGATTTCTTTCGCCAGTTTCTGGATTTTTACAAACTCCAGCCTCACCACCTTCCTGGCAATGCCATTTTTTACCTTTCTTGTTATGTTTCCTTCATGGAGGGCTATGATGGCGTGTATTTCACACGTTCGTTGGGCAACCCCAAGAGGAAGGTATGATGCGCACAGCAGCAAGTTTTCCCTCAGAAAGAAACCAAGGTTTATCGAACCAGGAGGAGCCAAGAAGCACGTTGAAGGTTGATGGCGGCGAGATGTAGTGCGGCGCAACACCGGAGATTCCGGCGCCAACGTGGAACCTGCACAACACAACCAAAGTACTTTGCCCCAACGAAACAGTGAGATTGTCAATCTCACCGGCTTGCTGTAACAAAGGATTAACCGTATTGTGTGGAAGATGATTGTTTGCAGAGAAAACAGTAAAAACAAGTATTGCAGTAGATTGTATTTCAGTAAAGAGAATTGGACCGGGGTCCACAGTTCACTAGAGGTGTCTCTCCCATAAGACGAACATCATGTTGGGTGAACAAATTACAGCTTGGGCAATTGACAAATAAAGAGAGCATGACAATGCACATACATATTATGATGAATATAGTGAGATTTAATTGGGCATTACGACAAAGTACATAGACCGCCATCCAACCGCATCTATGCCTAAAAAGTCCACCTTCGAGTTATCATCCGAACCCCTCCAGTATTAAGTTGCAAAGCAACGGACAATTGCATTAAGTATGGTGCGTAATGTAATCAACAACTACATCCTTAGACATAGCATCAATGTTTTATCCCTAGTGGCAACAAGCACAACACAACCTTAGAACTTTCTCATCACTGTCCCAGTGTCAATGCAGGCATGAACCCACTATCGAGCATAAGTACTCCCTCTTGGAGTTAAAAGCATCTACTTGGCCAGAGCATCTACTAATAACGGAGAGCATGCAAGATCATAAACAACACATAAGCATAACTTTGATAATCAACATAACAAGTATTCTCTATTCATCGGATCCCAACAAACGCAACATATAGAATTACGATATAGATGATCTTGATCATGATAGGCAGCTCACAAGATCCGACAATGATAGCACAATGGGGAGAAGACAACCATCTAGCTACTGCTATGGACCCATAGTCCAGGGGTAGACTACTCACTCATCACTCCGGAGGCGACCATGGCGGTGTAGAGTCCTCCGGGAGATGATTCCCCTCTCGGCGGAGGTGCCGGAGGCGATCTCCGAGGATCCCCCGAGATGGGATCGGCGGCGACGGCGTCTCTGGAAGGTTTTCCGTATCGTGGCTCTCGGTACTGGGGGTTTCGTCACTGAGGCTTTAAGTAGGCGGAAGGGTAGGTCAAGAGGCGGCACGAGGGCCCCACACCATAGGGCCGCGCGGCCAAGGGGGGGCCGCGCCGCCCTAGGGTGTGGCCCCCTCGTGGCCCCTCTTCGTCTCGTCTTCGGTCTTCTGGAAGCTTCGTGAGAAAATAGGCCTCTGGGCTTTTATTTCGTTCAATTCCGAGAATATTTCTTTACTAGGATTTCGAAACCAAAAACAGCAGAATAACAGAATCGGCACTTCGGCATCTTGTTAATAGGTTAGTTCCGTAAAATGCACGAATATGACATAAAGTGTGCATAAAACATGTAGATAACATCAATAATGTGGCATGGAACACAAGAAATTATCGATACGTTGGAGACGTATCAGCATCCCCAAGCTTAGTTCTGCTCGTCCCGAGCAGGTAAAACGATAATAAAGATAATTTCGGAGTGACATGCCATCATAATCTTGATCATACTATTTGTAAAGTATATGTAAAGAATGCAGCGATCAAAACAATGTGTATGACATGAGTAAACAAGTGAATCATAAAGCAAAGACTTTTCATGAATAGCACTTCAAGACAAGCATCAATAAGTCTTGCATAAGAGTTAACTCATAAAGCAATAATTCAAAGTAAAGGTATTGAAGCAACACAAAATAAGATTAAGTTTCAGCGGTTGCTTTCAACTTGTAACATGTATATCTCATGGATATTGTCAACATAGAGTAATATAATAAGTGCAATAAGCAAGTATGTAGGAATCAATGCACAGTTCACACAAGTGTTTGCTTCTTGAGGTGGAGAGAAATAGGTGAACTGACTCAACATTGAAAGTAAAAGAATGGTCCTCATAGAGGAAAAGCATCGATTGCTATATTTGTGCTAGAGCTTTGATTTTGAAAACATGAAACAATTTTGTCAACGGTAGTAATAAAGCATATGCATCATGTAAATTATATCTTATAAGTTGCAAGCCTCATGCATAGTGTACTAATAGTGCTCGCACCTTGTCCTAATTAGCTTGGACTACCTGGATTATCACCGCAATACATATGCTTTAACCAAGTTTCACAAAGGGGTACCTCTATGCCGCCTGTACAAAGGTCTAAGGAGAAAGCTCGCATTTGGATTTCTCGCTTTTGATTATTCTCAACTTAGACATCCATACCGGGACAACATAGACAACAGATAATGGACTCCTCTTTTAATGCTTTAAGCATTTGACAACAATTAATTATTTTCTCATTAGAGATTTGAGGATGTTTGTCCAAAACTGAAACTTCCACCATGGATCATGGCTTTAGTTAGCGGCCCAATGCTCTTCTCTCACAATATGCATGCTCAAACCATTCAACTCAGTGTAGATCGCCCTTACTTCGGACACGACGAACATGCATAGCAACTCACATGAAATTCAACAATGAGTTGATGGCGTTCCCCGATAAACATGGTTATCGCACAACAAGCAACTTAATAAGAGATAAAGTGCATAATTACATATTCAATACCACAATAGTTTTTAAGCTATTTGTCCCATGAGCTATATATTGCAAAGGTGAATGATGGAATTTTAAAGGTAGCACTCAAGCAATTTACTTTGGAATGGCGGGAAAATACCATGTAGTAGGTAGGTATGGTGGACACAAATGGCATAGTGGTTGGCTCAAGTATTTTGGATGCATGAGAAGTATTCCCTCTCGATACAAGGTTTAGGCTAGCAAGGTTATTTGAAACAAACACAAGGATGAACCGGTGCAGCAAAACTCACATAAAAGACATATTGAAAAAATTATAAGACTCTACACCGTCTTCCTTGTTGTTCAAACTCAATACTAGAAATTATCTAGACCTTAGAGAAACCAAATATGCAAACCAAATTTTAGCATGCTCTATGTATTTCTTCATTAATGGGTGCAAAGCATATGATGCAAGAGCTTAAACATGAGCACAAAAATTGCCAAGTATCACATTACCCAAGACATTTTTAGCAATTACTACATGTATCATTTTCCAATTCCAACCATATAACAATTTAACGAAGGAGAAACTTCGCCATGAATACTATGAGTAGAAACCAAGGACATATGTGTCCATATGCTACAGCGGAGTGTGTATCTCTCCCATAAAGTGAATGCTAGGATCCATTTTATTCAAACAAAACAAAAACAAAAACAAACCGACGCTCCAAGAAAAAGCACATAAGATGTGGCCGAATAAAAATGTAGTTTCAGGGGAGGAACCTGATAATTTGTCGATGAAAAAGGGGATGCCTTGGGCATCCCCAAGCTTAGACGCTTGAGTCTTCTTGATATATGCAGGGGTGAACCATGGGGTGCATCCCCAAGCTTAGAGCTTTCACTCTCCTTGATCATGTTGCATCATACTCCTCTCTTGACCCTTGAAAACTTCCTCCACACCAAACTCGAAACAACTCATTAGAGGGTTAGTGCACAATATAAATTGACATATTCAGAGGTGACACAATCATTCTTAACACTTCTGGACATTGCATAATGCTACTGGACATTAGTGGATCAAAGAAATTTATCCAACATAGCGAAAGAGGCAATGCGAAATAAAAGGCAGAATCTGTCAAAACAGAACAGTTCGTATTGACGAATTTTAAAATGGCACCAGACTTGCTCAAACGAAAATGCTCAAATTGAATGAAAGTTGCGTACATATCTGAGGATCATGCTCGTAAATTGGCGTAATTTTCTGAGCTACCTACAGGGAGATAGACCCAGATTCGTGACAGCAAAGAAATCTGGAACTGCGCAGTAATCCAAATCTAGTACTTACTTTTCTATCAACGGCTTAACTTGGCACAACAAAACTCAAAACTAAGATAAGGAGAGGTTGCTACAGTAGTAAACAACTTCCAAGACACAAAATAAAAACAAAGTACTGTAGGTAAAAACATGGGTTGTCTCCCATAAGCGCTTTTCTTTAACGCCTTTCGGCTAGGCGCGAAAGTGTGTATCAAGTATTATCAAAGGGTGGTACTTCTACAACGGGGTGTGGGCTCTTCTCAACCAGGCATATTATATTAGATACATAAGTTTTAGCATCTCCCTTTTCATTAGTCTTAGGCGTGCTACTCTCATCAAACAAATTTTCAGGAACAAGCCAAGCATAATTATTTTCTAGTGCATCATTCATAGCTAGGAGCTTGCATGGTATTGGTGCTTTGATCTCCCCACCATCATCAATATTATTAGTGTATCTTATTCTATCCATATCCATCTTTTCAAGGAGACTAACAAAATTAGTAGGAGAACCAAGCATATTAAATTTAGCAAAGACCTTTCTAGCCTCTCTTGCTAGACCACCAAATTCTCTAAGAAGGGTTTCTAAAACAAAATCTTTCTTTTCCCCCTCTTCCAAATCACCAAGTGTAAGAAACATGTGTTGGATTATAGGATTGAGATTAACAAATTTAGTTTCCAACATGCGAACTAAAGCAGCGGCAGCAATTTCATAAGTGGGAGCAAGTTCTACCAAGTGTCTATCTTCAAAATCTTCGATGGATACCGACATGAGTGAAAAATTCTTCTATATTGTTTCTCCCAATTATAGACCCGCGTCCTACCGGTATGTCTTTTGTGGTAAAATTAAAAGGAAACATGATGAAATAAGTAAAGTAAATGCTAGTAACTAATTTTTTGTGTTTTTGGTATAGCAAACAAGATAGCAAAATAAAGTAAAACTAGCAACTAATTTTTTTGTATTTTGATTTAGTGCAGCAAACAAAGTAGTAAATAAAACTAAGCAAGACAAAAACAAAGTAAAGAGATTGAGAAGTGGAGACTCCCCTTGCAGCGTGTCTTGATCTCACCGAGCAACGGCGCCGGAAAAAGAGCTTGATGGCGTGTATTTCACACGTTCGTTGGGCAACCCCAAGAGGAAGGTATGATGCGCACAGCAGCAAGTTTTCCCTCGAAAAGAAACCAAGGTTTATCGAACCAGGAGGAGCCAAGAAGCACGTTGAAGGTTGATGGCGGCGAGATGTAGTGCGGCGCAACACCGGAGATTCCGGCGCCAACGTGGAACCTGCACAACACAACCAAAGTACTTTGCCCCAACGAAACAGGTGAGGTTGTCAATCTCACCGGCTTGCTGTAACAAAGGATTAACCGTATTGTGTGGAAGATGATTGTTTGCGAGAAAACGGTAAAAACAAGTATTGCAGTAGATTGTATTTCGAGTAAAGAGAATTGGACCGGGGTCCACAGTTCACTAGAGGTGTCTCTCCCATAAGACGAACAAGCATGTTGGGTGAACAAATTACGGTTGGGCAATTGACAAATAAAGAGAGCATGACAATGCACATACATATTATGATGAATATAGTGAGATTTAATTGGGCATTACGACAAAGTACATAGACCGCCATCCAACCGCATCTATGCCTAAAAAGTCCACCTTCGAGGTTATCATCCGAACCCCTCCAGTATTAAGTTGCAAAGCAACGGACAATTGCATTAAGTATGGTGCGTAATGTAATCAACAACTACATCCTTAGACATAGCATCAATGTTTTATCCCTAGTGGCAACAGACACAACACAACCTTAGAACTTTCGTCACTCGTCCCGTGTGTCAATGCAGGCATGAACCCACTATCGAGCATAAGTACTCCCTCTTGGAGTTAAAAGCATCTACTTGGCCAGAGCATCTACTAATAACGGAGAGCATGCAAGATCATAAACAACACATAAGCATAACTTTGATAATCAACATAACAAGTATTCTCTATTCATCGGATCCCAACAAACGCAACATATAGAATTACGGATAGATGATCTTGATCATGATAGGCAGCTCACAAGATCCGACAATGATAGCACAATGGGGAGAAGACAACCATCTAGCTACTGCTATGGACCCATAGTCCAGGGGTAGACTACTCACTCATCACTCCGGAGGCGACCATGGCGGTGTAGAGTCCTCCGGGAGATGATTCCCCTCTCCGGCGAGGTGCCGGAGGCGATCTCCAGGATCCCCCGAGATGGGATCGGCGGCGACGGCGTCTCAGTAAGGTTTTCCGTGTCGTGGCTCTCGGTGCTGGGGGTTTCGTCACGGAGGCTTTAAGTAGGCGGAAGGGTAGGTCAAGAGGCGGCACGAGGGCCCCACACCACGGGGCCGCGCGGCCAAGGGGGGCCGCGCCGCCCTAGGGTGTGGCCCCCTCGTGGCCCCTCTTCGTCTCGTCTTCGGTCTTCTGGAAGCTTCGTGAGAAAATAGGCCTCTGGGATTTTATTTCGTCCAATTCCGAGAATATTTCTTTACTAGGATTTCTGAAACCAAAAACAGCAGAAAACAACAGAATCGGCACTTCGGCATCTTGTTAATAGGTTAGTTCCAGAAAATGCACGAATATGACATAAAGTGTGCATAAAACATGTAGATAACATCAATAATGTGGCATGGAACACAAGAAATTATCGATACGTTGGAGACGTATCAGGCTACATCGGCCTCCGTCCCACTCGCGAGACTTTTGCTCGCTTCTTTTCTCTTCAGATCAATTCCGTCCAGGGCAAGGAAATTCCTAAGCCCAAACCCCCCGTTCAATGCGGGTCTTGCATCATCGGCTCCCGCCAAGGGAGCCCCTTTTTAAATTCTCCGGTCTCGAGTCATGCCGGTTATGGCAAGGGACCTTTTTCTATGTGAAGAACACCGGCGCCGCAGATCTCATCAACCTGCCGGCTTTTAATCCGGAAGTGCCTAAGAAGGTCAATTGGGGCTTCAATCCTGGGACCAATCATCTAGAGACGAACCGGATTGTACGCTTCATGGAGCAGTTGATGAGGGAGACAGACATTTGCTCTGACGACATCATCCGCACCTTCATCTCCCGCCGGGTGCTTCCCCTCAAGCGCCGGGCCCACAAAATAAGCGAAATGTACGGCCCTGGCGATCCTACCAAGATCACCGGCCTCCCTCTAAGCAAGGAGGATGTAGTTCTTAAGGCTAGGCAGATCTGCCAACCCGCCATGCCGATGGACTGGGAGTGGGGCTTCCTGCCTCTTAGCTCCACCAACCCTCCAACTGACGAAGTAAGAGATTATGCAATCCGGGTTGTTTTCCGGTAGCTTTTCGACGTATGACTAACTATCTTTCTATTCCTTTCCAGGCAAAGCAGCACTTCCCTTGCATCGCAGCGGAGCAGCGAGGCCCTTGCCGGAAGCGGCCTCTGGACACGGTGGACCCGGATCCTTATATCCATTGGCTTGAACTCAAGATGGGCCGCACCCACACCTCGCGCCCCGGTAACTTCTCATCTGAAGCTCCCGGTTCCGACGATGATGTCACTATCCTTGAGGTAGTTTTCTCTTCCGGTTTCTCATGCTTTATTGTCATTTTTCTTTTGTAGATGCTCCCTCAGCTGGTACCCAACCACAGGTTCATGAGCATGTGGCTCCTCTGCAGGCCGAGGTTGGCCGCGAGTTCCTGGACAAACTCACCTCCCAGGGCAAGAAGAACAAGGCTCCGGCACCAGAGACCGGTTCAAGCCAAGCCCCTCCCGCCAAACGCTCCCGGACGGAAGTTGTTGGAGGGAAAGAAGTAGGCAAGAGGCGCTACAAAGGGAAGCAGATGTCGGTCGCTTCCGGGTAAGTTTTTGTTTCTCCGTTTGCTTTTTTTTGCAAAGTTTCCCCTTCCGGTTATTTTTCCTGATCTTTTCTTCTTTTTCTTGTTCAGTCCTGCGCTTAAGCTCTCCAAGAGCGCCAGCGGCATGAGGCCGGAGAGCTCTGAGGGAACCGCGAGGACCTCATCTCCTCCTCATTCAAGCCCGGTACCATCTGGTATCGGCAATCCTTCTGCCTCCCCTCTG
Organism: Lolium rigidum; assembly: GCF_022539505.1. Taxonomy (NCBI): domain Eukaryota; kingdom Viridiplantae; phylum Streptophyta; class Magnoliopsida; order Poales; family Poaceae; genus Lolium; species Lolium rigidum. The sequence goes on along the minus strand of NC_061514.1, from coordinate 178,525,263 downwards.
GGAGGTACCTCAAGTGCGGGGCGCGCGGCCCCTACACCTTCAGATCACCGCGCGGAGGAGGACCACGTCTCCCCTCCAGAAACACAAGATACCGGCGCCAGCAACATCGGCGCCGATTCTGAAGCTGCCGGGAGGGCGGAACCTGATAACCCACAAGTATAGGGGGTATATCGTAGTATCTTCGATAAGTAAGAATGTCGATCCCAACGAGGAGCAGAAGGTGTTGGCAAGCAGTTTTGATGAAGGATTCACTATAAATGCTCACAGACAAGTATTCAGGGGGTTTTGATATAGCAGGTGAATAAAGTACAAGTAAATAAAGTGCGAGAGAAATAATTGCAGCGAGTGGCCCAATCCTTTTTAGCACAAAGGACAAGCCGGTTTGTTTACTTATAATGACCAAACGTTCTTGAGGACACACGGGAATTTAGTCTAGTGCTTTCGCTTCATATAGCTGATTAATCTTCATTGTTTTGATAAGTGTTGTGTGGGTGAACCTATGCTAATGTACCGCCCTTCGTAGGACTAATACATACTTGTGATTATACCCCTTGCAAGCATCCGCAACTACAAGAAAGTAATTAAGATAAATCTAACCACAGCCTTAAACTCTGAGATCCTGCTATCCCTCCTGCACCGATATACCAACGGGGGTTTAGGTTTCTGTCACTCCGGCAACCCCGCAATTGGCAAACGAATACAAGATGCATTCCCCTAGGCCCATAAATGGTGAAGTGTCATGTAGTTGACGTTCACACGACACCACTAGAAGAATAACACCACAACTTAAATATCACAACATTGAATACTAACCAACATAATTCACTACTAACATTTAGACTTCACCCATGTCCTCAAGAACTAAACGAACTACTCACGAGACATCATATGGAACATGATCAAAGGTGATATGATGATGAATAACAATCTGAACATAAACCTTGGTTCAATAGTTTCACTCAATAGCATCAATAACAAGTAGAAATCAACACCGGGAGAGTTTCCCCTATCATCAATCAAGATCAAACCCAAATTGTTACAGCGGTGACGAGGTGCAGCGGTGGAGATGGTGGTGATGATGATGATGATGATGGAGATGATGTCTAGCTCGATGATGGTGACGATGGCGTCGATTTCCCCCTCCGGGAGGGAATTTCCCCGGCAGATTTCAGCCTACCGGAGAGCTCTTTTCTCTCTGGTGTTCTCCGCCCCGCAGAGGCGGCTGTGACTCTTCGCGACTATCCTCTGGGGCTTAGGTTTTCGGGACGAAGACGTACGCGAAGAAAAGGAGGCGAGAGGGGATTGTGGGCCCCCTCCTCACAGGGGGGCGCGGCCAGGCCTTGGGCCGCGCCGGCCTATGAGGTGGGCCCACCTCGGGTCCCCTCGGCTCCCCCTTCTGGCTCCCTTCGTCTTCTGGAAAAATAGGATTTTTCATATAATTTCCGTCAACCGTTGATCTTCCGAAATATTGCATTCCGACGGTGCTTTTTCCAGCGAGAATCCTGACTCCGGTGCGCGATCCTCCAATAATAATGAAACATGCAAAATAGATGAAATAACATAAGTATCATCTCCAAATATGAAATATATCAATGAATAACAGCAAATTATGATACAAAATAGTGATGCAAAATGGACGTATCAGAACCTCAGGTTCCTCCCGTCCCAAAAAGAAAGAAGAAGAAGAATTCGGATTCTTCCCCCTCCAAGTCCGCGTCGGACTCTTCCGCGCCGGCAAGCTCTACTCCGGGCCAGGACGCACCTGACGCCCGTTCGCCGCCCAAGACTTCGCCCGCGCCTCCACCAGAAGCTCCCACCATTGAGCCAACTGGGGCTATGCCAACGCCGCCGCCAAGCCAAGGACCCACCGTGGCCGAGCCCACGCCATCTCCAAGCCAAGGGCCCGCTGCGGCCAAGCCGACGCCGCCGCCAGAAGGCACCAAGCCCCTCAAGCTGGAACCTTTCAAGGCGAAGGCCACGGCTTCCGGCACTCCTACCTCTGGCTCGCAGCACTTGGTGCTGCACTCCGGCCGCGCCGCTGTCGTGGCTAGAGTAAAAGCTTCCGGTCAGCTGGGCCAGATCACGGAGCTGAAGCGCGGAGGCAACGAGCTGGGTCACTTGCTCGAGGACGCTGAAAAGTGGAATCGAGCGGATGTGTCCGCGGCTACGCGCGGCCTGGGGAAAGACCGGCTTCCGGCGCTTGACCCCGCTGGCCCCCGGTGTACTGAGGAGCACTTCATGCGGCTGCGGCGTGCGGTCAAGGAGCTTGACAATGCGTGGCACGATGCCACCAACAACGTGGTGGTTAGTTATACCAAGCTCTTTGCAATTTTTCAACTCATGTCGGTTTCATTATTTCCGGATTATGTATATCTTCCCAGTCCCCGAGTTTCGGGTTGAGAGCATAGCTCTGAGCGGGAAACTTCCTTAAAAATTCCCAAAACCGGCATCTTCTTATAGCCATTTTTACTTGAACAGAGCACGGCGGACGCCCGGAAGCGCCTCTTTGAGGAGCTTCTGTGGGAGCACCGGGATCTTTCTGAAGCGCACAACAAGTGCCAAGGTGAGCTTCCGTGCCTCCGGCATCTTCTTACCGGAAGCTTTTCCCTTCTAGTACTTATAAACCTTTGCCTAACTGTCGTCGTGGTGAACAGACAGATGCCATAGGATGGCTTAAGTTGGGGCCGAATGGGCGCTAGAGGATTCGGGGGAGGGTTTTTGATTGATGGTACTCTTAAGTGTGCCAAGGCTATTCCGGGAGGAATTTCTTGCCTAGATGAGACCAGCTTGGACAAAGCATCCGCGGCTTCATTTTCCGCTCGTGGCACATGGTGAAACTCACACCCTTCGAAGAAGCCGGCAATCTTTTGCACATGAAACCGGTATGAAGCCATGTTGGCATCTTTTGCGTCCCAATCTCCGGAACATTGTTGCACCACAAGATCTGAATCTCCGTAGCAAATGATCCGGTGTGCACCGATTTCTTTGCGACCTTAAGCCCATGGATCAAAGCCTCGTATTCAGCGACATTGTTTGATGCCCTGAAATGCACTTGCAAAACATACCGGAGGTGATCTCCCTTAGGTGAGGTAAGTACCACACCGGCACCTAGACCCTCTTTGAGTTTGGATCCGTCAAAGTGCATCTTCCAGTATTCTATCTTGTGTTCCGGCGGCTTGTATTCAATTTCCGCCCAATCAACCAAGAAATCAGCTAAAGCTTGTGATTTTATGGCATCTCTTCTTTCGTATACCGGTACATATGGTGATATCTGGATTGCCCACTTTGCAATCCTACCGCTAGCATCTTTGTTGCACATGATATCGGAAATGGGTGCTTCACTCACCACTTTCATGGGGTGTTCCTCAAAGTAATGCTTGAGCTTTGTGGCGGCCATGAACATGCCATAAGTCATTTTCTGGAAATGCGGGTAGTTTTGTTTTGAGAGGGAGAGCACCTCGCTCAGGTAGTATACCGGTCTCTGCACGATTTTTTTCTTCCTCTTCTCTTTCCACTACCACTACAACACTCACAACCCGGTTGGTTGCTGCTATGTATAGCAACATGGGTTCCCTTTCCAAAGGCGAAGACAGTACCGGTGCGGTGGCTAGCATTGTTTTTAGCTCTTTAAACGCTGCGTCTGCCTGAGGGGTCCAGACGAACGTATCGGATTTTTTCATCAGAGCGTAGAGTGGTAGAGCCTTTTCTCCCAACCTTCTTATGAACCGGCTTAGCGACGCCAAGCTTCCGGTAAACTTCTGCACATCTTTTAGTTCTCGCGGGATAGTCATTCTTTCTACTGCCCGGATTTTTACCGGATTTACCTCAATGCCCCGGCTTGATACAAGAAAGCCAAGCAGTTTGCGGCAGGGACACCGAAGGTGCATTTTGCCGGATTGAGTTTCATCCAGAACGTTCTTAAGTTGTCAAAAGTTTGCCGGATATCATCGATCAAGGTTTCTTTTACCTTAGTTTTTATCACGACATCGTCCACATAGACTTGCACATTTTTTCCAATTTGATCAAACAAGCACTTATGCATACAGCGCTGGTATGTTGCACCAGCGTTGCGCAAACCAAAAGGCATAGTGACATAGCAATAAGCCCCGTGCGGGGTAATGAACGCAGTTTTTATTTGATCTTCCGTTTTTAGGGGAATTTGGTGGAAACCGGAATAAGCATCCAGAAAAGACAACAACTCACACCCAGGAGTAGAATCAATCACCTGATCGATCCGGGGCAGAGGGAAAGGATCTTTTGGGCAAGCCTTGTTTAGGTTGGTGTAGTCGATGCACATGCGCCACACCTTTGGAGCTTTTGCTTCCAGGTTCTCTTCTTTTTTCTTCTCGACTAGCACCGGATTGGCTAGCCACTCAGTATGCATTACTTCCACGATGAAACCGGCAACCAGCAGCTTTGTCACTTCTTCTCCAATGATTTTTCTCCTATCCTCAGCAAACCGGCGTAAAGGCTGTCGCACCGGCTTAGCATCCTTCCGGACGTTTAAAGAGTGCTCAGCCAGCTCCCTCGGAACACCTACCAAATCATCAGTAGACCAGGCAAAGATATTCCGATTCTCACGGAGGAAGCTGACGAGCGCGCTTTCCTATGCCTCACTCAGGCCGGCACCGATACGAATGGTACGCTCAGGGTAAGCCGGATCCAACACAATGTCATTTGTTTCTTTTGTCGGCTTGAATGCCGGTGTGCCCAAGTTTCCACTCATTGCCGCTAAGATCAACTGTGAGGACTGAGCCAGCGCAACCGCAGTTTGCATTCTCCTCTTTTCCTCCGCAATCACCAGCGATTCTGCCAGGTTTGATCCGGCTGAAGCGGTTTCCAGTGAGACTTTATAGTTTCCCACCACAGTTAAGGGTCCACGAGGTGCCGGCATCTTCATCTTGAGATAGGCCGTATGAGTTGAGGCCATGAAAGCTGCCAATGCCGGTCTCCCCAGCAATGCATGGTAAGGACTATCTAGGTCCACCACCTCAAACTCAATGTTTTCAACCCGGCAAATGTCACGTCCTCCGAACGATACATCCACCCGGACCTTTCCCACTGGCGCGCAGGACAAGCCCGGAACGATTTCGTGGAATGTTGTGCGAGTTGGCTGTAGCATGTTTTCTGTTATGCCCAGCGTATGCATGGTGTGCCGGTACATGATGTTTATGCTGCTTCCATTGTCTATCAGCACTTTGCTGAACTTGACTCGAGTCGTTGGCCCATGCATGATTGGGTCTACCACAAGAGCATAACCACCCGGATTAGGCATTATCCTAGGGTGATCCTTGAGTGACCAGGAGATTTCTTGATCTGACCACAACATGTATTTTGGTACTGCCGGCATCACAGCGTTCACTTCCATGGAACGACGACGCATGCTTTGCCTATCGGTTGGCTCAGTGACGAACACAACGCAGCACACATCCGGATCGTGGTAAAAATTCCGGCCTAAAGGTGCCGGTGGAGGTAGTTGGCCATTGCCTTCTCCCACCTGATGAACTTCCTGCTGCCGGTTTGGCTGAGGCTGTACCGGTAGAGCGTTTGCTCCGGTAAGCGGTGGTGGTGGTGGTAATGGATGCTGATGTAACATATCATGCGAAGGTGGCAGTATTGTGGAACATCCTTGTGCTTGCGCATCTTTTGCCGCACCTCTCAGCATCAAGTGCTTGACCCAAGAACAATCTTTTGTCAAATGGTTTGCCGGCCTCGTCGGATTCGGAGTGTGAAACCGGCATGGTTGCTCCATCGCTGCTTCCATAGTGTATCTTATATGTTCTTGCCAATCTTTTTTCTCTCCCCACTTCTTCTTTTCAACCCATTGTTTTTTAGGACCCGCCCATGGCTGCGATCCGGTTTTTTGCCTTTGGCTCCCGCTGGGGCCGGAGTTATCCTGCACCGCAGCTACTTGCAGTGGACCATATCTTCGATCCGGAAAATCCTCCCTTCTCTTGTTGTGCCGGTTGTCCCGGTACTGATCTTGGCGCGGTTGGCTCGTTTGCGCCGGATCATCTTGCACTGCCGGTTGCATTGGGTCTCCCAATGCGTAGCTATCTGCCACACGTATCATTTCCGCCAGAGTTACCGGCATGTTCCTCTGCGGCATCCGTTGCAAAACCAAGCAATGGCTTGCGCCTCTATCACCCCTTCGCAGGAGTTTCTTGTGGAGTTCCACCGGGTCAGGTAATCCCGGTCTGTTTCATTTGGGCGCTGCACGCACAAAGCGAGCTGCTGCGGCCTGTTGGGCCTCCGGTATGTGCTGCTGAAGTTACTCACAAAAGCTTCCTCAAAATCCAACCAACCGTTTATGCTTCCAGCCGGCAAGTTGTTCAGCCAGATTCGTGCCGGTCCCACCAGGAATGATGGTACAATTCTCACGGCCCAACGCTGGTTTCCTCCACCAGTTACTGTTCCTCCGCCACCAGCGACGTACACCACGGTTACGTAATCCGCGAGCCAGTCTTCCGGCTTAGTGGTGCCATCATATGTTTTTGTGTCACGGGGCAACTGGAAGTTGTGAGCTGGTGGTTCCTCTTTCATAATCCTTGGGCCAAAACACTTAGGGCCCATAGGACCTTCTGCCTCGATCATTTCGGATAAATACACTATATCCAGACGGTGCCTCGCATCCCGTTCTGGCAGGTGTCTTTCTCCCACGCGTTCTCCCAATGGGTTCCGGTAGGCCGTGAGTCTTTCAGCTGTTGAATCAGCCTCATCATAATGTTCCGGTACCGCGGCCCTTGCCTGCCGGTACCTTGGGGGAAGCATTTCCTCCTCTTCATACGCTGCCCTTGCAGCTCGATAATTTTGCCCGGTTTCATGTCTACCGGCATGATTGTTTCCGGCATAGCCTCTTCTGGCGTAGCCTCGATCTGCCCCTTGGCTTTTTTCTTCCGGCATCATGTTGCCCGGCTTGTTGTTTTCCGGCAAGTACCGGATCGTACACAGTCATCTGCTGCGCATTCATTTCTTTTTCTTTCCTTCTATCCGGATGGGGGGACGATGCCTGCCGATGGTACTTGCTACCGGCATTCCTTGTTGAACGCACAGATTTCGATGCCGCAGCTTTTTTCAGCTTAGCAAGCTGCTCAGCGTTTTGCTGCTCGTTGGTTTCAAGCAACTCTCTAACTCGCTCGCACAATTCTACTGCAGCCTTAGCAGCTTTGATAGTTTTATCCGGGCTACTGTACTTAGGTTTTTCTACGATGCTCAATGACACACATGTACTCTTGCCGGCAAGAATTTCCTTACGCAAATCCTGATCTAGATTGCGAGCCTTAAGCCGGTTTTCCGGCATCCTAGCAGCCTGAGCGCTAACTGAAGCAAAGCCATGGGCAGCGTTATACTCACGTAGGGTTAGGTTCAGCTCGCGCTGCGCCCGGATGATGTCCGCGCCTCCGGAAAGCAGCGTCTTGCGCATTGCCTCCAGCTCCGCCTGAGCCGCTGCTGGGTCGATGTTCTGCGTGATGGGCATCGCCAGCACGTTTATCGCCGCTTGAAGTGGCGTCTCGGGTGGTGCGGAAGATGTTCCCGCAGCGCCTGCGTCGCGCTCCAGCGGTGGCTTGGCCGCACGGGTCGATGCCGCACGGCCAGCAGCTTCATCCACAGCTTCCTTGCCAGCGCCAACCGCGCCAGCCATCATGACCTCCACGCTACCGGCGGCGCGGCCAGCACATAGCCACCTTGGCGGGTCCGGCGCCACCAGCACCGGCGAGAGGCGCTGGCGCACGGGGACAGTGCCGAAGTAGACGCGGTGGCTGCCGAACTCGATGACGCGGCCGTTCTTGGGGAAGATGCCGCCGTTGGCGAAGCAGCCCGCGTTGTCGTTGATGAAGTCCATGGAGTAGATGCGCTGCACGAGCGCGGACACCGTACGCTCGCCGGAGACGTCAAGGAGACCCGCTCGAATGTGAACTCCAGCAAGCGCCGCTTCTTGCCCCACGGTGGGCGCCAACTGTCGTCGTGGTGAACAGACAGATGCCATAGGATGGCTTAAGTTGGGGCCGAATGGGCGCTAGAGGATTCGGGGGATGGTTTTTTATTAGATTGGATGAACTTCCGGATGCTTTCCTCAAGAACTTAGCCAAAGCCAGAGGTAGAAGAAGAAAGACACAAGGAAGAACTCTGCTCTAGATCTCTCTCTTCATTGATCTTAACAGATTACAGGTTTGTGCATACAAGGTTCGTCTGTCCTCACTTGCTTGCCCGCGATGGGGTGTGCCCCCTCTCCTTATATAGGGGAGAGGGTGGCTTACAGGGGAAGAAACCCTAGGAAACCCTAATGGCATCTTTGAACAGACAAACTACTTTACAAAGCTACTTTAATCATAGGTGACGCCGGTATCTTCTTTAATCAGGGAGGCTGACGTCCTCCGGATGCTTTCAGCGTCACCCTCTTCTTTATCGTCACGGCTTCGTTTAAAGCTACTTTGCTTAGCTCATCTTTGTCCTCTAGCTCTGGAGAGAATCTTTGACCAGTCTTGCCGACGTGCTAAAGTGCACCTCTTACCGGTAACCCGGTGTCTTCTTAGCTTATTCTGGTATACCCCTCCTGGGGATACCGGTATAGATTTACTTAGCCAAAAGCTTAACTTCGCGCTCCGGAATAAACATTAAACCGGTATCTTGATGGCTCAAACCATCCGGTTTGGCATGCCTTTGGCATACCGGGGGTCATCCCCCCAACAATAGTCCAGGGATGAACTACTCACGCATCACTTTGGAGGCGGGCATGGCGATGTAGATGCCTCCGGCGATGATTTCCCCCTCCAGCAGGGTGTCGGGAAGAGCTTCAGAACCCCCCGAGATGGGTTCTGCGATGGCGGCCGCGACGGAACTTTTCATGGATGGAGTCTCGGGTATCTAGGGTTTTCCCGAGAAGATGTATAAATAGGCAGAGGATTTATGTCGGTGGGGTGCATGGCGGGGCCCACACCACCCCTTGGCGCGGGAGCAGGCCAGGCCACGCCAAGATGTGGTCTGGCCGCCATGTGGCACTTCTTCGACCCCCCTCTGGACTTCGTCTTCGTTTCGGTAAAATATTGACTTCGCCTTTTGTTTCGTCCAATTTCGAGAATATTTCTGTAATATCCCAGAACATAGGATCAACGACGGGTAGATTTAGAAATAGGATGTGCATTTCATCGCAAAACGGGGGAAATTTACGCGCTTTATTGAATAAAACCTAAGAGGGATCGAGGTTTCTCTCTCGTTGCTATTAGGGTTAGAGCAAAGGGGAGTGTTATGAATTTCGACATGAATGATGCGTGTAGTTGACACGTCCGTTGGGAACCCCAAGAGGAAGGTGTGATGCGCACAGTAGCAAGTTTCCCTCAGTAAGAAACCAAGGTTTAATCGAACCAGTAGGAGTCAAGAAGCACGTCGAAGCTTGATGGCGGCGGGATGTACTGCGGCGCAACACCACGGATTCCGGCGCCAACGTGGAACCTGCACAACACAACCAAACTACTTTGCCCCAACGAAACAGTGAGGTTGTCAATCTCACCGGCTTACTGTAACAAAGGATTAGATGTATAGTGTGGATGATGATTGTTTGCAAGAACAGTAAAGAACAATAGCAGCAGATTGTATTTCGGATGTAAAAGGATGGACCGGGGTCCACAGTTCACTAGAGGTGTCTCTCCCATAAGATAGCATGTTGGGTGAACAAATTACGGTCGGGCAATTGACAAATAGAGAGGGCATAACAATGCACATACATGATATGATGAATATTGTGAGATTTAATTGGGCATTACGACAAAGTACATAGACCGCTATCCAGCATGCATCTATGCCTAAAAAGTCCACCTTCAGGTTATCATCCGAACCCCTTCCGAGTATTAAGTTGTAAAACAACGAGACAATTGCATTAAGTATGGTGCGTAATGTAATCAATAACTACATCCTCGGACATAGCATCAATGTTTTATCCCTAGTGGCAACAACACATCCACAACCTTAGAACTTTCTATCACTCGTCCCAGATTTAATGGAGGCATGAACCCACTATCGAGCATAAATACTCCCTCTTGGAGTTAAGAGCAAAAACTTGGCCAGAGCCTCTACTAATAACGGAGAGCATGCAAGATCATAAACAACACATAGGTAATAGATTGATAATCAAAATAACATAGTATTCTCTATCCATCGGATCCCGACAAACACAACATATAGAATTACGGATAGATGATCTTGATCATGTTAGGCAGCTCACAAGATCCGACAATGAAGCACATGAGGAGAAGACAACCATCTAGCTACTGCTATGGACCCATAGTCCAGGGGTGAACTACTCACTCATCACTCCGGAGGCGACCATGGCGGTGAAGAGTCCTCCGGGAGATGAATCCCCTCTCCGGCAGGGTGCCGGAGGTGATCTCCAGAATCCCCCGAGATGGGATTGGCGGCGGCGGCGTCTCGCAAGGTTTTCCGTATCGTGGCTCTCGGTACCGGGGGTTTCGCGACGAAGACTATATGTAGGCGGAAGGGCAGGTCGAGGGGCCACACGAGGGCCCCACACAACAGGCCGGCGCGGCCCGGGCCCAGGCCGCGCCGCCTTAGTGTGTGGCCGCCTCGTGGCCCCACTTCGTCTCTCCTTCGGACTTCCGGAAGCTTCGTGGAAAAATAGGACCCCGGGCGTTGATTTCGTCCAATTCCGAGAATATTTCTTTACTAGGATTTCGAAACCAAAAACAGCGAGAAAACAGACAATCGGCTCTTCGGCATCTCGTTAATAGGTTAGTGCCGGAAAATGCATAAATACGACATATAATGTGTATAAAACATGTAGATATCATCAATAATGTGGCATGGAACATAAGAAATTATCGATACGTCGGAGACGTATCGGCATCCCCAAGCTTAGTTCTGCTCGTCCCGAGCGGGTAAACGATAACACGGATAATTTCCGGAGTGACATGCCATCATAACCTTGATCATACTATTGTAAACATATGTAATGAATGCAGCGATCAAAACAATGGTAATGACATGAGTAAACAACTGAATCATAAAGCAAAGACTTTTCATGAATAGCACTTAAAGACAAGCATCAATAAGTCTTGCATAAGAGTTAACTCATAAAGCAATAAATCAAAGTAAAGGTATTGAAGCAACACAAAGGAAGATTAAGTTTCAGCGGTTGCTTTCAACTTATAACATGTGTATCTCATGGATAATTGTCAACATAGAGTAATATAACAAGTGCAATATGCAAGTATGTAGGAATCAATGCACAGTTCACACAAGTGTTTGCTTCTTGAGGTGGAGAGAAATAGGTGAACTGACTCAACATAAAAGTAAAAGAAAGGTCCTTCAAAGAGGAAAACATCGATTGCTATATTTGTGCTAGAGCTTTTATTTTGAAAACAAGAAACAATTTTGTCAACGGTAGTAATAAAGCATATGTATCATGTAAATTATATCTTACAAGTTGCAAGCCTCATGCATAGTATACTAATAGTGCCCGCACCTTGTCCTAATTAGCTTGGACTACCGGATCATCGCAATACACATGTTTTAACCAAGTGTCACAAAGGGGTACCTCCATGCCGCTCTGTACAAAGGTCTAAGGAGAAAGCTCGCATTTTGGATTTCTCGCTTTTGATTATTCTCAACTTAGACATCCATACCGGGACAACATGGACAACGAGATAATGGACTCCTCTTTAATGCATAAGCATGTAGCAACAATTAGTGTTCTCATATGAGATTGAGGATATATGTCCAAAACTGAAACTTCCACCATGATTCATGGCTTTAGTTAGCGGCCCAATGTTCTTCTCTAACAATATGCATGCTCCAACCATTAAGGTGGTAGATCTCTCTTACTTCGGACAAGACGGACATGCATAGCAACTCACATGATATTCAACAAAGAATAGTTGATGGCGTCCCCGTAAACATGGTTATCGCACAACAAGCAACTTAATAAGAGATAAAATGCATAAGTACATATTCAATACCACAATAGTTTTTAAGCTATTTGTCCCATGAGCTACATATTGCAAAGGTGAAGAATGGAAATTTTAAAGGTAGCACTCAAGCAATTTACTTTGGAATGGCGGAGAAATACCATGTAGTAGGTAGATATGGTGGACACAAATGGCATAGTGGTTGGCTCAAGGATTTTGGATGCATGAGAAGTATTCCCTCTCGATACAAAGGTTTAGGCTAGCAAGGTTATTTGAAACAAACAAAAGGATGAACCGGTGCAGCAAAACTCACATAAAAGACATATTGTAAACATTATAAGACTCTACACCGTCTTCCTTGTTGTTCAAAACTCAATACTAGAAATTATCTAGACTTTAGAGAGACCAAATATGCAAACCAAATTAGCAAGCTCTAGGTGTTTATTCATTAATGGGTGCAAAGTATATGATGCAAGAGCTTAAACATGAGCACAACAATTGCCAAGTATCAAATTATTCAAGACATTTAAGAATTACTACATGTAGCATTTCCCGATTCCAACCATATAACAATTTAACGAAGAAGATTCAACCTTCGCCATGAATACTATGAGTAAAGCCTAAGGACATACTTGTCCATATGCAACAGCGGAGCGTGTCTCTCTCCCACACAATGAATGCTAGGATCCATTTTATTCAAACAAAAACAAAAACAAAAACAAACCGACGCTCCAAGCAAAGCACATAAGATGTGACGGAATAAAAATATAGTTTCGGGGGAGGAACCTGATAATGTTGTCGATGAAGAAGGGGATGCCTTGGGCATCCCCAAGCTTAGACGCTTGAGTCTTCTTAAAATATGCAGGGGTGAACCACCGGGGCATCCCCAAGCTTAGAGCTTTCACTCTCCTTGATCATATTGCATCATTCTCCTCTCTTGATCCTTGAAAACTTCCTCCACACCAAACTCAAAACAACTCATTAGAGGGTTAGTGTACGATAAAAATTAACATGTTCAGAGGTGACACAATCATTCTTAACACTTCTGGACATTGCATAAAGCTACTGGACATTAATGGAACAAAGAAATTCATCCACCATAGCAAAAGAGGCAATGCGAAATAAAAGGCAGAATCTGTCAAAACAGAACAGTCCGTAAAGATGGATTTTATTGAGGCGCCATACTTGCTCAAATGAAAATGCCCAAATTGAATGAAAGTTGCGTACATATCTGAGGATCACGCACGTAAATTGGCATAATTTTCTGAGCTACCTACAGAGAGGCAGGTCGGAATTCGTGACAGCAAAGAAATCTGTAACTGCGCAGTAATCCAAATCTAGTATTCACTTTACTATCAAAGACTTTACTTGGCACAACAAAACACAAAACTAAGATAAGAAGAGGTTGCTACAGTAGTAAACAACTTCCAAGACTCAAATATAAAACAAAAATACTGTAGTAAAAACATGGGTTATCTCCCATAAGCGATTTTCTTTAACGCCTTTCAGCTAGGCGCAGAAAGTGTATATCAAGTATTATCGAGAGACGAAGTATCAACATCATAATTTGTTCTAATAATAGAATCATAAGGTAACTTAATTCTCTTTCTAGGGAAGTGTTCCATACCTTTCTTGAGAGGAAATTGATATTTAATATTACCTTCCTTCATATCAATGGTAGCACCAACAGTTCGAAGAAAAGGTCTTCCCAATATGATGGGACAAGATGCATTGCATTCAATATCCAAGACAACAAAATAAACGGGAACAAGGTTATTGTTAACGGTAATGCGAACATTATCAACTCTCCCCAAAGGTTTCTTTATAGCATTATCAACAAGATTAACATCCAAATAACAATTCTTCAATGGTGGCAAGTCAAGCATATTATAGATTTTCTTAGGCATAACGGAAATACTTGCACCAAGATCACATAAAGCATTACAATCAAAGTTATTGACCTTCATCTTAATGATGGGCTCCCAACCATCCTCTAGCTTTCTAGGAATAGAAGTTTCAAGTTTTAGTTTCTCCTCTCTAGCTTTTATGAGAGCATTTGTAATATGTTTTGTAAAGGCTAAATTTATAGCACTAGCATTAGGACTCTTAGCAAGTTTTTGTAAGAACTTTATAACTTCAGAGATGCGGCAATCATCAAAATCCAAACCATTATAATCTAAAGCAATGGGATCATCATCCCCAATGTTGGAAAAAATTTCAGCAGTTTTATCACAGGCAGTTTCAGCAGTTTTAACAGTTTCCGGCAGTTTTGCAGGCTTTGCATTAGGAGTAGTAACATTGCCAACACCAATTATTTTACCATTAATAGTAGGAGGTGCAGCAACATGTGAATCATTAGCATTACTATTGGTGGTAATAGTCCAAACTTTAGCTACATTTTTCTCTTTAGCTAGTTTTTCATTTTCTTCTCTTTCCCACCTAGCATGCAATTCGGCCATCAATCTTATATTCTCATTAATTCTAACTTGGATGGCATTTGCTGTAGTAACAATTTTATTTTCAATATCCTTATTAGGCATAACTTTCGATTTCAAAAGATCAACATCGGAGGCAAGACTATCAACCTTAGAAGCGAGAATATCAATTTTATTGAGCTTTTCCTCAACAGATTTGTTAAAAGCAGTTTGTGTACTAATAAATTCTTTAAGCATAGCTTCAAGTCCAGGGGTGTGTTCCTATTATTGTTGTAAGAATTCCCATAAGAATTAGCATAACTCGTTACCATTATTATAAGGATATGGCCTATAGTTATTACTAGAATTGTTCCGATAAGCATTGTTGTTGAAATTATTATTTTTAATGAAGTTTACATCAACATGTTCTTCTTGGGCAACCAATGAAGCTAACGGAACATTATTAGGATCAACTTTAGTCCTATCATTCACAAGCATAGACATAATCGCATCAATCTTATCACTCAAGGAAGAGGTTTCTTCGACAGAATTTACCTTCTTACCTTGTGGAGCTCTTTCCGTGTGCCATTCAGAGTAATTAATCATCATATTATCAAGGAGCTTTGTTACTTCACCAAGAGTGATGGACATAAAGGTACCTCCAGCAGCTGAATCCAATAGGTTCCGCGAAGAAAAGTTCAGTCCTGCATAAAAGGTTTGGATGATCATCCAAGTAGTCAGTCCATGGGTTGGGCAATTTTTAACCAAAGATTTCATTCTTTCCCAAGCTTGAGCAACATGTTCATTATCTAATTGTTTAAAATTCATTATGCTACTTCTCAAAGATATAATTTTAGCAGGGGGATAATATCTACCAATAAAAGCATCCTTGCATTTAGTCCATGAATCAATACTATTCTTAGGCAGAGATAGCAACCAATCTTTAGCTCTTCCTCTTAATGAGAAAGGAAACAATTTTAATTTTACAATGTCACCATCTACATCTTTATACTTTTGCATTTCACACAATTCAACAAAGTTATTGAGATGGGCAGCAGCATCATCAGAACTAACACCAGAAAATTGCTCTCGCATAACAAGATTCAGTAAAGCAGGTTTAATTTCAAAGAATTCTGCCGCGACGGAACTTTTCATGGATGGAGTCTCGGGTATCTAGGGTTTCCCCGAGAAGATGTATAAACAGGCAGAGGATTTATGTCGGTGGGGTGCATGGTGGGGCCCACACCACCCCTTGGCGCGGGAGCAGGCCAGGCCGCGCCAAGATGTGGTCTGGCCGCCATGTGGCACTTCTTCGACCCCCCCCCTCTGGACTTCGTCTTCGTTTCGGTAAAATATTGACTTCGCTTTTGTTTCGTCCAATTTCGAGAATATTTCTGTAATATCCCAGAACATAGGATCAACAACGGGTAGATTTAGAAATAGGATGTGCATTTCATCGCAAAACGGGGGAAATTTACGCGCTTTATTGAATAAAACCTAAGAGGGATCGAGGTTTCTCTCTCGTTGCTATTAGGGTTAGAGCAAAGGGGAGTGTTATGAATTTCGACATGACTGATGCGTGTAGTTGACACGTCCGTTGGGAACCCCAAGAGGAAGGTGTGATGCGCACAGTAGCAAGTTTCCCTCAGTAAGAAACCAAGGTTTAATCGAACCAGTAGGAGTCAAGAAGCACGTCGAAGGTTGATGGTGGCGGGATGTAGTGCGGCGCAACACCAGGGATTCCGGCGCCAACGTGGAACCTGCACAACACAACCAAAGTACTTTGCCCCAACGAAACAGTGAGGTTGTCAATCTCACCGGCTTGCTGTAACAAAGGATTAGATGTATAGTATGGATGATGATTGTTTGCAAGAACAGTAAAGAACAATAGCAGCAGATTGTATTTCAGATGTAAAAGGATGGACCGGGGTCCACAGTTCACTAGAGGTGTCTCTCCCATAAGATAGCATGTTGGGTGAACAAATTACAGTCGGGCAATTGACAAATAGAGAGGGCATAACAATGCACATACATGATATGATGAATATTGTGAGATTTAATTGGGCATTACGACAAAGTACATAGACCGCTATCCAGCATGCATCTATGCCTAAAAAGTCCACCTTCAGGTTATCATCCGAACCCCTTCCAGTATTAAGTTGTAAAAAAACAGACAATTGCATTAAGTATGGTGCGTAATGTAATCAATAACTACATCCTCGGACATAGCATCAATGTTTTATCCCTAGTGGCAACAACACATCCACAACCTTAGAACTTTCTATCACTGTCCCAGATTTAATGGAGGCATGAACCCACTATCGAGCATAAATACTCCCTCTTGGAGTTAAGAGCAAAAACTTGGCCGAGCCTCTACTAATAACGGAGAGCATGCAAGATCATAAACAACACATAGGTAATAGATTGATAATCAAAATAACATAGTATTCTCTATCCATCGGATCCCGACAAACACAACATATAGAATTACGAGATAGATGATCTTGATCATGTTAGGTAGCTCACAAGATCCGACAATGAAGCACATGAGGAGAAGACAACCATCTAGCTACCGCTATGGACCCATAGTCCGGGGGTGAACTACTCACTCATCACTCCGGAGGCGACCATGGCGGTGAAGAGTCCTCCGGGAGATGAATCCCCTCTCCGGCGGGGTGCCGGAGGTGATCTCCGGAATCCCCGAGATGGGATTGGTGGCGGCGGCGTCTCAGTAAGGTTTTCCGTATCGTGGCTCTCGGTACTGGGGGTTTCGCGACGAAGGCTATTTGTAGGCGGAAGGGCAGGTCAGGGGCTCACACGAGGGCCCCACACAACAGGCCGGCGCGGCCCAGGCCCGGGCCGCGCCGCCTTAGTGTGTGGCCGCCTCGTGGCCCCACTTCGTCTCTCCTTCGGACTTCGGAAGCTTCGTGGAAAAATAGGACCCCGGGCGTTGATTTCGTCCAATTCCGAGAATATTTCTTTACTAGGATTTACGAAACCAAAAACAGCAGAAAACAAGCAATCGGCTCTTCGGCATCTCGTTAATAGGTTAGTGCCGGAAAATGCATAAATACGACATATAATGTGTATAAAACATGTAGATATCATCAATAATGTGGCATGGAACATAAGAAATTATCGATACGTCGGAGACGTATCAATGACCTCTTTTGAAACTAGGGTTTTGGGAGAAGATTTGATTTGTATTTCAAATTAAATTCATAAAACAAATAAAGTATAAAGTAAACAACACACAAATGAATTATTGAATTCATAACACATAACACTTGTACAAAATATTCAAAAGTATATCAAATATATACAAATAATTCATAAGTGAATATAAAATAATTACAACAGCTCATTAAAAAAACTTGAGCTTTATTGATAAGCTACAAATAATTACATTGTCATTACAATATCCAATATACAAGAATGAATGAATAATAACATTACAGAAAATAAAGATTACATCAATTGAATTTATTCTAAACTAAAATCTTCATCCATTCTTCATCTTGTCAATCTCCATAGCTTGATTGACCTTGAAAACCTGTAGAACATAAGCAACAAGAAGAATATGTCCAGTACCAAGTGTCATTAACACTTGACAGTAAAAAAGAAAGGGAAATTGAGGTGATAAGCCATGGCAAGGCAGGGATCAAGTCCCAACCCAGGACAAGGGGGAACACAGCAGCAGTTCACCATCATGAGCAATGGAGGAGCTTAGGATAGCACAACACACACACATGTGCTGGTGACCAAGGAGCCCAGCATATGGTGCTATGAATAGCACAATACTTAGAGATAGGGATGGATCATCAGTTCATCAAGGAAGAACAACAAGAACAGCTATAGAACCACCAGTAAAGCATTTCCATACATTTATCCAGAGAAACCAAGCACCAAAACTCAACCAACCATCCATAGATCATGGTGACCTAAGGATTTGATCAACTAGGAGCTAGGAGGTGAAGGGATTGACCAAATCAAACATCCAGAAGCACTGCAACAACACAAAATATCTTTCTAGGAGCTGGAGCAAGGTATACATCCAACCTGGGTGAATCTCATGATCCAATCCATCATAAGCATGCTCATACACACTTAGTGTGGAGCAGATGCTCCACTGGGTATATCATCACTTGGTATTTACCAAGTGATGCCAGGAAGAAGAGGCCAAACCAAGAACTAAAGAAGATAGTCCCTTGATATGCTTAAGTATTCAGTACTGGCCATCCAAGTCACTAAAACCCTAGAACAGTAGCCAACTAACTAACATAGCACCATCTGGTGTGTTAAACCATCAAATTCACCCTTTTTTTCATCAAAAGCAACCACAGGGCATTCATCTAGATGATTCCCAACTGTGGAGTTTATTTATATTTTCATAAAATCTCCCAAATAGCCAAATAGGATGCAACCAGAGGCAGTAGCAAGCTACTTAGGTCACGTACTAGCCCAGCAAGCAAACAAAGCCACACAGGCATATTGTCTTCATCACCACACATGTTTAGACAAGAATAATTATTCCAGATCCTGTTGGAATTCATTTAAGCAATAGCTCATACAGTTGAATCATAACCAACACATGGTTCATCCAATAATAACTGACAGAAAAATATACATAGCAACAACATGACATACACAGAAGGATTACTGAAGCAACTGCTTCAATAATGTCTATCTGGCTACCAAAACTAGTTAACCAAGCATTAATGCAAGCATAAGTAACTCAATCATCCATTAAGCATGCACATAAGCCACTGGTAGAGCACCAGTAGCATCACAAGCTATTTAGAGGGACAGTTAATCACTAATAAGCATCACAGGCTAACCATTTGGCAACCAGCAAGAGCTTGAGTGCTTAGCCAATGGCTAGAGCAGCAGCCAAGCAAGACAGAGGGCTTGTCCACTTGGATTCATTGATCCAATGGATCATTGGATCATGTGCAAGACACAGGAACACCTCACAAGCATCAAAAGTACCAGGACATTGGCCAATACTGACAGTAAGCACCACCAACAATACAATGGCATGGCAGAGAGCCTAGACAAGCAAGAATAGGGTACCAGTAAGCTTAGGCAGCACATCAAGCGTCACATAACATAGCATGGCATGGCATAACAATAGTAAATGGAGCAGAGCAGCAATGGCCATGCATAGCACAACAACAGCATAGCCTTGGCCAGGAACAGGTAAGGGTTTGGCTGGCCAGAGCACACAAGGAAGAAGAAGGGGATGCAATGGCATCAACAACAAGATCATGTATGATCTTTGGATCATCAGGAGGCTTGGGAAGAACAGCAGAAGAGCATAGGAGAGCAGCAGAGCATGGAGGCTCACATGCAAGGTTATGAGGGGGAGAAGGAGGACCTGGAGGTCGTACCTGCACCTGAAAGCAGAGGCTACGGCATGGCGAGGCAGTGCTCGCGCGGCCGTAGCAGCTGAAAGTCCAGGGTGGACGCCGGCGTTACGCCGACGAACTCCACGGACAACACTGCACCTGGGGACAACGGCACAGGCGATGCCAGGGCATCACCCACGCCAGGAGCATGCGAGAGGCGACGGTGGCGACCACAGCCGCCGGAGGCAGCCAATCGCCGAAGGTGATTTGTCTCCAGATCTGGCGTGGTGGCGATCTGGAGGAGGGGGAAAAATTGACGAAACCACACGGACATATCGATAGATCATAGCGTGGCGGTTCGAGCGCTGCCGGTGGCGTGGTCGGAGACAGTCGGAGCTGCCCGGAGCGTGGCGGCGATGGTGGCGGCGATGCCATCGCCACGGTAACGCCTGAGCGATTAGGGTTACGGTTAGACGCGAGCGAGAGAGAGTGGAGTGGGCCGGTGCGGTCGTTTCGGGCCGAGCTAGTCCGGTCCAACCCATTTGGACTGACCAATGGGACCCAGGGGGTATTTTGGTCATTTTGTTTAGGTTTAATTTGAATTCAAATTTAAATTCAAACCCTACACTTTAAAAATTGTAAATAAATTATAAATACCTCCAAAAATTCAAGAAAAATATGAAAACTTCATAGAAAATATTCCTTAACCAAAATAAAATATGTAATGAAATAAACAATGGGAATTCAAATTTAAGAATTTTGGATATGAATTTTAAATAGAAAATTCAAATTTGCAATTTTCCTTGGATATATAAAATCAAGGAAAATTCCAAATAATCTAATACTCCCTTTGTTCCATTCTATAGTGCCTATAGTTTTTTGGCACAAAAATTAGCGCAAGAGTATTTTTTACACAAGACCCCCTAGCTGAACGATTTGAGATCAACGTAAAATTTGGGAAATCCGTATCTTCCTAACTTACCATAACAAATCCCACAAATCTCTCTTATTGATTCTCCATATATGTGCAGCCAAGTTCAATTAAGGAAAGTAAAACATTGCTGCCTAATTTTAAGGAATCGTTGGGCCATGCATTAGAAATCTCAATTAATTGTTTCCAATTTTATATGGATTTTTTCTCACGCATGTTGTGCGGGAGCTGAACGGGAGAGGGGGTAATTAAAAAAAGTCAAGCTACAACCTTATATTCTGAAACAAATGTCAAAAATCTATAGGCACTATAGAAAGGAACGGAGGGAGTATTTCCAAAACTCAATATTTCCAAAAAATAGAAACATTCTATTATTATTGACCTTTTCAAATAAGGTTAATATTTTCTAAAGTAAAATTCTATTAATTCTAAACCTTTTTCTTTTACAAGAAAACAAACAAAAGGGTTATCAATTACTGCTAAAGGCATAAATATTTCAATTAAATCCAAACCATCCAAATTTTATAAATACTTCGGGGAAAGGGATTCAACATAAAATAATACACCCATTCATGCATTATTTGGATTTTATAACATTGTCCTTACGAGACAATGATGCTTATTTACAGAACATGAGGTCCAGGTTCCATCCAAACCATCCAACTGCACTATCTCGCAGTTACCAGGCAAGTTCACTCTTGCTCATGCCATCTTGATTACATTCTATCAATTTACTCGCAAAGCTATATACTTATCATTCCTGCATTGAAAATAAAATGTTACTTTTCCAACTATGAATATGACTATGTGGTTGGCAATGGAACCATGGTATGTGTTGATGGTGGAGGTTCCATTGCAAGGGTTCTATTCATCTAGGACTAATCACCAATGTCGTCTAGTGATTCTAGCGCCATACATTTCGCGTTAACCATGAGATCTATAATGGCTCTGGGGATGTCAGATGTATCTTTTCGCTCTCGCATATCAACGTACTAGTGATAAGGGTTGCCTGTATCAGTCTATCCATTGGTAGAGGTGAGGACGGTGGTCCGGAACAGTCTACCAATCGATATAGGAGAGGGCAGACTTATTAAAGATCTATGATGGATTGTAAGGGTTGTCGTGATTGACTTGATTCTTATGTCGGGTGATACGTCTCCGACGTATCGATAATTTCTTATGTTCCATGCCACATTATTGATGATATCTACATGTTTTATACACATTATATGTCGTATTTATGCATTTTCCGGCACTAACCTATTAACGAGATGCCGAAGATCCTGTTGTTGTTTTCTGTTGTTTTTAGTTTCAGAAATCCTAGTAAAGAAATATTCTCGGAATTGGACGAAATCAACGCCCAGGGGCCTATTTTTCCACGAAGCTTCCAGAAGACCGAAGAGAAGACGAAGTGGGGCCACGGGGCGCCGCCACACTAGGGCGGCGCGGCCCGAGAGGGGCCCGCGCGGCCTCGCTGTGTGGGGCCCCCGTGACCCCTCCGACTCCGCCCTTCCGCCTACTTAAGGTCTTCGTCGCGAAACCCCCGCATCGAGAGCCACGATACGTAAAACCTTATCGAGACGCCGCCGCCGCCAATCCCATCTCTGGGGATTCTCGGAGATCACCTCCGGCACCCTGCCGGAGAGGGGATTCATCTCCCGGAGGACTCTTCACCGCCATGGTCGCCTCCGGAGTGATGAGTGAGTAGTTCACCCCCGGACTATGGGTCCATAGCAGTAGCTAGATGGTTGTCTTCTCCTCGTGTGCTTCATTGTCGGATCTTGTGAGCTGCCTAACATGATCAAGATCATCTATCTGTAATTCTATATGTTGTGTTTGTCGGGATCCGATGGATAGAGAATACTATGTTATTTTGATTATCAATCTATTACCTATGTGTTGTTTATGATCTTGAATGCTCTCCGTTATTAGTAGAGGCTCGGCCAAGTTTTTGCTCTTAACTCCAAGAGGGAGTATTTATGCTCGATAGTGGGTTCATGTCTCCGTGAATGCGGGGAGTGACAGAAACCTCTAAGGTTATGGATGTGTTGTTGCCACTAGGGATAAAACATTGATGCTATGTCCGAGGATGTAGTTATTGATTACATTACGCACCATACTTAATGTAATTCTCTGTTGTTTTGCAACTTAATACTCGGAAGGGGTTCGGATGATAACCTCGAAGGTGGACTTTTTAGGCATAGATGCATGCTCGGATAGCGGTCTATGTACTTTGTCGTAATGCCCAATTAAATCTCACAATATTCATCATGTCATGTATGTGCATTGTTATGCCCTCTCTATTTGTCAATTGCCCGACTGTAATTTGTTCACCCAACATGCTATCTTATGGGAGAGACACCTCTAGTGAACTGTGGACCCCGGTCCATCCTTTACATCTGAAATACAAATCTGCTGCTATTGTTCTTTACTGTTCTTGCAAAAAATCATCATCCACACTATACATCTAATCCTTTGTTACAGCCAAGTCAGGTGAGATTGACAACCTCAGCTGTTTCGTTGGGGCAAAGTACTTTGGTTGTGTTGTGCAGGTTCCACGTTGGCGCCGGAATCTCCGGTGTTGCGCCGCACTACATCCCGCCGCCATCAACCTTCAACGTGCTTCTTGGCTCCTCCTGGTTCGATAAACCTTGGTTTCTTTCTGAGGGAAAACTTGCTGCTGTGCGCATCATACCTTCCTCTTGGGGTACCCAACGAACATGTGAGTTACACGCCATCAAGCTCTTTTTCTGGCGCCGTTGCCGGGGAGATCAAGACACACTGCAAGGGGAGTCTCCACAATCCAATCTCTTTACTTTGTTTTTGTCTTGCTTTACTTTATTTACTACCTTGTTTGTTGCATTATATCAAAACACAAAAAAAAACTAGTTGCTAGCTTTACTTTATTTACTGTCTTGCACATTATATCAAAAACACAAAAAAAAATAGTTACTTGCATTTACTTTACTTGCTTTATCATGTTTCCTCCTAAGTTTATTCTTAAAGATGTACCGGTAGGCCGAGGGTCTATCCTCGGGAAATATAACATAGAATTTTTTTTCACTCATATTAGTACTCGCTTGA
The DNA here is from genome assembly GCF_022539505.1 of Lolium rigidum. NCBI lineage: Eukaryota > Viridiplantae > Streptophyta > Magnoliopsida > Poales > Poaceae > Lolium > Lolium rigidum. Next base: position 178,501,568 of record NC_061514.1, on the reverse strand, counting down.
AGATTTTGAAGATAGACACTTGGTAGAACTTGCTCCTACTTATGAAATTGTTGTTGCTTCTTTAGTACACGCGCTAGAAGCTAGATTTGTTAATCTCAATCCCGTAATTCAACATATGTTTCTTACACTTAGTGATATGGAAGAAGGAGAAAAGAAAGATTTTGTATTAGAAACCCTTCTTAAAGAATTTGGGGGAATAGCAAGAGAAGCTAGAAAAGTCTTTACTAAATATAATATTCTTGGATCTTATACAAACTTTGCTAGCACCCTTGAGAAGATGGAAAAAGATAGACAAAAGTACACTAATAAAGTTAATTATGACGGGGGTATTAAAACATCGATACCTTGCAAGCTCTTGGGAATGTGTGAGGCACTAGAAAAGAATTTTGATTGGATTGTTCCTGAAGATTTGTTTGATGAGAGTAGTAAGCCTAAGGGTAATAAAAAGGGAGCCTCTGAAACTTACATAGATAAGATACAATGCATAGTTGAGAAAACTCCCAACACCTCTGGTTATGATATCGATGCTCTACCTCTTGATAACACTTGATATACACTTTCTGCGCCTAGCTGAAAGGCGTTAAAGAAAAGCGCTTATGGGAGACAACCCATGTTTTTACTACAGTATTTTTGTTTTATATTTGAGTCTTGGAAGTTTTTTACTACTGTAGCAACCTCTCCTTATCTTAGTTTTGTGCATTGTTGTGCCAAGTAAAGTCTTTCATAGTAAGGTTCATACTAGATTTGGATTACTGCGCAGTAACAGATTTCTTTGCTGTCACGAATTTTGACCTGCTCCTCTGTAGGTAGCTCAGAAAAATATGCCAATTTACGTGCGTGATCCTCAGATATGTATGCAACTTTCATTCAATTTGGGCATTTTCATTTGAGCAAATCTGGTGCCTCAATAAAATCCATCTTTACGGACTGTTCTGTTTTGACAGATTCTGCCTTTTTATTTCGCATTGCCTCTTTTGCTATGTTGGATGAATTTCTTTGATCCATTAATGTCCAGTAGCTTTATGCAATATCCAGAAGTGTTAATAATGATTGTGTCACCTTTTAACATGTTAATTTTTATTGTACACTAACCCTCTAATGAGTTGTTTCGAGTTTGGTGTGGAGGAAGTTTTCAAGGATCAAGAGAGGGAAATGATGCAATATGATCAAGGAGAGTGAAAGCTCTAAGCTTGGGGATGCCCCGGTGGTTCACCCCTGCATATTTTAATAAGACTCAAGCGTCTAAGCTTGGGGATGCCCAAGGCATCCCCTTCTTCATCGACAACATTATCTGGTTCCTCCCCTGAAACTATATTTTTATTCCATCACATCTTATGTGTTTTGCTTGGAGCGTCGGTTTGTTTTTGTTTTTGTTTGAATAAAATGGATCCTAGCATTCATTGTGTGGGAGAGAGACACGCTCCGTTGTTGCATATGGACAAATATGTCCTTAGGCTTTACTCATAGTATTCATGGCGAAGGTTGAATCTTCTTCGTTAAATTGTTATATGGTTGGAATCGGGAAATGCTACATGTAGTAATTCTAAAATGTCTTGAATAATTTGATACTTGGCAATTGTTGTGCTCATGTTTAAGCTCTTTCATCATATACTTTGCACCCATTAATGAAGAAACACCTAGAGCTTGCTAAATTTGGTTTGCATATTTGGTCTCTCTAAAGTCTAGATAATTTCTAGTATTGAGTTTTGAACAACAAGGAAGACGGTGTAGAGTCTTATAATGTTTATAATATGTCTTATATGTGAGTTTTGCTGCACCGGTTCATCCTTGTGTTTGTTTCAAATAACCTTGCTATCCTAAACCTAGTATCGAGAGGGAATACTTCTCATGCATCCAAATCCTTGAGCCAACCACTATGCCATTTGTGTCCACCATATCTACCTACTACATGGTATTTCTCCGCCATTCCAAAGTAAATTTCTTGAGTGCTACCTTTAAAATTTCCATTCTTCACCTTTGCAATATATATCTCATGGGACAAATAGCTTAAAAACTATTGTGGTATTGAATATGTACTTATGCACTTTATCTCTTATTAAGTTGCTTGTTGTGCGATAACCATGCTTCTGGGGACGCCATCAACTACCCTTTGTTGAATATCATGTGAGTTGCTATGCATGTCCGTCTTGTCCGAAGTAAGAGAGATCTACCACTTTAATGGTTAGAGCATGCATATTGTTAGAGAAGAACATTGGGCCGCTAACTAAAGCCATGAATCATGGTGGAAGTTTCAGTTTTGGACATATATCCTCAATCTCATATGAGAACACTAATTGTTGCTACATGCTTATGCATTAAAGAGGAGTCCATTATCTGTTGTCCATGTCGTCCCGGTATGGATGTCTAAGTTGAGAATAATCAAAAGCGAGAAATCCAAAATGCGAGCTTTCTCCTTAGACCTTTGTACAGGCGGCATGGAGGTACCCCATTGTGACACTTGGTTAAAACATGTGTATTGCGATGATCCGGTAGTCCAAGCTAATTAGGACAAGGTGCGGGCACTATTAGTATACAATGCATGAGGATTGCAACTTGTAAGATATAATTTACATAATACATATGCTTTATTACTACCGTTGACAAAATTGTTTCTTGTTTTCAAAATAAAAGCTCTATCACAAATATAGCAATCGATGCTTTTCCTCTGCGAAAGACTTTTCTTTTACTTTTATGTTGAGTCAGTTCACCTATCTCTCTCCACCTCAAGAAGCAAACACTTGTGTGAACTGTGCATTGATTCCTACATACTTGCATATTGCACTTGTTATATTACTCTATGTTGACATTATCCATGAGATATACATGTTACAAGTTGAAAGCAACCGCTGAAACTTAATCTTCCTTTGTGTTGCTTCAATGCCTTTACTTTGATTTATTGCTTTATGAGTTAACTCTTATGCTTATTGATGCTTGTCTTTAAGTACTATTCATGAAAAGTCTTTGCTTTATGATTCATTTGTTTACTCATGTCATTACCATTGTTTTGATCGCTGCATTCATTACATATGTTTACAATAGTATGATCAAGGTTATGATGGCATGTCACTCCGGAAATTATCTTTGTTATCGTTTACCCTGCTCGGGACGAGCAGGAACTAAGCTTGGGGATGCTGATACGTCTCCGACGTATCGATAATTTCTTATGTTCCATGCCACATTATTGATGATATCTACATGTTTTATACACATTATATGTCGTATTTATGCATTTTCCGGCACTAACCTATTAACGAGATGCCGAAGAGCCGATTGCTTGTTTTCTCGCTGTTTTTAGTTTCAGAAATCCTAGTAAAGAAATATTCTCGGAATTGGACGAAATCAATGCCCGGGGGCCTATTTTGCCACGAAGCTTCCAGAAGACCGAAGAGAAGACGAAGTGGGGCCACGGGGCGCCGCCACACTAGGGCGGCGCGGCCCAGGGGGGGCCGCGCGGCCCTGCTGTGTGGGGCCCCCGTGACCCCTCCGACTCCGCCCTTCCGCCTACTTAAGGTCTTCGTCGCGAAACCCCCGATGACGAGAGCCACGATACGGAAAACCTTACCGAGACGCCGCTGCCGCCAATCCCATCTCGGGGGATTCGGAGATCACCTCCGGCACCCTGCCGGAGAGGGGATTCATCTCCCAGAGGACTCTTCACCGCCATGGTCGCCTCCGGAGTGATGAGTGAGTAGTTCACCCCTGGACTATGGGTCCATAGCAGTAGCTAGATGGTTCTCTTCTCCTCGTGTGCTTCATTGTCGGATCTTGTGAGCTTCCTAACATCATCAAGATCATCTATCTGTAATTCTATATGTTGTGTTTGTCGGGATCCGATGGATAGAGAATACTATGTTATTTTGATTATCAATCTATTACCTATGTGTTGTTTATGATCTTGCATGCTCTCCGTTATTAGTAGAGGCTATGGCCAAGTTTTTGCTCTTAACTCCAAGAGGGAGTATTTATGCTCGATAGTGGGTTCATGTCTCCGTGAATGCGGGGAGTGACGAGAAACCTCTAAGGTTATGGATGTCTCTGTTGCCACTAGGGATAAAACATTGATTCTATGTCCGAGGATGTAGTTATTGATTACATTACGCACCATACTTAATGCAATTGTCTGTTGTTTTGCAACTTAATACTGGAAGGGGTTCGGATGATAACCTGGAGGTGGACTTTTTAGGCATAGATGCATGCTGGATAGCGGTCTATGTACTTTGTCGTAATGCCCAATTAAATCTCACAATATTCATCATGTCATGTATGTGCATTGTTATGCCCTCTCTATTTGTCAATTGCCCGACTGTAATTTGTTTACCCAACATGCTATCTTATGGGAGAGACACCTCTAGTGAACTGTGGACCCCGGTCCATCCTTTACATCTGAAATACAAATCTGCTGCTATTGTTCTTTACTGTTCTTGCAAACAATCATCATCCACACTATACATCTAATCCTTTGTTACAGCAAGCCGGTGAGATTGACAACCTCACTGTTTCGTTGGGGCAAAGTACTTTGGTTGTGTTGTGCGAGGTTCCACGTTGGCGCCGGAATCTGCGGTGTTGCGCCGCACTACATCCCGCCGCCATCAACCTTCAACGTGCTTCTTGGCTCCTCCTGGTTCGATAAACCTTGGTTTCTTTATGAGGGAAAACTTGCTGTTGTGCGCATCATACCTTCCTCTTGGGGTTCCCAACGAACGTGTGAGTTACACGCCATCATCGGGCCTCACACCAACGAAGTGTGGACGAGAAAGTACGCCCGGTTGGCAACAAGGATAAGTTCTCTTATGGGAAAAGTAACGCACCTCTGCAGAGTGTATAGAATTGTAGCTGTCACTCCTTGTTCCGGGAAGGGAACTACGAACGCGGCAGGAAAGGAACTCCGTGAAGTTCTGGTCAACCTGTGAAGACTGGCGGGCATAGTTTTCATAATAAAATAAATCTTTTGAAGAAATGTTTGCGAAACATGCACTGACCTGATATTTTCTGATCAATGGTCGTAGCTAGTGCATCAAACACCTTTTCTCTTTTGAACTTGTTGAGTACCTCTGTACTCACTTTCTTTCGACACCCTTGCTAGACTGTGACAATGAAGAGGAGGCCTGCAACAGAGCACCGGAAGGGGACTAAGAGTTGGTCTATGAAGAGCTCGACTTATCAGGAGGAGTAGAAGGCGTGGACTATGGGATAGTCTACGGAGTTGACAACACCGAAGTGGAGGAGTAGAGTCTCACTTTAGATATATCAAAGCCGAGCAGCGTAGAGGCATACTTAAATAAGTTGCTGAGCTCGTTATGTTTCTTAAGTTGGTTTGTAAGAGTACTTAAGTAATATCTTAGGGTGTTCTCATCGGACCTGTGAGAATACCAACTTGTTAAGAACATGTTTTTAATATAATCTGGAGTGTTATGACCTGCAATGTTTCTGTTGTACCACTCTGAGGGATGTGATATTTGTGAAGAAGTCCCTTCATGAAGATCATATCAACGACTTGTATACTACAACATGCAGTGGTATGCTGGGTCACCGCAGCTGGTATCAGAGCAAATGTTGCGACCTTAGGTTGGAAAAACCTAGTAAAGGGAAAAGACCTGTAGGAGTCAAGTAGGGATAGTAAAGAATTATCTAGAAATATGGTGTTTATTCAATTGAGAATAGCAAAATCATATCTTTTAGTGCGATAATTCTTTATTATAACTATTATGATGCATCATCACTACTAATATTTTACTCATGTATACAGCTAGAATGGCGTACACTTTTCCAAAGAGGACTTTAAGGAAGGTTGAAGGCTGACTTGGTGATTATGATGGAAATCTTACAGATCTCCTGCGAGGGATGCTGAAAGAACTTCAATTGTGAAACTAGGATTCATGTTCTCAAGTACATCTACTATGATGGAGAGATAGTAGCCAAGTGCAGAGTTTCCGTACAAATACCTAAAATGCTGGAAATGAGTCGCATTATGTCGTATGGTGAAGCCAAAACACTCACAACGGCGTACCACATGGCTATCTTCAAGGCAATTCTTGAAATCAGACAACACAAATCCGTAGAATTTTTGTGTTCAGAGTACTCTCATATACCTCATGCCGAGGAGGATGAGGATCCTACTCTGACTCATCTACTCATGGCACATAAACATCCTGAAGTTGCAGCTCAGCACATGGACAGCTGGAAGTCCTTGCTGACTACGATGTACTTGCTACACATGAAGATGGTGGAGGAGGTCACACACATGCTTTCTGAGTTCACGGAACCTGACAACGTCCAGGCTCGAATGCATGATCTCAGGAAACAACCCCAACATACAACACCCTACTTCCAACTAAATAGCTTCATAGATTTGAGCGGCCAGGTGCCAAAAACAGAACCACATACACCCAACTTTGCCCCACATTGTCCACATGTGTCAGAGTCATATGATGCAGGTTATGGGGGAGATGATTCGGGAAACCTAGCTTGTTCAGAGTCACCTATAGAGAACTCAACTGGTTGGCGTTTCGGGGAACCCTTTGGAGATGAAGAAGAACCTATTCCGTGTGATACAGAAGATGAAGGAGACGAGGTTAACCAGTATATTAAACGACACTACATGACGGAAGAGAAAGATACCAACTCCATTTCTCTGGATTTGGAGATGGGGGTATCAAGCATATCTCAATATGAGGTAGGTGAGAGTTCCGGAGTGAAGAAGAAGAAAAAGACGAAGATGAGGGGGCAAGTGGATAGAAACCCTCCATGGATGGTGAATGAGGGAGGCGTGTATCTGTTGCGGTCAGAAACCCACCGGCGGGCAGCGACTGGCAACACCGTAGAGCCGGGAACAACTCAGGGCTGCGGCTGGCCCCAGTCCCTCAGAGCGACGGCCCGCAAAGCCTTCTGGTCACACGTCCGATGCTGTCACAAGGGCGTGCCACCTGACCCTATACCTGGTCAGGAAGGTGTTGGATGATGCCTCGCTTAGTTTCCTACATGGCATACACGTAAACGTTAAATAAGAGCCTCGATCGGCTCTCAGGTTGTCCTGTGAATCGGCTCAAAGAGCCGATCCACCCATGATTCGCACGAGGTGTACGAACATATGGTGGTCCTGCTTGATCAAGATAAAGCTAAAGCGATCTATGACGATTTAGGGTTTTCACCGCATAATCGGATCATCCTACTCACGATTGGGCCTCGCGCTCGCGTACGGTGATCGTAAGCCGATCCTAGACGAGGGCCTAAAAACCAACACGAGGTTGATCCCCGGAACATCCTGTCTAGGGCTAGCAAACTACACCCTACACGCCGCTTGGATCCTCCAACCCTTTGTAAGGCCTAACTATTGCGGATATTAAACTAATCCTTGAAGAACAAGGAGCAACCGTAACGGATCGGATCTACTAAACAATGATCAAGCGGGGTGCCGCCCCTACACTTAAGATAGGTGTAAGGGTGGCTAGATGTATAAGGGTTGCACTACGATAGCATATGATACGAAGAACAATGCTAACCCTAACACATCTAAGATAACTACGTTGCTCGCCATCAAAAAGGCTTCAGTACGAGCAACGCATGAACAACGTAATAAGCTTTGTGCTTGCCTAGATCGCAAGATGCGATCTAGGCGGCATGGTGCTTACCGGAAGAAACCCTCGAGACGAAGGAGTTGGCGATGCGCCGAGATTGATTTGTGTTGAACGTTGGTTGTTGTTTATCTCATAAACCCTAGATACATATTTATAGTCCGGGGGACTTTCTAATTCAGGCGTGCACCTAACCGTGCACGGGTCGAACTCTATCTTCTAATCTAAGATACGACCTACTATATTACAGATACACGGGCATGTTAGCCCAAACTTTGCATGTAAGGCCGATTCACGTATTTCTTCCATATATAATCTTCAAGCCCATCTTGATCGCGGCCCACCTCTGATCCGGTCAAATTCTGGTGATAACACATGCCCCCTGGTTTTGGAAATGACATTTCCAAAATCATTATGCTTATCTTTCGTCGGGTCATGTCGTGGCAGAGCAGGACTGCCGCAGTATCCTTCATTACGATGCCTTGCCTCTTCCACTTCTCCGCGTGGCCTGCGAAATTTTCTGTTGGGCACAACTTCCTCGGAAACTGCTGTGGCATTGGATCTCCCTCATATCCCCTTTATTTAACCGTTCTACACAGTTTGCTTCTTCATCCCCTTCGCATTAGCACCCAAAAACCCTCCTGCGCCACCATGTCTTCTTCCTCCTCATCCTCCTCCGGTCTTTCCTATGGGTCCTCCTCCTCCCGCGAGACGCCGGAGGACATCCGCGCCCCAGAAGAATGGGACCGGGAAGACCACGCCTCCTCCGTCCGGTCCGAGGACGACCGGTCCTTGACCGGCGGGGATGAAGATCTCCGAGTTCCTCGCCGACGGGGAGCCCGGAGTCGAAAGCGAGGACGACCGGTTCCCCGGGACGGCTGCCCCTCCTCCGAAGAAGAGGAGGAGGAAGACGACGACGACTCCCTCGAGGGCTACCCGCCGGCGAAACGCCTCCGCATGTGGTGGGACGACGACGAGCGGCGACGATGAAGAGGAGGATGAAGCTCCCGTAGAGGGCTACGGGAGCAACGACGAGGAGCTCATCGGCAGTAGTGCCGATGAGAGCTCCGAGGATGACGACGAGGGCAGCGATGGCCCGTAGATTAGGATTTACTAGTGTAGGACTAGCAGTAGTAGATTGGTCAATAGACCCTTCTTTTGTTCTTCCTTCTTTGAGCAATCGGCTCTTTCTTTGTAAGAAATCCTGTTCATTAATGAAGAAGTTTCCCCAATTCGATTTTGCCGATTTCTTTTAAACCGATTCTCAATGAGCCGATGGCAACGCATCGGTCTCTCATAATCCGCCCTTCATCTTTTCGACCATGGGGTGACTGCAATCTTGGTCAAAGCTCAATAAACCGATGTCAGCGCATCAAGCCTTCATGATCTATCCTTCATCCTTTCGATCAATGAGTTTGAGTTCCGCCAGGTCACCACCCTTGACGAAAATCGCGGCGCAGGACTAGCCGATGGCCACCCAATCGGCTTTCCAAAACAGAGCATCCACCAGGCCAGCTGCCCCCCGAGTCTCAGTCAAGGCGAAACAGAGACGAGGGCACGCCATTCAGACAAATGGACCTGGGCTGGATCATGTCTGAGAGAACTATCATGCAGAGCCAGCCAAAGCCGATCATTGAAAGTCGATATTGCAGATGATCAGGCAACGGCTCAGAAGTAGAACTCCTCTAACACAGAGCTGGAGATCCTTGTGTTTTGCACATGCTACTGGTAGATCCAAAGAACTCCTTGTGTTCCTTTAAGCCGATCCTTGTGCTAGAGTCGATGGCCGTGCATCGGCTTTGTCCCTTACATATCATGCGAAATATTTTTTTTTGTTTTTTTACGGGCCGATTTTTCTATCGGCCCCCAATATCTCACTGCACATTTATCGCACATGCTCATCTGATTAGGTGCCCCCGAGCCGATTCTGCCAGGTAACTGCTGAAATCGGCTTCTGTGATTAGCCAAGGTTTTACTGCACATGTTCATCCGATTAGGTGCCCCCGAGCCGATTCTGCCAGGTAACTGCTGAAATCGGCTTCTGTGATTAGCCAAGGTTTTAAGTGTGAACGTCGGCCCGGTGAAGAACAGTGTTGACTTCTTCCAGCCCATCAGCCAACGCAAACCCATTGCCTCATTGTCCATTAGGCTGGCGCTGCCCCTAAACAGAGTGGATGGTGAGGATAATTTTGGCCGATTGCTGGAATCGGCCTCCACGTTGCTTGCTCGATGAAGGTTTTGTAATGTTCCTCCATAGATCCTTGGGGCCGATCACCTGGATCGGCATCGCCATGTTCGTCCATCGATGTTTGCTTTTGTTACACGGTCAGGCCGGTGGATAAAACCAGCCTAACCCCGTTCTTTGTCACGTCGATGCGCTTGCAACCGTCCAATCCTGGAGCACTAAACTCCGTTGGAAGGATGGAGACCATGTTTGTGCCAGCCGATGTCTCATCATCGGCTTTCTTTTGTCTGGGGTGCCACTCTTTCCTTTGTGGCCGACCTTCTTTGTCCAGGGTTCGCTGCACTTTAGCGGCCAGATCAGGCCGTGCCTTCCTCAACGTATGCAGGTATAACCTTTCAGCTTCCTCCAACCCACGCAGACGCTGAACCCTTCGCTTCTGGGAACGGCTGAGCCCATCAGGGCACCACCTTGGCCGATGATACTTGTCTTCTTCGTCATCGTCCTCTAGTTCCTCGAGATCTTCCACCCGAGCGGACTCAGCATGCTTGTTCCGAGGCGAGAGAGGCCCTAGACGTTTGAACACGGACACGTTAGCTGCATCCTTCTTCCTTTGTTTACATTCTGGGCAATTGCTGATTGTAGGCAATCGGCTCATTCCTGAATCCCAGCAGTGTCTGAAGAAGGGGCAGTCCCAGTGCATATCCACGTCGTCTTGCTCCCTCGACTTTTCCTTGGCGTGGCGCTCATATCGCTCCTCGTCGTGATGATGCCGACGACGTCTCCTGTCGTCCCTAGCCAGACGATCCTTTTCATCATCATCGTTGTATCGTCGGCGTTGGTCATACTGACTCACATACTTTTTGAGGAGGTGATCAGAGAGAGGTCGCTGATATCTTATGTTCTTCACTTCTCCCTTTGTGACGTAGCGCTTGCCGTCGTGGCGGAGCCGATCGCGTGGAGCGGCTTCCTCTGTGTCTTTGCTATGAGAGCAGCTGCCCTCATCTCCGTCCTTACCAGAGTGGTGCCCGGGTCCCACCATGTTGATATTGCACGAGAAATCTGGCTGGCACCCTCCATGGTAAGTATACTCCACCATATTAACGGCGGGGAAGGGGTGTGTGTCTACCTTCATGGCGTACTGGTTGAAAATTAGCCGCCCTTTTTCTATCGCCATTTGGATCTGCTGACGCCACACCCTGCAGTCGTTAGTGGTGTGGGTGAACGTGTTATGCCACTTGCAGTATGGCTTTCCGTTCGGCTCCTGCACCGTGGGGATCTTGTGGCCTTCGGGTACCTTCAGCTGCTTCTCCGTGAGTAAGAGGTCGAAAATCTGCTCGGCTTTGGTCACGTCGAAGTCGAACCCTTTTGGAGGACCTTGTGGCTTAACCCACTTACAGGACACGGGGCTTGCCGCCCGAGCCCATTCAGCCACTGCTACCTCTTGATCTCCCGCAGCACCTTCATCCTCGCCTGCCTCAACCAGGACCACCGCATGCTTGAATTTGTCCTGGTAAACATCTGGGTGACGTTGTTCATATGCTGACGACTTACGCACCATGTGCGCCAATGAAGGGTAGTCCGCTTGGGAGGCCACGTCCTTGATCGATGATGAGAGACCCACCACCGCCAACTCGGCTTGCTTCTTTTTCACTTACGTGAACCGAATAGCATCGGTTCCTCACGGTCCTGAAGCGCTGGATGTATTCGACACTGTTTCCCGCGCTTCGTCGTACTTGTGCTAGATCGGCAATGCCAGCCTCGGAAGCCTCTGAGTGATACTGCTCATGAAACTGCTCTTCCAACTACTTCCAAGTCCGGATTGAGTTCGGTGGCAGCGATGTGTACCACCCGAAAGCCGATCCTGTGAGGGACTGTGCGAAGAACCTCACACGCAGATCGTCTGATGCTGAGATCGTACCCAGCTGTGCCAAATATCGGCTCACATGCTCGATGGAGATGGAACCATCTGATCCACTAAACTTTGTGAAGTCCGGGAGCCGATATTTGGGTGGTAGCGGGATCAATTCGTACTCGTTGGGGTACGGCTTGGTATAACCGAATGTCTTCCTTTTTGGCATCATGCCGAACTGGTCTTTCAGAATTGTACAAATCTGATCCGCGGTGATGGCTGAAGGTGTCGAACCCTGAAGATTCGCCGGGGTGGCATACTTAGCCAGCCATGCTTGCTTTTCCAGTTCTGAGCCAACTGCAGGAGCTGAGCTGCGGAGGTTTGTCGGAGTGGCGTACTTAGCTAGCCACGTTTGCTTCTCAAGATCTGCTCCCGACGTTCCTCCTGGCTGTTCCGGAGACCCCTGTCTGTTGCGGCCTCGGTTCGAGAGTGCCCGAGTCTCTGCGGTCCGGCACGTATGCGCACGTGTATCCGTGCGGGATCTCCTTGGGCGCCTCAGGTAGGAATTGGTAGTCACTAGGGTCACCACCAACCTTGTAGACGACGTATGCCGATGAGTTCGGCACTTCTGGTGCTGCCAACGCGAACGGCAGCGGTGGACGGGACTGGAGTGGCATTTCTCCTTTGTAAGTCCCCAGAGCTGGTCCCGTCGGAGAATACTGATGGCTCATGATTTCCTGGATCACGCGCGAGCGACACGCTCCAAAGTGTTCACCGAGGCTCTCGGAGTGGCGGTGCAGCGAATGAGCCACCATGAAGTTGATCTCTCGACGCGGCGACCTGGTGCGTTCTTCGACGGGGCGGACGAGGTCCACTCCATCGAGCGCGCCTTCGGGTGAGAACCCCTTCCACCGATGCCATGGGAGCGGGTTCTGTGGAAAGAGCCGATGAGGTCGGCTTCGAGGACTGCTTTGATCTCGTCATGCTTCTTCTTGAGCTCGTCAGTCAGATCCTCGTACTTGACCGGAGTGCTTTCCGCCATCTCGGATGTAGATGGCGATGCGGTGGATGTCGAAGATTGTCCCACCGGGCGTGCCGGAATGTGTTGCGGTCGGAAACCCACCGGCGGGCAGCGGCCGGCAACACCGTAGAGCCGGGAACAACTCGGGGCTGCGGCTGGCCCCGGTCCCTCGGAGCGACGGCCCGCAAAGCCTTCGGTCACACGTCCGATGCTGTCGCAAGGGCGTGCCACCTGACCTATACCAGGTCGGGAAGGTGTTGGATGATGCCTCGCTTAGTTTCTGCATGGCATACACGTAAACGTTAAATACGAGCCTCGATCGGCTCTCGAGTTGTCCCGTGAATCGGCTCAAAGAGCCGATCCACCCATGATTCGCACGAGGTGTACGAATATATGGTGGTCCTGCTTGATCAAGATAAAGCTAAAGCGATCTACGATGATTTAGGGTTTTCACCGCATAATCGGATCATCCTACTCACGATTGGGCCTCGCGCTCGCGTACGGTGATCGTAAGCCGATCCTAGACGAGGGCCTAAAAACCAACACGAGGTTGATCCCCGGAACATCCTGTCTAGGGCTAGCAAACTACACCCTACACGCCGCTGGATCCTCCAACCCTTTGTAAGGCCTAACTATTGCGGATATTAAACTAATCCTTGAAGAACAAGGAGCAACCGTAACGGATCGGATCTACTAAACAATGATCAAGCGGGGTGCCGCCCCTACACCTAAGATAGGTGTAAGGGCGGCTAGATGTATAAGGGTTGCACTACGACAGACATATGATACGAAGAACAATGCTAACCCTAACACATCTAAGATAACTACGTTGCTCGCCATCAAAAAGGCTTCGATACGAGCAACGCATGAACAACGTAATAAGCTGTGCTTGCCTAGATCGCAAGATGCGATCTAGGCAGCATGGTGCTTACCGGAAGAAACCCTCGAGACGAAGGAGTTGGCGATGCGCCGAGATTGATTTGTGTTGAACGTTGGTTGTTGTTTATTTCATAAACCCTAGATACATATTTATAGTCCGGGGGACTTTCTAATTCAGGCGTGCACCTAACCGTGCACGGGTCGAACTCTATCTTCTAATCTAAGATACGACCTACTATATTACAGATACACGGGCATGTTAGCCCAAACTTTGCATGTAAGGACGATTCACGTATTTCTTCCATATATAATCTTCAAGCCCATCTTGATCGCGGCCCACCTCTGATCCGGTCAAATTCTGGTGATAACAGTATCCTACTGGGGATACATACAAGTAACTGTCCAGCTATTTCGACATGACAAATCTCTGTCTCGGCACTTCATCCGACTTAGACTACATTCCAACTGGAAGGACTTATGTTCCGGACGGTGTTTGGAAGACCAACCGTTGTACCGGATGGACTCCAGGCATGTATGCGGAGACAAACGAATATGACGAGGAGTAGTCTTCGTGAGAGGAATAATGTATCGTATTTTAAATTTCCGTTGGCTTGGGCTTTGAGCCAAAATAAGTGGTTATATACGCCACATGTAATATATGTGTGTAATGTTATGTTATATATGGTGTATATACATAATAAATGTTTGCTTTGAATTTGCTTCTTGATTTCATTGTGTCACTAGTTATGGGCATTGAGTTGAGCTCAGAAAACATTTGCATGGTGTAATTATGAGTATCGCTCTTTGTTACGGGACTAGGGGAATATGACGTTAGTTGAAACTGAAGATGCCCGAAGAGAGCGGGAGGCGAAGGAAAAAAGAAGAAGCAGATGCCGCATCAAGAATGGAAAATGCACCACCACCACCACATCCTATGATGCATCCAGATTTCCAGCAGTACATGAGGTCGATGGAAGAAGATAGGAGGAGGTACCAGGAAAGCCAAAACAAGAATATGCAAGATTTCTTTGCTCAAGTCATCAACGACATGGGCAATGAAGGCACAGGTGTAACCCTATCAGACTTTCAAAATGCGAGACCACTACCTTTTGCATCCTCGCCAGAGCCAATGGATGCAGAAGATTGGCTGATGGATACAGAAAGGAAGTTAAGGATGGTGGGATGCAATGATGAGGAAAAGATTAGGTATGCCACATATCTTTTATCAGGACCCGCAGCTTCATAGTGGGAGAATGTTGTCGCTGTACACCCACCGGAGAAGGTGTTCACATGGGAGGAATTCAAGAAGAAGTTCCGGGATGCTCATGTTCCGGAAAGCATGGTAGAGTTGAAGAAGAGGGAATTTGAAGAGCTACAACAGAATACTGCACCAATCATGCAGTATGTTCGTGATTTCAATCGGTTGGCTAAGGCATGCACTAGAGGAGGTTAATTTAGATGAGAAAAGAAAGAAGAGATTCATGAAAGGCATGAATCTGTACATGAAGATGCAACTGAGGTTAGCACGGACTGCGGAGTTCCAGGAACTGATTGACTCGGCAATCACTTTCGAGGATGACTATAAGAAGGTCCAAGAGGAAAGGAGGAAGAAGGCTCGTATCGAGCCAAGGAAATATCCAGTTACTCAACCAACACCGGACAGAAGCTTCAAACCATGATATCGACTTGCCGATTACCAAAATAACCGTGGAGGTCAGAATCAGAACCCAAAATCCCAGATAATCTGCAACAACTGTGGACAGAGGGGACACATCATGAGAGAGTGTCAGAAGCCCAGGATCATATGTTATGGTTGTGGGCAAGAGGGACACATGAAGCCAGAATGTCCGAACAAGGCGTCCTGGAGTGGACAGAACTCGGGTGGAGGAAGAGCTGGAGGCGGCGAGCAAGCTGGAGAGTCGGATCAAGCAGTCCTAGGACATATCAGTCATCTTAGGGATGGACTGGTTGACGGAGAATGGAGCAGTGATAAACTGTGGAGACAAAACAGTATCACTCCGCAGTTCCATTGGAGGTCAGATAATGTTTCAGGGAAATAAGTACACTCAATTGGAGATAGTATTGGAATTGAATAGCCTGAAGGAGGTTCAGATTGAAGAAATTCCGGCAGTGAATGAGTTCCAAGATGTATTTCCCAAGGAATTACCGGGTATGCCACCCGATAGGGAGATAGAATTCACAATAGATCTGATTCCAGGCACATCACCAATAGCTCAACCACCATATAAGATGGGATCGAAGGAGTTAGTGGAGTTGAAAGCTCAGATAGATGAACTGAACAAGGAAAGGATTATACAGTATATTGTGACGCTTCCAAGAATGGACTTGGATGTGTTCTAATGCAAGACCGAAAAGTGATAGCTTATGGATCAAGACAACTGAAGCCACATGAACATAACTACCCAGTACATGACTTAGAGTTGGCAGCGGTAGTCTATGCTTTGAAGAGTTGGAGACAATTTCTTTATGGATCCAAATGTGAGCTATATACAGATCATAAAAGTCTGAAGTATTTCTTTACTCAAAAGGAGTTGAACATGAGACATAAGAGATGGTTAGAGTTGATCAAGGACTATGAATTGACGATCAACTATACACCAGGCAAAGCTAATGTTGTAGCAGATGATTTGAGTAGAAAAAGTACTGATAATCAACCTACGGAATGGGAAATTCCAAAGGAACTTCGAAAAGAACTAGAAGAGGCTCAGATTTTATACATTCAAGGTGATACAGTAGGAAGTTTAGCAACTATGAGGATCATGGATGAGATGTATTCTGATTTGAAGTATGAGATCATTCGAAACAAGTTGATGATACATTCATCCAAGAAGAAATTAAAAGAATTGGGGAAGGAAAACCATCTGAATTCAATATAGGAGAGTTTGATTCCCTATATTTTCATAAAAGGATGTGTGTACCAGATGATCCGGAAGTTAAGGCAATCATACTGAAGGAAGCACATGAAACACCTAACTCAATACATCTAGGAAGTACAAAGATGTATATGGATTTGAAATAAATGTTCTGGTGGAACAACATGAAAAGGGAGATACCTAAGTATGTTTCGGAATGTCATACTTGTCAACGAGTAAAGGCAGAACATCAGAGTCCTGCTGGACTACTTAAACCTTTGGATATTACGGAATGGAAATGGGATGAGATTGGTATGGACTTTGTTACCGGTTTACCAATGACTAGTAAAAGGAAGGATATGATATGGGTAATTGTGGATAGACTTACCAAGAGTGCTCATTTTCTAGCGGTACATCAGAAAGATACTTCAGAGAAGCTTGTGGATATCTATGCTAAAGAGATAGTAAGCAAACACGGAGTACCAAAGAAGATAATCTCAGATAGAGGTTCGATCTTCACTTCAGCATTTTGGAAACAACTCCAAGAAGCTCTAGGATCCAAGTTGGATTTCAGCACGGCATATCATCCACAAACCGGAGGACAAACGGAGAGAACCAATCAAATACTTGAAGACATGCTTAGAGCTTGTGCTCTAGACTTTGGAGGCTAGCTCATGGGAGGACCATCTGCCATTAGCGAAGTTCTCATACAATAACAGTTATCAAAGTAGTATCCAGATGGCACCATATGAAGCATTATATGGAAGGAAGTGCAGATCTCCGATCTGTTGGTTTGAAACAGGAGAAAATAAGGAGTTGGCACCGGATTACATAAAGGAAAGACAAGGAGTTATCGAGATCATCAGAGATAGACTCAAGATAGCTCAAAGTCGACAAAAGAGTTATGCCGACCAAAAGAGAAGATTGTGGGAACCCAAGGTGGGAGATATGGTTTACTTAAAGGTAAGCCCGATGAAAGAACTAAAGAGGTTCGGAGTGAAAGGAAAGTTAAGTCCTCGATATATAGGACCATTCAAGATACTCAGTCAGAACAGGGAAACAACTTTGGAGCTAGAATTACCAGAGAAGTTGAGTTTGATTCACAATGTATTTCATGTATCTCAGCTTCGAAAATGTCTGAAAGCACCAGATGACCCAGTCTCACATGAAGAGCTAGAACTGCAATCAGACATAACTTATGTGGAAAGACCGACGAAGATTCTGGAAGAACATTGGAAGAAGCTAAGGGATAGGGCAATAAAGTATTGCAAGGTTCAATGGAAACATCACCCCCAGCGAGAAGCAACTTGGGAAAAACAGGACGATCTCAGAAAATCCTACCCCGAGCTATTCAGGTACTTCAACCACAACTTCGGGACAAAGTTTCTGTTAAGGGGGAGAGGTTGTAATATCCCAGAACATAGGATCAACGAAGGGTAGATTTAGAAATGGTATGTGCATTTCATCGCAAAACGGGGGAAATTTTCGCGCTTTATTGAATAAAACCTAAGAGGGATCGAGGTTTCTCTCTCGTTGCTATTAGGGTTAGAGCAAAGGGGAGTGTTATGAATTTTGACATGACCTCTTTTGAAACTAGGGTTGGAGAAGATTTGATTTGCATTTCAAATTGAATTCATAAAACAAATAAGGTATAAAGTAAACAACACACAAATGAATTATTGAATTCATAACACATCACACTTGTACAAAATATTCAAAAGTATATCAAATATATACAAATAATTCATAAGTGAATATAAAATAATTACAAAAGCTCATAAAACAAAACTTGAGCTTTATTGATCATGTACAAATAGTTACATTGTCATTACAATATCCAATATACAAGAATGAATGAATAATAACATTATAGAAAATAAAGATTACATAAATTGAAATTATTCTAAACTAAAATCTTCATCCATTCTTCATCTTGTCAATCTCCATAGCTTGATTGATCTTGAAAACCTGTAGAACATAAGCAAAAAGAAGTATATGTCCAGTACCAAGTGTCATTGACACTTGGCAGTAAAAACAAAGGGAAATTGAGGTGATAAGCCATGGCAAGGCAGGGATCAAGTCCCAACCCAGGACAAGGGGGAACACAGCAGCAGTTCACCATCATGAGCAATGGAGGAGCTCATGACAGCACAACACACACACACATGTGCTATCGACCAAGGAGCCCAGCATATGGTGCTATAAATGGCATAGCACTTAGAGATAGGGATGGATCATCAGTTCATCAAAGAAGAACTGCAAGAACAGCTTTAGAACTACCAGTGAAGCATTTCCATACATTTATCTAGAGAAACCAAGCACGAAAACCCAACCAACCATCCATTGATCATGGTGACCTAAGGAGTTGATCAACCAGGAGCTAGGAGGTGAACGGATTGACCAAATCAAACATCCAGAAGCACTGCAACAACACAAAATATCTTTCTAGGAGCTGGAGCAAGGTATACATCCAACCTGGATGAATCCCATGATCCAATCCATCATAAGCATGCTCATACACACTTGGTGTGGAGCAGATGCTTCATTGGGTATATCATCACTTGGTATTTACCAAGTGATGCTAGGAAGAAGAGGCCAAACTAAGAACTAGAGAAGATAGTCACTAGATATGCTTAAGTATTCAGTACTAGCCATCCAAGTCACTAAAACCCTATAACAGTAGCCAACTAACTAACCTATCACCATCTGGTGTGTAAAACCATCATATTCACCCATTTTTCATCAAAAGTAACCACATGGCATTCATCTAGATGATTCCCAACTGTGGAGTTTATTTATATTTTCATAAAATCTCCCAAATAGCCAAATAGGATGCAACTAGAGGCAGTAGCAAGCTACTTAGGTCACATACTAGCCCAGCAAGCAAACAAAGCCACACAAGCATATTGTCTTCATCACCACACAGGTTCAGATAAGAATAATTATTCCAGATCCTGTTGGAACTCAACAAGGATAAGTTCTCTTATGGGAAAAGTAATGCACCTCTGCAGAGTGTATTGAATTGTGGTTGTCACTCCTTGTTCCAGGAAGGAAACTACGAACACGGCAGGAAAGGAACTCCATGAAGTTCTGGTCAACCTATGAAGACCAGCGGGCATAGTTTTCATAATAAAATAAACCTTTTGAAGAAATGTTTGTGAAACATGCATTGACCTGAGATTTTCCGATCAATGGTCGTAGCTAGTGCATCAAACACCTTTTTCTCTTTTAAACTTGTTGAGTACCTCTGTACTCACTTTCTTCCGACACCCTTGCTAGACTATGACAATGAAGAGGAGGCCTGCACCGGAGCACCAGAAGAGGCCTGCACCGGAGCACCAGAAGGGGACTACGAGTTGGTCTACGAAGAGCCCGACTTATCAGGAGGAGTAGAAGGCGTGGACTATGGGATAGTCTACGGAGTTGACAACACCGAAGTGGAGGAGTAGAGTCTCACCTTAGATATATCAGAGCCGAGCAGCGTAGAGGCATACTTAAATAAGTTGCTGAGTTCGTTATGTTTCTTAGTTGGTTTGTAAGAGTACTTAAGTAATATCTTAGGGTGTTCTCATCAGACCTGTGAGAATACCAACTTGTTAAGACCACGTTTGTAATATAATCTGGAGTGCTATGACCTGCAATATTTGTGTTGTACCACTCTGAGGGATGTGATATTTGTGAAGAAGTCCCTTCATGAAGATCATATCAACGACTTGTATACTACAACATGTAGTGGTATGATGGGTCACCGCAATTTCCTGTTCAGCTTTTCTGAAATACAAAAACAACAGAAAACATGGAACTGACACTGTGGCGTCTTGTTAATAGGTTAGTGTCGGAAATCATGTAAAAGTGCAATGAAGTGTAAGCAAAACATATATGAATTGGTGTAAAACAAGCATGGGGCATCAAAAATTATAGATACGTTTGAGACGTATCAAGCATCCCCAATCTTAACTCGAGTAGGTAAGTGATAACAAAATAATTTTTGAGGTGACATGCAGCCAACACAATCTTGATCAAGCATTGTAAAGCATTGTGAGCTGGGATCTAAGCACTCTAAACATAGGCATGATAGATATAATTCAATAGAACTTAGCAACTATGTTATAACATGCAGAGTAACTCAAACAAAGGATCATGAATAAAAGTGCATTGAAAGCAACTGTGTGTTTATGAGCATAGAGTAAATATAACAAAGTGGTACTCAACATGTCCTTTATGGAGTAGCAAAACATAAATGCTAGGACACCTTTAAATTTCACAGGATGACTAGATACAAGTAATTTAAGAACAATCAATACTCATAATCATGAATCAATCAATAATAATTTTGGGACTATGCACATTGCACTAAGAATGACAACTATGCTCTCTTAATTGGTGCATAAAGAGATGAATACTCAACATAATAGTAAAAGAGAAACTCTTTGCAGAGTAAGCAAGATAAAAAAGTTTTATAAACCTTCCAAAAAGTATGGTACTTATTAGCTTTGAGCTCTCATTGCCCCTATCATAAGCATCTTGAATGGTTAAAGTTAATGTGAATCAAAAATGAGATATATGCTTGCAAATCACAAGTTGAAAATCTCACGCCCCTTGAATACAAGTACCTAGCCGTATGCTACTCAACTTAGGTCCCAAATAAGTGCTTGTCATTGTAAGTATACATCTATCATCGAGAACCGCCAACGGGGTACCTCTTGCTCAATGATATGGAGGTACTCTTGTAGGAGCAATTACATGCCAAAATGACAAGATAAACATATAATGAACATCTCAGCAATTTTTTTATTTACTATGGGTATAGCTTTTTATTGCAGAAAATAGGGAACTGATACTGTGACATCTTGTTAATAGGTTAGTGTCAGAAATCATGTAAGAGTGCAATGAAGTGTAAGCAAAACATATATGAATTGGTGTAAAACAAGCATGGAGCATCAAAAATTATAGATACGTTTGAGACGTATCATAGACACGCAAATAGAAGTTGGCACACGGAACCTCATGAAGACCTTCAGCACACTCCAAAAATGGGGCGGAATGACAACCATTTCCAAGTCATCCAAGTCTAGCTGGACATAGAAGCGATGCATCATTTCCCCTTTCTACACACACAGATTGCGAGGCACTCCATCGGGACTACTGAGAAGAGCCACGACCTCCTTCCTACCCTGAACGAAGGGCTTCACTACCCCCACGTTCGTGGGGAGCAGATCAGACTCAGATTGTGGTTGGCAGCCCTGACCCACCATGTCGCACTTGGTCATATGCATCATCTAGTCAAGGAAAGAGGCATTAATATTATTGATGGACGTATATATCTTTATAGCAAATTGTGATCATATATAATTTAAAATCAAAGAGCATATATATGTAATGTACTGTGTATAGTGTGTTATCAAGGCACTGCACGAGATCAAAGCATATCACAATGTAACCATATGTGCTCTTTTTCTTTTTTGAACAATCACTTGTATTCATTAATTTAGCTCAATAGTACACATACACCTCATAGCCATATATGCACAACAAAATATGCATGCAATAAAATATCTATGGAGGAATATGCATTGTGGAACAATGTCAGGTTGCACCTGGCATGATGCATGTCATGCCTCGAACAATGATCCACATATATGCACCAACAAACCCTAACCCGTAATATATCGATCCCAGCCTCCCATGAGACCTAATGTCAGATTTCTTAGTTTTCCTTCTTCCCTTCAATCCCTATGGCCTAGCTGGCTAGCTCTCCATTTTTTCCTGCTTGTCAAATCCAGCCCAGACGGAAGCAAACTACAGCTCCATTTTCAGACTGTAGTGGTGCTCAAATGGTGGCCATAGCCCTTGCTGCTGCCGGCCGCCATGGATATAGACAACAGAGCATCAAATCGAGCAAGATATCTAAGAAATTAAGTTATGGAATGTTTAATCCTCTTGATATGGAGTTGATCTGAAACTAGAAAATCACCTTAGGTTGTTGGATTTCCTCATTGCACATGCCAATTGTGATATTTGGAGTTTATTTTTTGGGGTAGCTGCAAATCCATTAGGTAGATTCAATTTTGGGTAGCTGGTGCTTCTGAACAAGAACCATTGGCATGAGCAATTCTTTGTTGATTCATTTTTTTCCAAGAATTGCATTTTTTGGCTTTATAGGCATTTGGCCCTACCTATATTCTACGCCATGCTCCGCCAATGCAGACGAGAACCAAAATCTCAAAGCATATGTTCTGAACCGAACCGAAATCTCAAGGATCTAGTGCGAATCGGCCGCTCGCCGCGCAAAAGACGAGTGCCGCCGGAGGCGAACATGAAGGCGGCGCTGCTCGTAAAAACCTAACCCCTAATCCAATCCCACCCAATATAAGTCTACAAACCTAACTAAGTAATGGAGTAGATATTTGAACTTACATAGCTATCCCGGGAAGGAACGAGAACCGCCGCAGCATCAGAAGAAGGCGTCGCCGTCGATGCAGGACAAGGAAAACAAAACGACATTGGCGACGTAATAATCTAGGAAATTTCCTCATCCCAGAGTCCCAAACATGCACTGATCCTGGCCTCCACTCCTACCATCCAGAGGGCATGTGGATCCATGCCGAGGGGGAAGGGAGGAGATTTGGGGGGAGGGCAGCGGCGGAGCTGTCCAAGGGAAGCCCGCGAGGGGGAGCGACCGAGCAAGGGCAGAAGCACTGATGAGGGTCGTGCTTCCAAACACGAGATAGAGCATATGCCCACTCTGATCTTAAAAAAATATAGCGTTCCACAAAGAATGTGCCAAATTTGGTACTGCGAGGACCATGTTGGGCCATAAACGGCCTATGAAACACGATACTTCTTGATTATGTTGGGCATCATACCTGCCCCCGAGCGACTTACCCTAATAACTGCTCTCTTTTTTGTTATGCCATTTCCACACAAGATGCTATCTTCAGAAAATCCATTGAACCGTTCAGATCAAGAAAACCCACAATGCTAAGAGCAGGTAGTTAATTTAAACAACATACAAGACACAATACAGTTTAAGACGCACTGCTACATCAGTGGCAACCGATGCTCCTTACAAACTAACATCGGGGGTACATGCCCTTGAACCAATCAACAGGTTCAGTTCAGTACCAAAACAACTTACATCAGGAGTACAGATCCATCATTAAAAACACAGGTTCAGTTCACTGCCAGTTCAACATCATCTACTCAGTAATACAACAATGTTGCTCAAACAACACAAGTAGAAGGCCTTACCGCCTACTCGCGAGAATAGAGGCATGAAACCTGAGTGGAGAAGGCAGTGATAAAGATTTTAACCTTGAAGCCGCAGTGTTGGAGCTTGAACATTGGAATGTCATTAACTTTCAGTTCATGCTTCCAAAGGAAGGACTTCCATCCTAGGAAGATGACGATCTACTTGTCGATCTCCTGGAACTGCACCCACCAGTTGCACCACTGACAAGTGGCCAATGGCATGCTATGGGGCAGGTTAGTGTTCAGGGAGCGCATGAACTCCAATGGGATGACATCAGCCGTAACAACCCTCCACCAACCCCGCATCGAGCTCCTCACTGCCACCCTCCAACAACCCATCTACAGGCGGTGGTGGGAACATCCACCGAAGGAAGACGACTGATGGGAATCGGGCCCTCTGCCAGCTATGCAACACCCTTCGCCATGTTGCTGCTAGGTGCTGGAAGCGCTTCGACAAGGATTTTTCTTGGCATCGGCAATGATGGCGCCAACATGGAGCGTCAGGTCGCCATGGTGACTGATGCGTGTAGCTGACACGTCCGTTGGGAACCCCAAGAGGAAGGTGTGATGCGCACAGCGGCAAGTTTCCCTCAGTTAGAAACCAAGGTTTAATCGAACCAGTAGGAGTCAAGAAGCACGTTGAAGGTTGATGGCGGCGGGATGTAGTGCGGCGCAACACCGGAGATTCCGGCGCCAATGTGGAACCCGCACAACACAACCAAAGTACTTTGCCCCAACGAAACAGTGAGGTTGTCAATCTCACCGGCTTGCTGTAACAAAGGGTTAACCTTATTGTGTGGAAGATGATTGTTTGCAAGAAAACAGTAAAACAAGTATTGCAGCAGATTTGTATTTCAGTGTAAAAGAATGGACCGGGGTCCACAGTTCACTAGAGGTGTCTCTCCCATAAGATAAAAGCATGTTGGGTGAACAAATTACAGTCGGGCAATTGACAAATAGAGAGGGCATAACAATGCACATACATGTCATGATAAATATAGTGAGAATTAATTGGGCATTACGACAAAGTACATAGACCGCCATCCAAGCATGCATCTATGCCTAAAAAGTCCACCTTCAGGTTATCATCCGAACCCCTTCCAGTATTAAGTTGCAAAACAACAGACAATTGCATTAAGTACGGTGCGTAATGTAATCAACAACTACATCCTTAGACATAGCATCAATGTTTTATCCCTAGTGGCAACATCACATCCACAACCTTAGAACTTTCTGTCACTGTCCCAGATATCAATGGAGGCATGAACCCACTATCGAGCATAAATACTCCCTCTTGGAGTTAAGAGAAAAAACTTGGCCAGAGCCTCTACTAATAACGGAGAGCATGCAAGATCATAAACAACACATAGGTAATAACTTGATAATTAACATAACATAGTATTCTCTATCCATCGTATCCCGACAAACATAACATATAGAATTACAGATAGATGATCTTGATCATGTTAGGCAGCTCACAAGATCCGACAATGAAGCACATGAGGAGAAGACAACCATCTAGCTACCGCTATGGACCCATAGTCCAGGGGTGAACTACTCACTCATCACTCCGGAGGCGACCATGGCGGTGAAGAGTCCTCCGGGAGATGAATCCCCTCTCCGGCAGGGTGCCGGAGGTGATCTCCGAATCCCCCGAGATGGGATTGGCGGCGGCGGCGTCTCGCAAGGTTTTCCGTATCGTGGCTCTCGGCATCGGGGGTTTCGCGACGAAGACTATATGTAGGCGGAAGGGCAGGTCGGGGGCCACACGAGGGCCCCACACAACAGCCGGCGCGGCCCGAGCCCGAGCCGCGCCGCCCTAGTGTGGCGGCGCCTCGTGGCCCCACTTCGACTCCTCTTCGGACTTCTGGAAGCTTCGTGGCAAAATAGGACCCTGGGCGTTGATTTCGTCCAATTCCGAGAATATTTCGTTACTAGGATTTCCGAGAATATTTCGTTGATCTCGTCAATAGGTTAGTGCTGGAAAATGCATAAATATGACATATAATGTGTATAAAACATGTGAGTATCATCATAAAACATGTGAATATCAGCATCCCCAAGCTTAGTTCTGCTCGTCCCGAGCAGGTAAAACGATAACAAAGATAATTTCTGAAGTGACATGCCATCATAACCTTGATCATACTATTTGTAAACATATGTAATGAATGCAGCGATCAAAACAATGGTAATGACACGAGTAAACAAGTGAATCATAAAGCAAAGACTTTTCATGAATAGTACTTCAAGACAAGCATCAATAAGTCTTGCATAAGAGTTAACTCATAAAGCAATAAATCAAAGTAAAGGTATTGAAGCAACACAAAGGAAGATTAAGTTTCAGCGGTTGCTTTCAACTTGTAACATGTATATCTCATGGATAATTGTCAACATAGAGTAATATAACAAGTGCAATATGCAAGTATGTAGGAATCAATGCATAGTTCACACAAGTGTTTGCTTCTTGAGGTGGAGAGAGATAGGTGAACCGACTCAACATAAAAGTAAAAAGAATGGTCCTTCAAAGAGGAAAGCATCGATTGCTATATTTGTGCTAGAGCTTTTGTTTTGAAAACATGAAACAATTTTGTCAACGGTAGTAATAAAGCATATGAGTTATGTAAATTATATCTTACAAGTTGCAAGCCTCATGCATAGTATACTAATAGTGCCCGCACCTTGTCCTAATTAGCTTGGACTACCGGATCATCGCAATACACATGTTTTAACCAAGTGTCACAATGGGGTACCTCCATGCCGCCTGTACAAAGGTCTAAGGAGAAAGCTCGCATTTTGGATTTCTCGCTTTTGATTATTCTCAACTTAGACATCCATACCGGGACAACATGGACAACAGATAATGGACTCCTCTTAAATGCATAAGCATGTGGCAACAATTATTATTGTCATATGAGATTGAGGATATATGTCCGAAACTGATACTTCCACCATGATTCATGGCTTTAGTTAGCGGCCCAATGTTCTTCTCTAACAATATGCATGCTCCAACCATTAAGGTGGTAGATCTCTCTTACTTCAGACAAGACGGACATGCATAGCAACTCACATGATATTCAACAAAGAATAGTTGATGGCGTCCCCGTAAACATGGTTATCGCACAACAAGCAACTTAATAAGAGATAAAGTGCATAAGTACATATTCAATACCACAATAGTTTTTAGGCTATTTGTCCCATGAGCTATATATTGCAAAGGTGAATGATGGAATTTTAAAGGTAGCACTCAAGCAGTTTACTTTGGAATGGCGGATAAATACCATGTAGTAGGTGGGTATGGTGGACACAAATGGCATTGTGGTTGGCTCAAGGATTTTGGATGCATGAGAAGTATTCCCTCTCGATACAAGGTTTAGGCTAGCAAGGTTATTTGAAACAAACACAAGGATGAACGGTGCAACAAAACTCACATAAAAGACATATTGTAAACATTATAAGACTCTACACCGTCTTCCTTGTTGTTCAAAACTCAATACTAGATATTATCTAGACTCTAGAGAAACCAAATATGCAAACCAAATTAGCAAGCTCTAAGTGTTTCTTCATTAATGGGTGCAAAGTATATGATGCAAGAGCTTAAACATGAGCACAACAATTGCCAAGTATCAAATTATTCAAGACATTTTAGAATTACTACATGTAGTATTTTCCAATTCCAACCATATAACAATTTAACGAAGAAGAAACTTCGCCATGAATACTATGAGTAAAGCCTAAGGACATACTTGTCCATATGCAACAGCGGAGCGTGTCTCTCTCCCATACAGTGAATGCTAGGATCCATTTTATTCAAACAAAACAAAAAACAAAAAATAAACCGACGCTCCAAGCAAAGCACATAAGATGTGGCCGAATAAAAATATAGTTTCAGGGGAGGAACCTGATAATGTTGTCGATGAAGAAGGGGATGCCTTGGGCATCCCCAAGCTTAGACGCTTGAGTCTTCTTAGAATATGCAGGAGTGAACCACCAGGGCATCCCCAAGCTTAGAGCTTTCACTCTCCTTGATCATATTGTATCATACTCCTCTCTTGATCCTTGAAAACTTCCTCCACACCAAACTCGAAACAACTCATTAGAGGGTTACTGGACAATAAAAATTAACATGTTCAGAGGTGACACAATCATTCTTAACACTTCTGGACATTGCATAAAGCTACTGGACATTAATGGATCAAAGAAATTCATCCAACATAGCAAAAGAGGCAATGCGAAATAAAAGGCAGAATCTGTCAAAAAAGAACAGTCCGTAAAGATGGATTTTATTGAGGCACCAGACTTGCTCAAATGAAAATGACAAAATTGAATGAAAGTTGCGTACATATCTGAGGATTACTCACGTAAATTGGCTTAATTTTCTGAGTTACCTACAGAGAATTAGACCCAGATTCGTGACAGCAAAGAAATTTGTTTCTGCGCAGTAATCCAAATCTAGTATTCACTTTACTATCAAAGACTTTACTTGGCACAACAAAACACAAAACTAAGATAAGGAGAGGTTGCTACAGTAGTAAACAACTTACAAGACTCAAATATAAAACAAAAGTACTGTAGTAAAAACATGGGTTGTCTCCCATAAGCGCTTTTCTTTAACGCCTTTCAGCTAGGCGCGTAAAGTGTATATCAAGTAACATCAAGAGATGAAGCATCAACATCATAATTTGTTCTAATAATAGAATTATAAGGTAACTTCATTCTCTTTCTAGGGAAGTGTTCCATACCTTTCTTGAGAGGAAATTGATATTTAATATTACCTTCCTTCATATCAATAGTAGCACCAACGGTTCGAAGAAAGGGTCTTCCCAATATAATGGGGCAAGATGCATTGCATTCAATATCCAAGACAACAAAATCAACGGGGACAAGGTTATTGTTAACCATAATATGAACATTATCAACCTTCCCCAAAGGTTTCTTTTTAGCATTATCAACGAGATTAACATCCAGATAACAGTTTTTCAATGGTGGCAAGTCAAGCATATCATAGACTTTCTTAGGCATAACAGAAATACTTGCACCAAGATCACATAAAGCATTACAATCAAAATCATTGGCCCTCATTTTAATGATGGGCTCCCAACCATCCTCTAGCTTTCTAGGAATAGAAGTTTCAAGTTTTAGTTTCTCTTCTCTAGCTTTTATGAGAGCATTTGTAATATGTTTTGTGAAAGCCAAGTTTACAGCGCTAGCATTGGGACTCTTAGCAAGTTTTTGTAAGAACTTTATAACTTCAGAGATGTGGCAATCATCAAAATATAAATCATTACAATCTAAAGCAATGGGATTATCATCCCCAAGGTTGGAAAAAATTTCAGCAGCTTTATCACAAGTAGTTTCAGTAGCTTTAGCAGGTTTCAGGTAGTTTTGCGCGCTTTGCACTAGGAGTAGAAACATCGCCAACACCAATTATTTTACCATTAATAGTAGGAGGTGCAGCAACATGTGAATCATTAGCATTGCTAGTGGTGGTAATAGTCCAAACTTTAGCTACATTTTTCTCTTTAGCTAGTTTTTCATTTTCTTCTCTATCCCACCTAGCACGCAATTCAGCCATTAATCTTATATTCTCATTAATTCTAACTTGGATGGCATTTGCTGTAGTAACAATTTTATTTTCAATATCCCTATTAGGCATAACTTTCGATTTCAAAAGATCAACATCGAGGCAAGACTATCAACCTTAGAAACGAGAATATCAATTTTATTGAGCTTTTCCTCAACAGCATTTGTTAAAGGAAGTTTGTGTACTAATAAATTCTTTAAGCATAGCTTCAAGTCCAGGGGGTGTATTCCTATTATTGTTGTAAGAATTCCCATAAGAATTAGCATAACCGTTACCATTATTATAAGGATATGGCCTATAGTTATTACTAGAGTTGTTCCGATAAGCATTGTTGTTGAAATTATTATTTTTAATGAAGTTTACATCAACATGTTCTTCTTGGGCAACCAATGAAGCTAACGGAACATTATTAGGATCAACATTAGTCCTATCATTCACAAGCATAGACATAATAGCATCAATCTTATCATTCAAGGAAGAGGATTCTTCAACAGAATTTACCTTCTTACCTTGTGGAGCTCTTTCCGTGTGCCATTCAGAGTAATTAATCATCATATCATCAAGAAGCTTTGTAGCCGCCCCCAAGGTGATGGACATAAAGGTACCTCCAGCAGCTGAATCCAATAAATTCCGCGAAGAAAAGTTCAGTCCTGCATAAAAGGTTTGGATGATCATCCAAGTAGTCGATCCATGGGTTGGGCAATTTTTAACCAAAGATTTCATTCTTTCCCAAGCTTGAGCAACATGTTCATTATCCAATTGTTTAAAATTCATTATGCTACTCCACAAAGATATAATTTTAGCAGGGGGATAATATCTACCAATAAAAGCATCCTTGCATTTAGTCCAGGAATCAATACTATTCTTAGGCGAGAGATAGCAACCAATCTTTAGCTCTTCCTCTTAATGAGAAAGGAAACAATTTCAATTTAATAATATCACCATCTACATCTTTATACTTTTGCATTTCACACAATTCAACAAAATTATTGAGATGGGCAGCAAGCATCATCGTAACTAACACCGTAAAATTTCTCTCGCATAACAAGATTCAAGTAAAGCGGGTTTAATTTCAAAGAATTCCGCTGTAGTAGCAGGTGGAGCAATAGGTGTGCATAGGAAATCATTATTATTTGTGGTTGTGAAGTCACACAACTTAGTATTTTCAGGGGTGGCCATTTTAGCAGTAGTAAATAAAACAAACTAGATAAAGTAAATGCAAGTAACTAATTTTTTTGTGTTTTTGATATAGCAAACAAGATAGTAAATAAAGTAAAGCTAGCAACTAATTTTTTTGTGTTTTGATATAATGCAGCAAACAAAGTAGTAAATAAAATAAAGCAAGACAAAAACAAAGTAAAGAGATTGGGAAGTGGAGACTCCCCTTGCAGCGTGTCTTGATCTCCCCGACAACGGCGCCGTAAATTTGCTTGATGCGTGTAGCCGACACGTCCGTTGGGAACCCCAAGAGGAAGGTGTGATGCGCACAGCGGCAAGTTTCCCTCGTTAGAAACCAAGGTTTAATCGAACCAAGAGGAGTCAAGAAGCACGTTGAAGGTTGATGGCGGCGGGATGTAGTGCGGCGCAACACCAGAGATTCCGGCGCCAACGTGGAACCTGCACAACACAACCAAAGTACTTTGCCCCAACGAAACAGTGAGGTTGTCAATCTCACCGGCTTGCTGTAACAAAGGGTTAACCGTATTGTGCGGAAGATGATTGTTTGCAAGAAAACAGTAAAACAAGTATTGCAGCAGATTTGTATTTCAGTGTAAAAGAATGGACCGGGGTCCACAGTTCACTAGAGGTGTCTCTCCCATAAGATAAAAGCATGTTGGGTGAACAAATTACAGTCGGGCAATTGACAAATAGAGAGGGCATAACAATGCACATACATGT
Organism: Lolium rigidum; assembly: GCF_022539505.1. Taxonomy (NCBI): domain Eukaryota; kingdom Viridiplantae; phylum Streptophyta; class Magnoliopsida; order Poales; family Poaceae; genus Lolium; species Lolium rigidum. The sequence continues at coordinate 178,470,459 of NC_061514.1, read as the reverse complement.
CATGATAAATATAGTGAGATTTAATTGGGCATTACGACAAAGTACATAGACCACCATCCAGCATGCATCTATGCCTAAAAAGTCCACCTTCAGGTTATCATCCGAACCCCTTCCAGTATTAAGTTGCAAAACAACAGACAATTGCATTAAGTATGGTGCGTAATGTAATCAACAACTACATCCTTAGACATAGCATCAATGTTTTATCCCTAGTGGCAATAGCACATCCCCAACCTTAGAACTTTCCATCACCGTCCCGTATATCAATGGAGGCATGAACCCACTATCGAGCATAAATACTCCCTCTTGGAGTTAAGAGCAAAAACTTGGCCAGAGCCTCTACTAATAACAGAGAGCATGCAAGATCATAAACAACATATAGGTAATAACTTGATAATTAACATACAATAGTATTCTCTATCCATCGGATCCCGACAAACACAACATATAGAATTACAGATAGATGATCTTGATCATGTTAGGCAGCTCACAAGATCCAACAATGAAGCACAATGAGGAGAAGACAACCATCTAGCTACTGCTATGGACCCATAGTCCAGGGGTGAACTACTCACTCATCACTCCGGAGGCGACCATGGCGGTGAAGAGTCCTCCGGGAGATGAATCCCCTCTCCGGCAGGGTGCCGAAGGAGATCTCTAGAATCCCCCGAGATGGGATTGGCGGCGGCGTCTCAGTAAGGTTTTCCGTATCGTGGCTCTCGGTACTGGGGGTTTTGCGATGAAGGCTTTAAGTAGGCGGAAGGGCAACGCGGGGGGCCACACGAGGGCCCCACACCATAGGTCGGCGCGGCCAGGGCCTGGGCCGCACCGCCCTAGTGTGGCGGTGCCTCGTGGCCCCACTTCGACTCCTCTTCGGTCTTCTGGAAGCTTCGTGGCAAAATAGGACCCTGGGCGTTGATTTCGTCCAATTCCGAGAATATTTCGTTACTAGGATTTCTGAAACCAAAAACAGCAGAAAACAGCAACTGGCTCTTCGGCATCTTGTTAATAGGTTAGTTCCAGAAAATGCACGAATATGACATAAAGTGTGCATAAAACATGTAGATATCATCAATAATGTGGCATGGAACATAAGAAATTATCGATACGTCGGAGACGTATCAGTGACCCACGGTCATCGCTCGGCCTCGTCCGCCGCTGCTACTCCTCCTGCGGCATATCAGGTGGATCCCGCATGGTACATGGACTCGGGAGCCACGGAGCACCACATGGGCGACATGAGCAAGCTCACCTCCAATGATCCGTACAAGGGAAACGACCATGTGCACACCGCAAATGGTTCAGGTATGTGCATATCTCATATGGGTCAATCTTCCCTTCTCACTTCCACTTGTAGACCACTTCATCTTAAAAATGTTCTCTATGTTCCTCAAGTAACTCACAATCTCTTGTCTGCTAGTAAACTTGCTCAGAATAATAATGTTTTTGTCAAAATCCACCCTTTCAATTGTCTTGTGAAGGACCGTGTTACGAGGGAAACAGTTCTTAGAGGGTGGTGTCGGAGTGGCCTCTATCCAGTCGAGTCATCATCAAATAAACAAGCTTCCAGTGGTGTTCGTGTGTCGTCATCTCAGTGGCACTCTCGTTTAGGTCATCCAACGTCTCTAGTTGTGCAACATGTGCTTCACAAACATGCTTTACCTATTCAGTCCAAAAATAAAGATACTCTAGTTTGTGATGCTTGTCAGCAGGGAAAAAGTCATCAATTACCTTTTACATCTTCCTCTCATGTAATCAAAGCTCCTTTAGAGCTTGTTCATTCGGATGTACGGGGCCCAGCTCGAACCTCTGTTAGGGGTCATAATTATTATGTGAGTTTTATTGATGTCTATAGTCGTTCTACATGGCTCTATTTGCTGAAGCGCAAGTCTAATGCTTTTAATATCTTCTTGCAATTTCAAACACATGTTGAACGTCTTCTAAACACCAAAATTCTCTAATCTGATTGGGGGGGGGCGAGTATTGCAACCTCAACACATTCTTTGACAAACTAGGTATCAGTCATCGTGTTGCGTGCCCCCATACTCATCAGAAAAATGGGGCTGCTGAACGTAAACACAGTCATATTGAAGAGACTGGATTAACTCTATTTGCGCATGCCTCCCTTCCGTTTCACTTTTGGAGTGATGCCTTTAACACTACTTGTTTCCTCATAAATAGGCTGCCCACACATGTTCTCTCTATGGACACCCCTCTTGAGAAACTTCTTCATGAAACACCTGATTATTCCTTCTTCAAGGTCTTTGGTTGTGCTTGTTGGCCTCATCTTAGGCCTTATAATTCACATAAGCTTGAGTTCCTTTCCAAAAAAATGTGTGTTCCTAGGCTATAGTCCACTCCACAAAGGCTACAAGTGCTTGCATGTTCCATCGAACCGAGTCTATAATTACCGAGATGTTGTTTTTGATGAGAGTGTTTTTCCTTTCTCCAAACTACCATCATCAGATTCACCACAAATCACACCTCTATTCCAGTTTCTATTGACCAATTTGCAGATATTGCGTATACCCCTGCTTTGTTGCCTAACCACGGTGTAGGAACAGGACACGGTGCACGGCTCGAGCTCCTCGACGATGCGCCTGCCTCCACTGACGTCGATCACGTCGATCATGTGCCCATACATGTACATGCACAGCCTGCTTCCTCCGCGCCGAACTCGCCGACCTCTCCATCGACTCCCGGGCCGCACGGCTCGTCAGCGCCCTCAGTTGGGCCGTCCGACCTATCTACCTCCTCGGGCGCGTCGACGCCCCCGCCTCGCCTGGGCCGCCCTCTGTTGGGCCATCCGCCTCGTCGCCGCCCCACTCGCCTGGGTCGGCCCACCCTCCGGATGCAGCCTCTTCTCCACCGCAGAGCAGGCTGCTCCTATTCGGCCCACCACACGGAGCCTCACTGGAAATTCCAGACCGAAACTGTGGACAGATGGGTCTGTTGCCTGGCTTGCTGCCTGTACTTCTCATGGTGTGGCTGATCCTGTTCTTGAGACTGCTACTCACCATGATGCTCTTCGTGTTCCCCGCTAGAGAGAGGCTATGGAAGCTAAGGTTCAAGCTCTTCATGATAATGAGACTTAGAGTCTTGTTCCACCTCGTCCAGGGCTCAATGTCATTGACTGCAAATGGGTGATGGCGCGTGAGACACACGTCCGTTGGGAACCCCAAGAGGAAGGTGTGATGCGTACAGTAGCAAGTTTTCCCTCAGAAAGAAACCAAGGTTTATCGACCCAGTAGGAGCCAAGAAGCACGTTGAAGGTTGATCGCGGTGGAGTGTAGTGCGGCGCAACACCAGGGATTTCGGCGCCAATGTGGAACCTGCACAACACAATCAAAGTACTTTGCCCCAACGTAACAGTGAGGTTATCAATCTCACCGGCTTGCTGTAAACAAATGATTAAACGTATTGTGTGGAAGATGATGATTGTTTGCGAAGAACAGTAAAGAACAATTGCAGTAGATTTGTATTTCAGATGTAAAGAATAGGACCGGGGTCCACAGTTCACTAGTGGTGTCTCTCCCATAAGATAAACGAGATGTTGGGTGAACAAATTACAGCTTGGGCAATTGACAAATAAAGAAGGCATAAAAATGCACATACATATATCATGATGAGTACTATGAGATTCAATCAGGGCATTACGACAAAGTACATAGACCGCTATCCAAGCATGCATCTATGCCTAAAAAGTCCACCTTCAGAGTTATCATCCGAACCCCTTCCAAGTATTAAGTTGCAAACAACGAGACAATTGCATTAAGTATGGTGCGTAATGTAATCAACACAAATATCCTTAGACAAAGCATCGATGTTTTATCCCTAGTGGCAATAGCACATCCACAACCTTAGAACTTTCTCGTCATCGTCCCGCATTTAATGGAGGCATGAACCCACTATCGAGCATAAATACCCCCTCTTGGAGTCACAAGTATCAACTTAGCCGAGCCTCTACTAGCAACGGAGAGCATGCAAGAATATAAATAACATATATGATAGATTGATAATCAACTTGACATAGTATTCAATATTCATCGGATCCCAACAAACACAACATGAAGGATTACGGATAGATGATCTTGATCATGATAGGCAGCTCACAAGATCTAACATGATAGCACAATGAGGAGAAGACAACCATCTAGCTACTGCTATGGACCCATAGTCCAGGGGTGGACTACTCACACATCTATCCGGAGGCGATCATGGCGATGAAGAGACCTCCGGGAGATGATTCCCCTCTCCGGCAAGGTGCCGGAGGCGATCTCCTGAATCCCCCGAGATGGGATTGGCGGCGGCGGCGTCTCTGTAAGGTTTTCCGTATCGTGGCTCTCGGTACTGGGGGTTTCGCGACGAAGACTTTAAGTAGGCGGAAGGGAAGGTCAAGGGGCGTCACGAGGGGCCCACACGCTAGGGCCGCGCGGCCAGCACCTGGGCCGTGCCGCCCTAGTGTGTCGCCACCTCGTGGCCCCACTTCGTATCCTCTTCGGTCTTCTGGAAGCTTCGTGGAAAAATAGGACCCTGGGCGTTGATTTCGTCCAATTCCGAGAATATTTCCTTACTAGGATTTCTGAAACCAAAAACAGCAGAAAAAAGCAATCGGCTCTTCGGCATCTCGTCAATAGGTTAGTGCCGGAAAATGCATAATAATGACATATAATGTGTATAAAACATGTGAGTATCATCATAAAGTAGCATGGAACATAAGAAATTATAGATACGTTTGAGACGTATCAAGCATCCCCAAGCTTAGTTCCTACTCGCCCTCGAGTAGGTAAACGATAACAAAGATGATTTCTGAAGTGACATGCTATCATAATCTTGATCATACTATTGTAAGCATATGAGATGAATGCAGCGATTCGAAGCAATGATGGAGATAATGAGTAAACAAATGAATCATATAGCAAAGACTTTTCATGAATAATACTTTCAAGACAAGCATCAATAAGACTTGCATAAGAGTTACTCATAAAGCAATAAGTTCAAAGTAAAGGTATTGAAGCAACACAAAGGAAGATATAAGTTTCAGCGGTTGCTTTCAACTTCAACATATATATCTCATGGATAATTGTCAACACAAAGTAATATAACAAGTGCAATAGGTAAACATGTAAGAATCAATGCACACAGTTGATACAAGTGTTTGCTTCTGGGATAGAAAGAATAGGTGAACTGACTCAACAATAAAGTAAAAGATTGGCCCTTCACGGAGGGAAGCATTGATTACTATATTTGTGCTAGAGCTTTTCATTTTGAAAACAAGAAACAATTTTGTCAACGGTAGTAATAAAGCATATGTGTTATGTATAAGATATCTTATAAGTTGCAAGCCTCATGCATAGTATACCAATAGTGCTCGCACCTTGTCCTAATTAGCTTGGATTAACACGGATTATCATTGCATAGCATATGTTTCAACCAAGTGTCACAAAGGGGTACCTCTATGCCGCTCGTACAAAGGTCTAAGGAGAAAGCTCGCATTGGATTTCTCGCTTTTGATTATTCTCAACTTAGACATCCATACCGGGACAACATAGACAACGGATAATGGACTCCTCTTTAATGCATAAGCATTCAACAACGATTAATATTCTCATAAGAGATTGAGGATTAGTTGTCCACACTCGAAACTTCCACCATGAATCATGGCTTTAGTTAGCGGCCCAATGTTCTTCTCTAACAGTATGCATACTCAAACCATTTGATCATGAAAATCGCCCTTACTTCGGACAAGACGAACATGCATAGCAACTCACATGATATTCAACAAAGGTAAAAGAGTTGATGGCGTCCCCGAAACATGGTTACCGCTCAACAAGCAACTTATTAAGAAATAAGACACATAAGTACATATTCTTCACCACAATAGTTTTTAAGGCTATTTGTCCCATGAGCTATATATTGTAAAGACAAAGAATATAATTTTAAAGGTAGCACTCAAGTAATGTACTTTGGAATGGCGGAGAAATACCATGTGGTAGGTAGGTATGGTGGACACAAATGGCATGGTTATTGGCTCAAGGATTTGGATGCACGAGAAGAATTCCTCTCAATACAAGGCTAGGCTAGCAAGGTTGTTTGAAGCAAACTCAAGTATAAAAGGTGCAGAAAAGCTCACATATGAACATATTGTAACTATTATAAGACTTTACATTGTCTCCTTGTTGTTCAATTACCTTAACCAGAAAATATCTAGACTCTAGAGATCAATCATGCAAACCAGATTTTAACAAGCTCTATGTAGTTCTTCATTAATGGGTACAAAGTACATGATGCAAGAGCTTAAACATGATCTATATGAGCACAACAATTGCCAAGTATCAAATTATTCAAGACATTATACCAATTACCACATGCAGCATTTTCTGTTTCCAACCATATAACAATTAACGAAGCAGTTTCAACCTTCGCCATGAACATTAAAAGTAAAGCTAAGAACACATGTGTTCAAATGAAAAAGCGGAGTGTGTCTCTCTCCCACACAAGCATGATGGATCATATTTTATTCAAACACAAACAAAAATAAAAGCACACAGACGCTCCAAGTAAAATACATAAGATGTGACAGAATAAAAATATAGTTTCACTAGAGGTGACCTGATAAGTTGTCGATGAAGAAGGGGATGCCTTGGGCATCCCCAAGATTAGATGCTTGAGTCTTCTTGAAATATGCAGGGATGAACCACGGGGGCATCCCCAAGCTTAGACTTTTCACTCTTCTTGATCATATTGTATCATCCTCCTCTCTTGACCCTTGAAAACTTCCTCCACACCAAACTCAAAACAAACTCATTAGAGGGTTAGTGCATAATCAAAAATTCACATATTCAGAGGTGACACAATCATTCTTAACACTTCTGGACATTGCACAAAGCTACTGGAAGTTAATGGAACAAAGAAATCCATCCAACACAGCAAAAGAGGCAATGCGAAATAAAAGGCAGAATCTGTCAAAACAGAACAGTCCGTAAAGACGATTTTTTTTGGTGCACCAGACTTGCTCAGATGAAAATGCTCAAATTGAATGAAAGTTGCGTACATATCTGAGGATCACGCACGTAAATTGGCAGATTTTTCTGAGTTACCTACAGAGAGGCATATTGAAATTCGTGACAGCAAGAAATCTGTTTTTGCGCAGTAATCCAAATCTAGTATTGACTTTACTATCAAAGACTTTACTTGGCACAACAATGCAATAAAATAAAGATAAGGAGAGGTTTCTACAGTAATAACAGCTTCCAAGACACAACAAAACAGTAGCAAAATAAACACATGGGTTATCTCCCAAGAAATGCTTTCTTTATAGCCATTAAGATGGGCTCAGCAGTTTTAATGATGCACTCGCAAGAAATAAGAGTTGAAGCAAAAGAGAGCATCAAGAAGCAAATTCAAAACAAATTTAAGCCTAACCCACTTCCTATGAAAAGGAATCTTGTAAATAAACAAATTCATGAAGCATAATGCAACAAGCATAGAAAAACTAGACAAGCGCAACTTCAAGATTCTCAACATAAAGAGGGGAAACTTAATATTATTAAGATGCATATAGCCATGTTTCCCTCTCTCATAATAACTTTCAGTAGCATCATGAACAAATTCAACAATGTAACTATCACATAAAGCATTCTTATTCACATGCATAAAAGTATCATTACTCTCCACATAAGCATAATCAATTTTATTAGTTGTAGTGGGAGCAAATTCAACAGAGTAGCTATCATTATTATTCTCATCATCAAATATAGGAGGCATAGTATAATCATAATAAACTTTATCCTCCATAGTAGGTGGCACCAAAAGACCACTATCATTATAATCATCATAAATAGGAGGCAAAGTATCATCAAAGAAAATTTTCTCCTCAATGCTTGGAGGACTAAAAATATCATGCTCATCAAAACCAGCTTCCCCAAGCTTAGAATTTTCCATAGCATTAGCAACAATGGTGTTCAAAGAATTCATATTAATAACATTCCCATTAGCATGCATATAAAGTTCCATGGGTTTTTTTAATTCTCTCTTCAAACACATCATGTCCTAATTCAAGATAAAGTTCATAAAGATCTCTCATATTTTTGTTGTTTTCCATTATGCCTTACTAGTGTAAACAAGAAACAAAAAGATGCAATTGCAGGATCTAAAGGAAATAGCTTCGAGCACTTACAACGGCAACAGAAAATAACTTAGTTACCTGGGACCGGAGTGTGAGTGCCTTTTACCTTACCTCCCCGGCAACGGCGCCAGAAAAAATGCTTGATGGCGCGTGAGACACACGTCCGTTGGGAACCCCAAGAGGAAGGTGTGATGCGTACAGTAGCAAGTTGTCCCTCAGAAAGAAACCAAGGTTTATCGAACCAGTAGGAGCCAAGAAGCACGTTGAAGGTTGATGGCGGCGGAGTGTAGTGCGGCGCAACACCGGGGATTCCGGCGCCAACGTGGAACCCGCACAACACAATCAAAGTACTTTGCCCCAACGTAACGAGTGAGGTTGTCAATCTCACCGGCTTGCTGTAAACAAAGGATTAAACGTATTGTGTGGAAGATGATGATTATTTGCGAAGAACAAGAAAGAACAATTGCAGTAGATTTGTATTTCAGATGTAAAGAATAGGACCGGGGTCCACAGTTCACTAGTGGTGTCTCTCCCATAAGATAAACAGATGTTGGGTGAACAAATTACAGCTTGGGCAATTGACAAATAAAGAAGGCATAACAATGCACATACATATATCATGATGAGTACTATGAGATTCAATCAGGGCATTACGACAAAGTACATAGACCGCTATCCAACATGCATCTATGCCTAAAAAGTCCACCTTCGGGTTATCATCCGAACCCCTTCCAGTATTAAGTTGCAAACAACAGACAATTGCATTAAGTATGGTGCGTAATGTAATCAACACAAATATCCTTAGACAAAGCAACGATGTTTTATCCCTAGTGGCAACAGAGCACATCCACAACCTTAGAACTTTTCGTCATCGTCCCGGATTTAATGGAGGCATGAACCCACTATCGAGCATAAATACCCCCTCTTGGAGTCACAAGTATCAACTTGGCCGAGCCTCTACTAGCAACGGAGAGCATGCAAGAACATAAATAACATATATGATAGATTGATAATCAACTTGACATAGTATTCAATATTCATCGGATCCCAACAAACACAACATGAAGGATTACGGATAGATGATCTTGATCATGATAGGCAGCTCACAAGATCTAACATGATAGCACAATGAGGAGAAGACAACCATCTAGCTACTGCTATGGACCCATAGTCCAGGGGTGGACTACTCACACATCGATCCGGAGGCGATCATGGCGATGAAGAGACCTCCGGGAGATGATTCCCCTCTCCGGCAAGGTGCCGGAGGCGATCTCCTGAATCCCCCGAGATGGGATTGGCGGCGGCGGCGCCTCTGTAAGGTTTTCCGTATCGTGGCTCTCGGTACTGGGGGTTTCGCGACGAAGACTTTAAGTAGGCGGAAGGGCAGGTCAAGGGGCGTCACGAGGGGCCCACACGCTAGGGCCGCGCGGCCAGCACCTGGGCCGCGCCGCCCTAGTGTGTCGCCACCTCGTGGCCCCACTTCGTATCCTCTTCGGTCTTCTGGAAGCTTCGTGGAAAAATAGGACCCTGGACGTTGATTTCGTCCAATTCCGAGAATATTTTCTTACTAGGATTTCTGAAACCAAAAACAACGAAAACAAAGAATCGGCTCTTCGGCATCTCGTCAATAGGTTAGTGCCGAAAAATGCATAATAATGACATATAATGTGTATAAAACATGTGAGTATCATCATAAAAGTAGCATGGAACATAAGAAATTATAGATACGTTTGAGACGTATCAATGGGTTTTTAAGATCAAGCAACACTCAGATGGTTCTATTGAGCGCTACAAAACACGTCTGGTTGCCAAGGGGTTTAAGCAGCGCTATGGTCTTGATTATGAGGACACCTTCAGTCTTGTTGTCAAGCCCACCACCATCCGTCTGCTGCTCTCTCTGGTTGTTGCTCAAGGGTGGCATCTCCATCAACTCGATGTTCAGAATGCATTCCTCCATGGTGTTCTTGAGGAAGAGGTCTATATGCGCCAACCACCTGGTTTTGTTGATTCTGAGAAGCCTCACCATCTCTGTCGGCTGGTTAAACATGCGTCTTGTGCCTGTCATGCTCGTCTTGGGAGTGTTCTTCGTGCACATGGATTTGTGCCTTCGATGACTGACACCTCTCTCTTCATGCTTCAACATCCTGATGTCACCATGTACCTGCTTATGTATGTTGATGACATCATTGTTGTCAGTGGTGCCTGCATTGCTGTCTGCATTTGCTGTCAAGGACTTGGGGACTCTCCACTACTTTTTGGGTACCGAGGTTTCGACTCTTTCTCAAGGTCTTGCTCTAACTCAGAAGAAATATGCTCTTGATCTCCTTCGTCGTGCTGGGATGCTCAAGTGCTCGTCCTCCTATACTCCTATGACAGTCACGGACAAGCTCACTGCTTCTGATGGTGATCCATTGGCCTCTGATGATGCTACTATGTATCAGAGTACAGTGGGTGGGGGGGCTGCAGTACCTCCTCATTACTCGACCTGATCTCTCTTCTGCCATCAACAAGGTCTGTCAGTACATGCAGACTCCTCGCCATCCTCACTGGTCTGCTGCCAAACAGATTCTTCGGTATGTCAGTGGTACCATCTCTCATGGTGTTCTTGTTCGGCGTGCCTCCTCCAGCCTTCTGTCTGCATTTTCTGATGCTGACTGGGCTGGTAGTGCAGATGATTGACGATCCACGGGGGGACTATGCCATCTTCTATGAGCCTAAGCTGATCGCCTGGAGTGCTAGGAAACATGCCATAGTGTCGAGATCTAGCACATAGTCTGAATACAAGGCTCTAGACAATGTCACTGCTGAGTTGATCTAGGTTCAGTCATTGCTTCAGGAGCTAGGAGTGTCACAGGACAGTCCACCGGTTCTATGGTGTGACAACATTGGTGCCACGTGCCTGTCCTCGAATCCTGTCTTCCATGCCCGTACGAAGAATATAGAAGTTGACTATCATTTTGTGTGAGAGAGAGTTGCACAGAACCGATTCATATCCTCGAAGGACCAGTGAGCTGACATTTTCACTAAGCCACTGTCTCTACCATTATTTGAGGCTTGCAGGCGCAATCTTAGTCTAGTTAACACAACTAAGATTGAGGAGGAAGTTAGACATATTGTATACTTGTAGATATTCTAACTATACCCTTGTCCCTTGTATTGTAACCCAAGTTATTTCTATTATACATACCAGAAGGCCACGCTGTATGCGTAGTGCTATTCCACCAAATCAATCTACCCCTTAGGATTTTACGTCGGCGCACCTGCCGGCGCCTATTTGGGATGTACCGGTGGAGATGCTCTTATACTTTTATAAGGAGTTAAATTCACCGGTAGTTATAGAACTTGTCGCGCAAAATCAGCTTAGTCACAGTACAACCAGAATACGAGTTTGCGGTCGCTGAATACGCGTCGGAGATTCACACGCGGTCACCACTCGCGACGTAGCGTCGTACTTGCTGATGTGGCGCTAAGTGGGCCCTACTGCCAGGTAACTTAACAGGGAGATAAGAATACCCTGGAGGGCGTTTTTGCAAAACTGCCATCCCCTTCCCTGTCTCTCTCCAGCGATTCCCTCTTCCCGATGCGCCCGAGCCGACAACTGTTGCCGCCCCGACCGATGCCGACCGTCCCCGGCGCTGCCGCTCTCCGGCGAGGCTCAGCCTCAACCTCCTCCTCTGGTTCCCCTTCTTATCAACGCTTCCCTGCACCTGCTTGAGCCCCACCGGCTAACCCTAGCCCTACCTGGTTCAATAGGATATGCAAGACTAGCAATTCGCATCAGGTTATAAACAGCACGCATGATTCAATTCATGTTTCAGCATACACATACAACAAGCAGGTTACCAAATGACAGATGTTTCAGCTCTTTAAAAAAGTCTTGAGCTCATTTAAATAGTTTGAAGCTTCAGCTTCTCCCAGTGGATCTAAAATGTTCAGTACAGTGAGATGATCTGCCTAATAACATGCTCTGCTGAAACTTCATGTCACTATGTGCAGTAAATAGTTAAAAGATTTGTGTTGCATCTGCAATTCAGTCTTGAGCATTGCTGAGATTTTCTTGATGGTTTCATATCTGAAAAGTGAAAAGGATAGTTTCAAAATGAATAAAATTTTTACATAATGGAAATAATGTGTGAATAAGTAAGGAAATGCAGAAGATACTATGAACAAGAAGTATCTGTACTATGAATAAACAAAATGGCTCATATAATGGTCTCAAACAATACGACGGAAAAACGCCGCTGGATACTAGAAGATATAATACTTCACGGCAAAAAGATGATACGGAGTACACTATTTTCTGAGATACTAGATCATTGGAGTTGAGCCAAAACTGTGAGGTACTAACAACGTCTCAGTTATAATCACAGACCCAGTAGCATCTCTGTTCTACAGTAGAACTTCTATTGCAGTATATAAGATCCAACCAAGCAAATAACCCTCAGCTTCTTGAATCAGAACCAAGCTAAAATAGCATGAACAAGCTTGAGTACGTATTATTATTACCACTTAATGAGTAATCTCCATGGTTTCAAGAACAAGATTAATTAAGAAGCTACTGAGCTAAATTATAAAATTGTAATCTCCATGGTTTCAAGAAAATTTATTAAAAGATGACATCGTCAGAATACACTAAATCGTCTAACTAGAGTTATATATTTATCAGAGTAACAAAGTTCAGATAAGGACCGCTAGAAAATAGCAGATTTTTTTTTCTGAAAGATAATATATATATTAAAAGCTAGCAAGACGCCTCATTAAAAACCTTCCAACCCCCTTAGGTACCCTGGTAAGGAAAAGAGTGCGTCAGAAACTTGCAGTCCACAAATCAAATCAAGTTACAATCAGCCCCAAGGCTGTGAACTAGAAAAGCAGGTGGCTCAGCATCCCAGGAAAACGACCCATCCTGTAGGCTTATATATTTTGCACAAGAATGAGCCGCCTGGTTAGCCTCGCGACGAGCATGAACTAAGCTAAAATTTGTAAACAACAAACTCAGCTCACTAATCTCATCTAAGACCTGCTTGACTACTGAAAGATCATTAGATCTATTTTTCCAAAGTCGGATCAAATCTTCAGAGTCAACTTCAAAAACAACATTAGTGAAACCCCTGCTTCTTGCATACACAAATAGCTGTACCCGCATTTGAAATAGCAGATGGTTAAGTGGTTGATATAGCTTCTTAGAATGTCAGAGATGTCAATAGCTGAGCCCTGCTTAATACATTTCTAGAAAATAATTGTAAATGTTTTGTTGAGAAACTACAAATGCTATTTCGCAACCAAATACTTTAACTGTACCCGCATTTGAAGAAAGTAAAGAGTGACGCTAGTAAGTAGCATAATTTGGAAAAATCCCTCTATAATTGCAACTAGGCTTTCTAGAATGCCACCTGTAAGGCTCAGTTCTTTTGGCAGCTTCTCCGAGAAGCTGCCCTCCCCCCAGCTTCCTGGAGAAGCCGCCCCCAAAATTTAGGGAGGCTTCCGGACTAGTCTGGGCTAGACCATTTCGGAAGCCTTCCTAAATTTTGGGGACGGCTTCCCCAGGAAGCTGGGGGGAGGGCAGCTTCTCGGAGAAGCTGCTAAAAGAACTGAGCCTTAATCTAGTACCGTGACTAGCTCTTCTGGAAAATAGTACTGTATATTTTTATTGCATCGGCGATGAACACGAAATATTGTCACCCGTAAATCTAGTACTGTGACTCGCCGATGCAGAAAACAGTCCATGTTATTATTACTGCACAAGATGAACAGGAAATATTGTCAGTAGCAGTAGGCAAGCAAACAACTGATTTGCTATGTGTTATTATCACTATGTGTTGTTATGTGTTGAAAAGCATTAAGAGTATGGTTACTGACTTTCGACCAATTCACTAAACTGTAGTGCTGTTATAAGAAACAACACAGGAGCATCTGGCACGACATTACCTCAAACACCCATTGCGCATCCAGTACCGGAAGCGGAAGGACGGATACCACGATCATGAGGTAGTTGGGGGAGTCGTCGGTATGGGTGACAAGGGATTAACTTATCAATGCCTATGGATTGTAGGCTAGGGTTTAGTTAGAAGTAGAGGGCAAGTAGATCTCGAAGGTTTCAGCCGAAAAGTACTCGACGAATATAAAAACTAGGGTTTGCAGACAATGATTCGATGATTTCTTCGTCCCTCGACTCCCCCTTTATATAAGAGGTGGAGCCGAGGGTTTCGCTTCGTACAAATTACAGAGTTCGGGACGGTTTCTAACTCATCCCGCCAGATTACAAATAACACTTCCTATTACAACTCTATCTTTTCCTTAAATATATCTTGGGCTTCCGAATCTTCTTATTCTTCGAGTAGTGGGCCTTCGATAAACCCCGGGTACTATATCCGGCAGGCCCATTTGGGATGCCTATGTCGGTAGCCCCGAGATTTTGCTTGAATCATAGAATCAGGGAAAATCTCCACCGTTTATTTTTACTCGAAAGCTCTAACTTCCATACTTCTTCTTATAAAATTCTATATTGTACAGGGATATTGGTAGTTGGGGCTAGTTCATCTGACGGATCAGGTACTAGTTAACTGCTCTAGTGGCAATCCGCAAAAACCTACTTCAAAATCACGTCCCTAGACATGATCTCGGGATACTGGTGTAAACTTCGACAAGTGCCGCTTAAGGTCTTACCATTCCGTCGAGTCCCGACCAAATTTATCGAGTACCTAACGCGTCCGTTAGGATTTTTCTTCGTATCTGTTGATACGGATAAAAGTAGCAGAGCGCAGTCTTCGGCGATGCCACGCCCAGCAGAATGGATCTGGGTCTTACCTTCGCAAATTTGCGGCATTCAGAAATTGATCGCAACTTTGGCGTTCGAGAATATATTGTCGAGTGCTTTTCCGGCTGTTGGAATGGCACATTTTATCGAGTCAAATATGACTTATATTATTTTCCCGATGGGAGTATATGTAGAGTTAATTATAACTCGAAATATACTCTCTTGCTTTTCTATCTTTCTTTCTTCTTCCTCTTTTTTAAATTTCATCGGGCACGCGAACAGCGTTCCCGATGGGAGTAGCCCCCGAGGCTACAGCCAAGAACTTGTGCTTGGTTGTAGGCTCAACATTTTAGTCCACCTTGTCGCTATATTGCCATTATCTCCCAATATTCTTTCTCTCCCTTTTTCTTCTTCTTTTTTTTTTCTCTCGGGTGCGCGAACAGCGCTCCCGATGGGAGTAGCCCCCGAGGCTACAGCCAAGAACTTGTGCTTGGTTGTAGGCTCCCACAATTTCTATATTTGCCATAGTCGAAACTGTACTTTTTTCGAAGTAGCCCCCGAGCATTTGGGCAAAAACTTGTTTCGACCAAAGGCTCCCGAAGTATGCAAATAACTTATCCTGTCGCCATTCTCCTTTATTTTTCTTGTCGACATATTTTCCCTTGGCAAATTTTCTTCAACTTTATTAATGGTCGAGTTTGTTCTGCCTTGTGGGTCCATCGTTTCCACCTCATTGACACGTCGTGCAAATGGGGGACACACGTCCTCCGCTTTTTTCGACGCACGTACGGTAACACTTATCTTAGTAAAAATACTTTTTTGCCCTTGTATCTAGAAGGTCTATTCTCACCACACGATTTCCTCATCCAACGGCACACTGCCTCGCCCAAATCTTATATAAACCTGTCTTCAACCTCCCTTCATCCCTCGCTTGCGCCGCTTACCTGTTCTTCTTCGCAAATCTTCCTCTTCGCCCAACTCTCTCTGATTTCCCGCACTCGCACACATTGCTCGCCCATTGCCGTTGATGCCACCGCGCGCGCGTCTGACTCGTCACAGCACTCCGGAATCCACGATGGCCGCCGAGGATCTTGAGTGGGAGAGATCCAAAATCTCCAACCAAGACACCAACACGCTGAAGAGGCTTGGCCTTATGAAGAAGGAGGACGCCATCCGCTTTCCTAGCGAAGAAAGCTACCCCAATCCTCCAATGGAGTACCGGGTTAGTTTTGTTGATCATCCGATCCGCGGCCTTTCGCCTCCAATCCATGATTTCCTCCGCGGCCTTCTTTTCGTTTATGGGATTCAGCTGCACCATCTGACCCCTAATTCCATCCTTCATATTTCTATTTTTATCACCCTTTGCGAATGCTTCCTTGGAGTTGCTCCCAATTGGGCTCTTTGGAAGCGCATTTTCTGCATCCGCCGCAATGGCTCCCACAACATCACTTATAACATAGGTGGCGTTGTTATCTGTGTTCGTACTGATGTCGACTATTTCGACGTCAAGTTTCCTGATTCTGTCCAAGGATGGCGCAAGAGGTGGCTTTACATTCACGAAGAAAGCGCCAACTCCGTTGAGCATAACATAATTCCCTTCGACGGGAATGCCAAAATTCAGCGTCGCCGTTCTTGGGATGCCGAGGCTTCTGAGGAAGAGAAAAAGGCGACGGAGGCACTCATGTCTCGTATTCGTCGGCTTCGTAACACTCGAGGCAAGGAGCTATCTCGGTGTTCAAATCACCGCCTACTTCCTTAAGATTAGAGTGCAGCCTCTTCAGGCTCGCAAAATCCCCTTTGGACGTACTGCGGTGTAAATGATGCCAACAGAATCTCTGGTGATCTTTCCACCAAGGACTTCGAGAAGTTGCTTCGAAGACTTTCTCGTCTGGGCAAAGACCCAATTCCTTCCTCAAGTCGCGTGGAACCTTACAGCTCTACCAATCCACTCCCCAAGGTACTTTGTCTTCCCGAGTTTTTTATCCCGATCCGCACTTTCTCTTCATCTCATTGTATTGTCATTTCTTCATTTTTCCTTTTGTTATTATTATTTGTTAACAGAACCATCCTAGTATGACTTCCCTTCCTCCTCTTCCTGAGGGTGGAGAAGTCGATGAAATGGCCATCGCTGCCGAAGATACTCAAGGCTCTTCTGTTCCTGAAAGTGAAGTCGCGGGTTCTCACAAATCTGCGGCTTCTCATGAAAAAGAAGCCGAGTCTGAAGCCAGTGAGTCGACGCAATCCCTTCCTCCTGCTGTCTCTCCAAAGAACAAAAGGAAGAGGGATGATGTCGGAGATTCCGGGACTTCTAAACCCGAAGAAACTGTTCCTTCACCGCAAAAGGCGGCTTACGATCCATATCTCGCGAGTCTCATCAGTTCGTAAGTTCCCTGTCTTTTTTTTTTGTTTTTCTCTTCAAAATTTTTTGCTTGCCTTGCTTTTTATGCTGTCACCCTTTTTCGATAGTGATGATGACGAAGAAGCACCAACTTTGGATGTGGCTGCTCGAACGAGTACGTCACGTACCCTAGTTATTTCAGAGCCGCGAGTTGAAGGGGAGGAATCCTCGCCTCCTCAACAAAACGTCGGCGTGTCTACTCCTCCTTCGACCCCCGAGCCCCTTCACCAAAAAGGGCAAGGGCGGAGATCAACCCGGAGCCTACTCTTCAATCGAGTAGCTCCTCTAACCCTCTTTTGGAGGATGTAAGTTTTTCACTTTCTTGTCATTGTCTATGTTTTCTTTGCTTATTTCGATGTACCATCGTATGTTTCTCATACCACCATTTTCTCCTTTCCTTTGTTTAACAGCCCATGATCAAGGATCTTATCCGCATCGGGTCCCAATTTATTGGGTACCGTGAATATGCTAATAAAACTGAAGGTAATGTTTTGCTTTTTGCCTCTACCTTTTTGCTCCTTTGCTGTCGAAATTCTTAACTATATTTATCTTCTTTGCCAGAAAAAGCGGCGGAAGCCAATGAGCGTGCCAACACACTTGCTCAACAATTGGAGCATAGTAAAGAGGCTCTCAAAAAGGCTGAATTGGACGCTATTGAAGCTAGAGCAGAGGCCGACAAGGCCAAGGTCGACGCTCGTCGGTGTCGAAGATCTTAAAAAGAAACTTCACACTGCCGAAACTTCACTAAGCGATCACATAGCTGCCCAATCTGCCCGCGAGGAGGCGCTTCTTAAGCGTATAAGGACGCAAAGTCGCCGCTTCGTTAGTAAGTATCTGTACCACTTCGTATCTTTTGTGTTTTCTTCTCTGCACTCGTTTGTTGCTCAATAAGTTTCTTTCTTGTCAGTGAGAACAGCCCAAGAGTTTGAACTTGAAGATCCCGCCAATGATCCTCTACTTGACGCCTTTTCATTCCTCGAGTTTCATGGATCAGAGGCACGCGAAGGCATTGATCAGGCTAAAGCGGGGCTGTCGCGGCTCTTTCCTTATTTCTTCCCAAAGAAAGAGGAACCCGCAACTTTCCTTAATCTCGCCAAGTGCTTCAATCCCTCTGAAGATCTTGGGCTGAGAGTGCGTCATGAGAATATGAAGGTTGCCGTGGAAAATACTGTTGCCTTGGTTGCTGATAGCCGAGCAAACTATCGGTCAGGCGAAAGTTGGAGATGCCGAACGGATAGAACAGTCGAGGTGGAAATCTTTGATGAAGGCGGCTAAACCCAACACGAAGAAAATCCTGGCTTATCTCGGCATCCGGCCGTCCGCAACTCCTAGCTCATCAAAGCCGGAGGTCTAGTTGAATGCCTCTTTGCTTTTTCTTTTTAGCGTACCTCTTTCTTTTGGCTGTGTCGCCGTAGTGTTTTTGGCGATAAGCGCTTCGATAGAGTCTCTAGAAGGTCCTTCTTTTGTAATAGACATGTATATATTTTGGAGATGAATGGAAATCTATCTTTGCTCAGTGATTGATGTCGAAATATTTCTTTTTTCCAGTTAATTTTTGACAATTATACATCAGCTCCTGGTCCCTCCAATATTTCGACTTCTTCTCACTTAAGGAGAGCTGCTGACGCTTCACCTGTCAAAGATTCCTTACCGCAAGAATTGGATGAACTTCGGCACCAACTTCGATACGTGAAGAAGCAATCACTTGTAATGATGGAAAAGTGTCGTAAGTCATCCGAAGCCGAAGAAATTGCGCTACAGACAAGCTCGCGAGGCCGTAGCAGCTAGGGAAATTGCTGCATCCGAAGCGGAAAAGGCGACTACCCGAGAAAATTTCATGCTCGAGTTAATGAATGAGGCCGGTGCGAATATGTCGGGTATGTCTATTTCGTCTTCAATATCTTCCGTCTTCATGCTACGTCTTCTTAAAGTTTGCCGCTCTTTTGTTTTAATAGGTCCCTTTATCGATGCTTGTTGCTGAAGAAGAGAGGGTAAATACTAGGACAAACCTCCTTGTTAACCTTTCTCTTGATCATGGTTCTCTGTTCTGGGCTACCCCAGAAAGGACTCGCCAAATTGTCAGATTTCAAGATCGCGCCTCCCAAACTCGCGACTTCCTTGACTTCTATACCAAGACCTTGTCTATGGTTTATAATTCCATGTTTCCTCGAAACGCTCAACCAAAGACTCTTCTCGAGCTAATGGAAAAATTTAAGGATGCCCATAAGATCCATGACTTTGTCAAAGCTCAACTGGTAGCTGGCGCCAGATTTGCTCTCATCATGCTTCAGATCTGCCATTCAAAACTTGATCTGACTCAGGTTGTTGCGAAAGTCCATGAGAAGGTGCGGCGCCGAAGAGTTGGTGTCGACCGTATTAACACGAAGGTTTCACCCATAGGCGAGGAAATGATTGAAGACCTTCTTCGTATGGATGCCGACTTTTTTGCAGATGGACATTATGCTGATTTTCTTGGTGCCGCTCCCGAAGAAGACAGGATTACTCTTGACAATATATTGAACCATGACTAACTTTTTCCTTTGGTAACTAACTCTTCCTTATAAGTCGTGATTGTGATAATATTGTAAAGTGAATATCACATTTCTATATTTGTCTAGCCCTCAAGTATTTTCGGTGACTATTTGCTGTATTTATATAGTGCGAGGTTTATAAACCAAGGCAATAATATGTAATCTTTGGCAAGTATCAGCCCCGAGCTTCTTTATTTAGCACTATTTTGTATTTTTATTGACTCACGAGGTATTTGAGTACCAAGGCGAGACTTTACTCTAGGCGAGTCTTCGAGTATCTTTGGTGTCGAAGTTCTATATTTATTTTGCGAGGTTTTTTAGACCAAGGCACTTACGATTTTTGATGTGTACACTCGTATTGCTGGCTTCGATTTTGTTATATTTGGCGAGGTATTAATGTACCAAGGCGAAATATTTCAGTGAATCTATATTGTATGTATTTTGAGACTTGGGCGTTGAGCCTCCGAGCGTGTCGAAGAATAAGAAGTATATCTCCACTATCTTTATTATATTGCAGCACCACGAGCCCGCCTCATTAAAAACCTTCTCCGGCCCCACTCGGTGCCCCGAAAAAGGAAAAGAGTGCGTCTGAAAACTCGTGGGCGTTTCAGTACATTGAAGTTTTACAAGGACTATATTTCAACTCTAGGCGTAGAACCGCCTAAGTTGCGCCACGTTCCAGGGGTTTGGCTCCTCCACCCCTGTCTTCTTATCCTTTATCCTGTATGCTCCTCCTCCGATTACTTCCGTGACGATGTAAGGGCCAAGTCATGGTGACTCGAGTTTTTCATGACTTTTTTGCGTGAGCCGAAGAACTAGGTCGCCCACTTGAAAAGATCTTGGCCGCAAACGTCGACTGTGGTAATTCTTCAAGTCCTGTTGATATTTGGTAACCCTTGATAATACCTCGTCTCGAGCTTCATCGAGTGCGTCTACATCGTCTTCCAATGCTATCTTTGAAGCTTCTTCATCATATGCTGTGACTCTAGGGGAGTCGTGTTCTATTTCTATTGGAAGTACTGCCTCCGCGCCGTGGACCAGGAAAAACGGGGTTTCTTGTGTCGCCGTATTTGGTGTTGTTCGGATGCTCCACAGTACACTTGGTAATTCTTCGAGCCGGGTATGTCGAGCTTTTTCTAAAGGTCCCAACAGTACGTTTCTTGATACCATTGCGAGATGATGCCATTGGCTTTCTCGACTTGCCCATTGGTTTGAGGATGTGCAACCGATGCAAAGTTCAGCTTGATACCCACCTCTTTGCAATAGTCTTTGAATTCATTGGATGTGAAGTTGTCGCCGTTGTCCGTGACGATGCTGTGGGGCACTCCAAATCGAAGACGAGGCCTTGTATGAATTTTACTGCAGATGCTCCGTCCGGTGAATTTATCGGCTTTGCTTCTATCCACTTTGTAAATTTGTCGACGACTACTAGCATGTACTCCTTTCCTCCCGGCCATGATTTATGTAACTTGCCCACCATATCGAGTCCCCATTGTGCAAAGGGCCACGACAATGGTATTGGTGCTAACTCTGCTGTCGGAGAGTGAGGTTTTGCGGCAAACCTTTGGCACGCGTCGCAAGTTCTTACTATTTCCTTGGCGTCCTCGATTGCTCGTCAACCAGTAAAATCCTGCCCGAAAAACTTTGGCCGCAATAGCTCGACTACTTGCGTGGTGTCCACATATTCCTTCGTGTACATCCTTCAGAATTATTCTTCCTTCTTCGGGTGTGACGCACCTTTGCAAGACGCCTGAAATACTTCGCTTATACAATTCTCCCTTGACCACCGTGAAAGCTTTGGAGCGTCGAATTACTCGCCTTGCTTCGACCGGATCGTCGGGTATTTCTTTCCTGAGGATATATGATATGTACGGCTGCATCCATGGTATCTGTATCACCATGACCAGGTCCTGATCTTCTTCTTCGTCCTCTTGCTTTTCCTTGGTAGCCCCCGAGGGTTTCTTCTCCTTCTTTTTTGGTTTTGTTGACTTAGTGGATCTCTCTGTTATCTCTTCCCAGAATACACCTGGCGGGACTGCCAAGCATTGCGACCCGATGTTTGCAAGAACGTCGGCTTCGTCGTTGCTCAATCTACTAATATGATTTACTTCGCATCCATCGAACAACTTCTCGAGCTCGTTGTACACCTCCTTGTATGCCATCATGCTATCATTGACTGGCGTCACATTGGTTCATAACTTGCTGCGCCACCAACCGTGAGTCGCCAAAGATTTTTAGTCGAGTTGCACCACAGAGCTTTCGCCATCTTCATCCCGTGTATGAGAGCTTCATATTCTGCTTCATTGTTAGATGCGTTAGGGAACGTCATCCGAAGGATGTACTTCAATTTGTCGCCTTCAGGTGATATGAGTACTACTCCTGCACCAGCTCCTTCTAGTCTTTTGGACCCATCAAAGTTCATAGTCCAGGTTCTCGATAAATCTGGGGGTCCTGTATTTTGCAACTCCATCCACTCTGCGATGAAGTCCGGTAGTATTTGCGATTTTATTGCTTTTCTTTTTTCATACGTGATATCCCGAGGGGAAAGTTCTATTCCCCAAAGGGAGACACGACCCGTAGCTTCTGGGTTATTCGAGTATATTTGACAAAGGAGCTTCATTGACCACTATGATCGGGTGTGCCGAAAAATAGTGGCGCAATTTTCGTGCTGTCGTGAACACTCCATATGCTAGCTTTTGGTACTGAGGGTACCTTTGTTTTGAGGGCGACAAGACTTCACTCACGAAGTATACTGGCCGCTGTACACCATGGATTTTCCCTTCTTCTTCTCTTTCGACAACTAACACCGTGCTAACCACTTGGGGTGTGGCTGCAATATACGGCAGGAGAGGTTCCTTTTCCTTTGGAGCCACCGGGATTGGTGGTGTCGAGATTTTTCGCTTCGGATCCTCGAAAGCTCTATCGGCTTCTTCGTTCCACTCGGAATTTATCTCCTTGTTTTATCGGCGCATAAAATGGTAACGCTTTTTCTCCTAACCTGGCGACGAATCTGCTCAAAGCTGCGACTCGCCCGGTTAGGCTGCTCGTATTTCTTTCAACTTCGTTGGCTTTCTCATTGTTACTATGGCTTGTATTTTGTCGGGATTTGCTTCAATCCCTCTTGCTGAAACTAGAAACCCCGAAGTTCTCCTGTCTGGGACGCCAAAAGAGCACTTCGCCGGGTTCAGCTTGAGGCGAGAATTTGTCGAGGTTGTCAAAAGTTTCTTTGAGATCCTCGATCGGTGTTACCCCCTTTTTGACGTTATGACGACATCATCGATGTATACTTGCACGTTTTTCCCGATCCGTGTTGCTAAACACTTCGCATCATCCTTCGATATGTTGCTCCCGCATTTTTTAGACCGAAGGGCATTGTCTTGTAGCAAAACACGCCGTAAGGTGTAATAAACGCTGTTTTGGCTTCATCATCTTCTTTTAATCTGATCTGGTTATAACCAGAGTATGCATCCAAAAAGGAAAGACGTTCACAACCTGCCGTGGAGTCGATGATTTGATCGATCCTTGGGAGGGGAAAGTGATCCTTAGGGCAATGTTTGTTGAGACACGTAAAGTCGACGCACATGCGAAGGACTGTCGTGTTTTTCTTCGGCACCATCACCGGGTTAGCTACCCATGTGGCTTCGTAGATATCTCTCCGATAAAACCAGCTTCCTCTAGTCGATTTATTTCGATAGCATGGATTTGCGGTTTGGTTCCGAAAAACGCCGCAAAGGTTGTCCGATTGGTTTTGTCTGTTGGATCCAAATTTAGGTGGTGCTCGGCAAGTTCCCTGGGTACTCCTGGCATGTCAGCTGGACACCATGCGAAGATTTTCCAGTTCTCACGGAGGAACTTGACGAGCGCGCTTTCCTATGCGATATCCATGTTATTTGCAATGGATGTCGTCTTTTTTGGATCTATCGGGTGAATCTGCACCTCCTTAGCATTTTTCTCTGTGTTGAAAGTTGATTCTTTGTTTGGCCTTCCAACGTCTGGCAGTACGTCGTAATCGGTCATGCTTTTCGACGCCAAGTATTCAGCTTGCATCCCGAAGGTTTCGATAACCGATGGAAATCCTTGTCGCACTTATCGGCCAAAGCAAAACTCCCTTTGACCGTGATTGGTCCCTTGGGTCCGGGCAATCTCCATAACAGGTATGTGTAGTGTGGTACTGCCATAAATCTAGCATATGCTGGTCGTCCCAACAAAGCATGGTGCTCGCGATGGAAAATCCACGACTTCGAACTCCGGTTTCTCGATTCTATAGTTTTCTCGGGTTCCAAACCGAACGTCGAGGTTGATCTTCCCCAATGGGTAAGTTGGTTTCTCCGGTGTGATGCCGTGGAACCTTGTGTCCGTTGGCTTCGGGTTTGCTAAAGATATGTTCATCTTCCTCAATGTATCCGCATACATAAGGTTTAAGCTGCTTGCCACCATCTATGAATACTCGAGAAACGTCGAATCCTGCGATAACTCGCTGGCGAGAATAAGTGCCGACCGCCCTGGTCGAGGAACTTGTTGCGGGTGGTCTGCTATGGTGAAACCGATGTCTTGCCCTGACCAATTGAGGTACTCAACTCGTTGGTGGAGGCATTTTCTCCGCCATGAACACCTGTCGCGAGATTACTTTTTGAGCTCTATTGGACGGCCTTCCCTTCCGAATCATCGACACTCGCTCCGTTGGAATTAGGATCAACATAGGGTGGTGGTGCCGGTGCTGCCGCTATTCCGAGCCGGTGTCGATTATCCTCTGTAATCGCGGGAGGTGGCGGTAGGTGAACTTCGCTCCTGGGCTCCCGAGGATTTCTCTGTGCTGCTCGAGCGTGAGCGTTTTCTGCACATCTGAACATTGCTTGAAAATTTCGACAGTCTTTCTGCAGGTGCCCTGACTGTCTTTTCCCATTGCTGTCGAGGAAGAAATGCATCTGGCACGGTCCGTTTAACATTTCTTCGGGGGACACGAAAGGTCTTGGGAACCTTGGCCCACTATTTTGCCTGTTGCGGGAATCGTCCCTATTATCGCTTCGCTGCTCGTTGCTTCTTTGATAATCATCTCTATTGCTTCCCCCTGTGTTTGTCCGAAATCCTGCCGAAATTTGCCCTGGGGCGTCATAGTTCGGGTACTGCCGAGGAAATCGTCGCCTCGATTGATAATTTCGACCACGGTCTTCTTCTGGTGACCTGTGTCGTTTATTGTGGACAGCATCTTCTCCATCCGCCCATTTATTTGCTATCTCCATCAACGCTGATACTGTCTTTGGGTTGGTCCTTCCCAAGTCCTCGACAAAGTCCCCACGCCTAACTCCTGCAACAAACGCATCTATTGCTCTTTCGTCAGATATATTTTCTGCCGAGTTTTTTATGATGTTCCACCTTTGGATGTATTTTCTCATTGACTCATCTGGCTTTTGTCGACATGCTCTCAGCTCTTCTAACGACGCAGGCTTTTTGCACGTGGACCTGAAGTTCTTGACAAATACTTCCTCGAAACTTTCCCAGCTGTCGATAGATCCTGGCTGAAGTTTTTTGATCCAAGATCGTGCGGCTCCACTTAAGTGCACCTGAATACTTTGCATTGTCTGTTGCCCTAGTTCCTCCGAGTTAATTTTACCGTTTCAAGGTAATCAACTAGCCAATCCTCCGGATCTTGCAAGCCGTCGAATTTTTTGAAATGATCGGGCAACTTAAATCCCGAAGGGACTCGAGTTTTCGTACTCTTCTCGTGAAGCACGGCAGGCCGCACATATCTTCATCGTTAAGCTCGGGGATTGCCGATGGTCTCTTCCGCTTTGCCTTGCTCTATCGACCCTTGCTTGTACTCCTGTATCTCTTGCTCCACCGGGCCCTTCGAGAGCTGCCGCCGTTGCTGCTTGCGGGTCGTGGACTATTTTGCCTTGCCGCTCCTTCCGGAGGCGTTGTTACAAACGCTGTCACCATAGCTCCGACCCTCGCTAACGCCATATTGTATAACGTTTCTCTTGGGTCACTCGGCTGGTGGCCTAGATGCGAGAATATAAGCTTGTGTCGCCATGTACCCAGCTTCTGGTGTCTTAGGGATAATGTTTCCTCTTTCATCTATCGACATAAAGGACATGTCGAGATTTTGAATTAAGTGCTCTCTTTCTGCTTCGGGTATGTGTTGCAACCTTGATCTTCCTCTGTTCCGAGCCTCCCTGTGACTATCATCCGAAACTCTGGATTGTCGACTTAGATCTGCCCTTCTCCTGCTGGATGCAGAAGCTGCCTCCTTTCTCCTGTCCAGCTCAGCTGTCTGGTTTTTCTATGTTTACGGCAGCTCGTGCGAGTCTATATTGATAAGCTTGCGGTTCTTGAGCGAGTAGCCGTTGTCGTCATTGGTTCCGAGCCATCCGGGGCTTTTGCGGCTCTATCCCGAGTCGCTTGTGGAAGTTGAACTCTGACACGTGGTGTGGGCCCATCATATTTAGTGCCCTACCTCTCCTTAGATCTGAGGGATCGACATAAGGGTTACCCAAATCGTCGAAAGCCTCTGATGTTTCCTCTTGATCTTCGATAGCATAGATCTGATGGTATTTTGCACTCAAATCTATGTTGGGTTTGGTGACATCATTTTTGAGATTGATGAAGACCTCGCCCACTGTGATAGATTTGTCGATGAAGTCGTAGCTGTCGTCATCGTTTGAGCCATCGCTTATATATGAGTCCGCAGATGACTCGAATGATATGTCGTTGAAGATCTTGGCAAGTTTCTCTCTTGTTCCGAGTACTGATGTAGCGTGTTTCCGAGGTTTCTTCTTCTCCTGACTCGGTTGACGACGCATAACTTGAAAAATCGGAATCGACCGCCGACGATCCCGACGAGATCGGAATTTCGACACGATACGATCCTTCCTTCTCGACGCGAAAGTGAAACCTTCCGAACGTCATCTCCATGGGCTCCGCCGGATACGCATATGCATCCAAACGGGAAGGTGGGTGAGGAACAAAATCGACAAGACCAGCGAGCGACCTGTTTACCTCGATCCATAGTGTTGCTTCCGGTTGACGATGTCGAAGACTTTGAACGTGCCATCGAGATCGGATCCTTACGCCTCTAATTCCCACGAGACGGCGCCAATTGACAAGGGATTAACTTATCAATGCCTATGGATTGTAGGCTAGGGTTTAGTTAGAAGTAGAGGGCAAGTAGATCTCGAAGGTTTCAGCTAGAAAAGTACTCGACGAATATAAAAACTAGGGTTTGCGGACAATGATTCGATGATTTCTTCGTCCCTCGACTCCCCTTTATATAAGAGGTGGAGCCGAGGGTTTCGCTTCGTACAAATTACGAGTTCGGGACGGTTTCTAACTCATCCCGCCGGATTACAAATAACACTTCCTATTACAACTCTATCTTTTCCTTAAATATATCTTGGGCTTCCGAATCTTCTTATTCTTCGAGTAGTGGGCCTTCAGTAAACCCCGGGTACTATATCCGGCAGGCCCATTTGGGATGCCTATGTCAATGGGTACTGAGTACGATCTCGTGGGAGCGTGCAGCGGCAAGGGAATACGACGGGAGCCACTGGAAGGTCAGCGAGAGCAACTCTAGCGGGTGGGAGATGACGAGGTCGTAGAGCACCGACAACTTCAGGTTGAGGCGTAGCCTCTCCGGAGAGCGGCAGCGCCTGGGAGGCCGGCATCGGCCGGGGCGGCAGCTGTCAGTGGCTCACGCGCATCGCCAAGAAGGGATCGTTGGAGAGAGCCAGGGAAGGGAATAGCAGTTTTGCAAAAATGCCCGCCTCGAGCTAGGTATTCTTATCTCGCTGCCAAGTTACCTGACCGTGGGTCCCACTCAGTGCCACTTCAACAAATACTACCCTACATTGAGAGCGGTGACCGCGCGTGAAGCTCCAATTCGTATTCAGTGACTGTAATTTCGTATTTCTGTTGTACAATGATCAAACTGATTTTGCTCGACAAGTTCCATGACTATTGATGGATTTAACTCTTTTATAAGAGTTCATACTTAAGATCGGGGATCAGGGTAGTGCATTTCTTCCAAAACTGAAACTACTTTGGGATAGATTATTGCCTTGACACGGAAACGAAGATCCATTTGGCATTAAAAGTACGTTTCTAAGGAGTTATTATTATTAGTACTGCTTAATTAAAATGGAAACCCTGCCTCCTTCACTCGTAACTAGCTCTGAACCTATAGCTTGTGATTACCACATGGCAAGTTGGATACACCGGCCGGCCTGCCTGGCTCCACTAAAGCCAAAGCATGGTTCTTTTCCTAATTTGCTCTAGCTCGGCCTTCTACCCATAAATAATCAAAAGTTCGTTTTGACATGGGGATGATGACGAGTTGCTTTGTTTTTCTTACCGCTTTTTTACTTTTTTATTTTGTGAATGCTGATATATAGCTTCCGCGAGTCATAAAGCTACAAGTGATTGATATATAGCGTCTGCCGGCATGCATAGAAGCTCGCTGAAGCAAAGTGTAGATCGACCCAATAATTTAGCTGCTAGATTCATCATGAGTGCATTTCCACATCTGACGCCCACACATCACTATATCAGATATATGTCCGAAACAACCAGTAAACCAGATACATTCATATTAGAGTCAATTAATATGAACCGGAGGTAGTAGTTCTTTCTGAAACTCGAGATAGTAGTTACCTAAGCCCTAATTAAGCACAATCGAATCTATAGCTTTGCATGTGCTCATTTTTCAGCTAGGTCCATGTATTCTTGTTGAGTCGAAAAGGAAGGTTCTTTTTTTTTGTTATGCACCACTGTCTATGTAAAAGCCCGATGCCGTGCACATGGGTCATGTGAATACTTAAACAAAATTCGAGGTGCTTTGACGCGCTAATCCTGATAAGTGTTGAACTTTATTTAACCTCATAACCTGTATCTCACGCCCAAACGATATGTTTACTAGTCTATATGCAAATGACTGTGTTGGAGGTACAAGGTCAATTTTCCTTTATTAATTAATTTTGATTGATATAACAAATATAAAATCTTTTACATTGCTCCAATAGAAGAATATCATATTTCTTCACTATTGTGACTGTATTTTTTTTGTATCCTACATGTACATATAAATTCATTTTTATATGCACACTACATTTAATTTGTTAACAAGTATTAACCTTTACCTCTGGCGTGTCTCACAAAGATACAACTTTCTTCTAATAGTGGACAAGATCTAAGAGTTGTAATGTGTTGATAAACGTATTTGGCCGAAGAGTCTATAAAGAAGAACACCAAAATACGTTGTAATGGGATGAGATCAAAACATGAGTAGCCTAGCCAATTACCAACACTAACATGAAGAGAAAAACAAAAATGCAATACACAAGAAGAGAATACATTAGGTATATTTGATGTGTAGCGAGTTGCTTTCCTTTTTTTCTTAAAAAAATCATGCATCATCTTAGTCAACCGTATGTCCGTATTATGTCTACTAAATCGAGCTTTACTACGACAAGCTTGTACGACTCAAATGGGGGAGGGGTCACTAGGTGGTTCAAGTATTTGTAGTTGTCACTAGGCGGTTCAAAGACCTTTATGTAAAATTTATTACTTTCAGGTTTTCTTGTACTGATGTTGAAGATTACGAATATATGGGTTATTCTTGGCAGAAAAGAAGTCATGTAGAGAAGGACTGCACCATGATTCAAAAAGATGCAGGGACCAAACCAGCAATAACCTCCAAATAGCTTTTTTAATCTTTTTGATTGAGGATAAGTAAGAGCTACTGGTTCCTCGCAAAAAAATCAAAGCAAAAGAAAGAGAAGATCCAAAGCAAAGCACAATACAGTATCAACTACCTTAACAGAAAATCCGAAAAAGAGAAGGGTCCACGCGCTAAAGTCGCGCAGAACTCAGAGCAA
Source organism: Lolium rigidum (assembly GCF_022539505.1). Lineage (NCBI taxonomy): Eukaryota > Viridiplantae > Streptophyta > Magnoliopsida > Poales > Poaceae > Lolium > Lolium rigidum. The sequence continues at coordinate 178,440,776 of NC_061514.1, read as the reverse complement.
GTGAGGTTCGGCCCCCTCAATTCTCAAATCCTCTCATCCGCTCGTTTCCCCACCACGACCGCCTCCGGCGACCTATCGCCGCCGCCATGGGCTCCGACCGCGGGGAGCTGGCGCGCCTCTGCAGCGGTCGCAACTGGTCCAAGGCCATCCGCCTGCTCGACTCCATCCTCGCCCGTTCCCCATCCTCCATCCACGACCTCTGGTACACTGCTTCTCCTTCCTCCTTCCCCGATCTGCTCCCGCGGGGTCTTTGATCTACAACTCTAGGGTTATGACTCTGTGATCCCGAATTGGGCTTCCTCCCCACTCGCAGCAACCGGGCCTTCTGCTATTCCCAGCTCGAGCTCCACAAACACGTCGTCAGAGACTGCGACCGCGCTCTGCAGCTCGACCCAGCGCTGCTCCAGGCGTACGTCCTCAAAGGTATTGTCTTTTGCTCCCTATCCGCATCCTGTTATTACTTCCTCCCCCCTGCTGCAGTAGTTGATTTGCCTTGCCTGGTCTACTTCTGGAGATGAACTGCCGCTGCTAGATGTATCTGGTGGTGATAGCCAATCCCATCATATTTTGTTAGTGCGACCTTAATGCTTAGGTCTCGCTGTTTCCTATGTAGTTTGTAGATGCCTCATGTATTGAAGAGTATAGTAGTACTTTCATGAGCGCGTAATTCCCTGTTTGTGTATTGCTGTAAGTAATCGAGATCTCTTTCTAAGAAACTTCTGCTCAGAAGAGCAAGACCGAAGTGTGTTGCTACAGTACACATGGAGGTGTGGATAGCATTAATGTACAACTGACTCTAGGATAATGATGATTTGATTAAAAAATCAAAACAAAACTTAAGTTGATGTGTTTCGTGCTCACTGTTGAAGCCTCCGAGGTACCTTACTACTATGATCCAGAGAACACCTGAATGAAAATGTTTTCCCATTTGCAGCTTCCCTAGGCGCTGTCCGCCACTGTTGTTTTATGTACACGTACTCTTGCGTTTCGAAGTAAATGCCACCATTAACTTCTACACCATTATTGCTATTTTTAATCAGGCAAGGCACTGTGTGCACTAGGGAAAAATGAGGAAGCTTTGGTTGCTTGGGAGCAAGGACATGAAGTTGCTGTCCGTGACACAATTGACCTGAAACAGTTGCTGGAATTGGAAGAATTAGTTTCCTCTGTTAAAATATGCGAGACGGTTGAGTGTGAAGACGTTGTGGATGCATCACCATGTGATACCAAAGTTGTTATCTCAGAAGATCGTTTCATTGACACGTCATTCACTGCAGCTACAACTGATACGAAAACTGTTGTTTGTGAAGAGCATATTGGAAATTCTGAAGCTTCATCAAATGGTGATACGATGTTACCTAACAACAGTAAAGACCATAAAGATTCTAGCAGTCCAGCCAAAGACACCATGGTGACACATCAAACTCCCAAGAAACAACCAAAGTTGGTTAAGAAAAAGAAGGCAAAAGGTAAAAAGAAAAAAAAGAACCAAGCTGAAGATTCGGAAGACAGAAGTAGCAGTTCGGATGACACCATAACACTAGACCAAGCATTGTTTGCTACGAAAGTATCAAAATCATCCAAATCCATAAGTTTGGATTTCCGACTTTCCCGAGGCATTGCACAGGTATTTTAGATAGAGATGAAATATTAATATCTTGAACTTTATCTGAACTGCATCTTTTCAGGTAAATGAAGGAAGGTATGACCAAGCAATATCCATTTTTGATCAGGTTTTGTTATCGTCTATTTTCACTTTTCTTTTGTTTATCCTCTCTAATCAGCAAAGGAACCTGATAGTCAGCATTGACATCTGTAGATACTGCGGGAAACTCCAACTTATCCTGAGGCACTGATTGGGAGAGGTACAGCTTATGCATTTCAAAGAGAATTGGACTCTGCTATTTCTGACTTCACCAAGGTAGAACTTCTAAATTCAGAACTTTCTCTATCCTGTTGTCTAAAATAATCTCATGTCCTTACCTCATTGGTAGGCTATAGATTCGAACCCATCAGCTGGGGAGGCATGGAAGCGGCGGGGACAAGCTCGTGCTGCTTTAGGAGAATTCGTTGAGGCAAGCTTACTATATATGTGTAAAATTTAAAACTGATGCAGGCTTTGTCTGTAAAGACAGACTACTATATGTCAGAAAACTGTTGACATTTTATGGTAGTAATTACTTACTTGCATTGTAAGCGCAACCGAAATTAATAAACATGTAATTATATGCATATAATGCATTTTAATCCTTTTCTTTTCAGGCTATTGACGACTTGAGTAAAGCATTGGAATTTGAACCAGATTCTCCTGATATTTTACACGAAAGGGGTTAGTTCTTTTCTCTACCAACGGTTGTTGAATCTCATTCTCATGTCCGCCAATGCCATTTGTGGTATATCTTTTGATGATTCAAAGATAGTCGGACTTTGTGATGAATTCTTGCGATCTTGCAGTTTAGTAACGAAGTGGTATATCTAGTTTGTTAGAGCACACTTGTGTACCCTGATAGCACATACTGGACAATTGTAGGAATTGTGAACTTCAAATTCAAGGACTACGATGCCGCAGTCGAAGATCTTTCAACATGTGTGAAGCGTGACAAGAAAAACAGCTCTGCCCACACTTATTTAGTAAGCAAATGCTGTCTTTGATCCCATATCCAGGATCTTCAAATTCTTTCTTAGAAAATTAAATGGAAATACTTCTGCTATGCACCAGATTGGAATTTTCTTTGGTCGAAAATAAGGGAGTTTCTTTCACTATTCGATCCTACTTTAGGTGTAATGTTAAGAGTAGTCAATGAAGTTCTTCTGTAAAATCCCTTTTCTTTGTAATTTACTTCACAATCTGCGATTGGCCAAGCTAAATTCCATGTCAGAATCCCCTTAGAATTTAAGTACACATTCCTAAAAGCCATAAAACCTTGAGCAAATGTTTTCTCATGAACTTGGAGTATTGCAGCAATTTTTAAATTTTGGTCAGTTGTGAGACAGCAACTGATCTCCCTTGTGTAAGCTTTAGTGGCATGTGAGAGAATGCAATTTTCTTTTGGTATTTGAATGAGTGCCATTAGGTATTTACTGCTTTGAAGATTCTTTTGCTACTACTTCAGAATAATATTCTTTGTATTGCTATAGGGTCTTACTCTTTCAGCAGTTGGAGAGTATAAGCGTGCCGAAGACGAGCATCTCCTTGGCATAAAATATGATGGGAGTTTTCTTGACAGTTGGGCTCACCTTTCTCAGGTTTATTCCAGGATCTAGAGATCTTTGTGCTGCCATGTCTTCTATATTCTTATCCAGTTACATATCTATGCACACATTTCCATATTCTAGGGGTTATAGCTATACTGTTTAAGATCGCTACTAGTTGCAGTTGCTTCATTCTGTGTAGCAAATTCAGCCTACAGTCAATTCTACTTGCATGAAAATGACGCGCACATGATAATTTCCCTCACATGAAAGATTCTGATATGTTGTCGAACTACTGGTATAAGACTGGCAATATCTGTAGCTTATTAACTACATGAAATAACTCCCCTTGCTATAGGTGCAAAGTGCTATTGAAGAGTCTAGCAGGTCTTTTAGTTTTAAGCAAAATCTAGTGAACAATAGTGTAATTGAAGAGTATACTCTTGCACGTCTCCTGTTTTAGAAGAGGGATCAGATATTAGTGTAGGTATATAGCTTTCTCTTATCAAGTATATGCTTGTGTTTCTCTGTATTATGCAAGAAGCACATTTATTCTTTGGGGAGTAACTGATTAATTGCCACTGTGTGGCGTCTTCTGTTGTAGCTTTATCTTGATTTGGCTTATCCAGAAAAGATGCTGAGTAACCTTGAGAAAGTTCTTCAAATTGATTCAAGGTGAATTTCAGTGTTCATTATCGTTATTTCTTTTTCCTAACTGGATTGTTTATTTTTCCTCGACTGATTTACTGATTATTCTAGGTTTTCAAAAGCATACCATCTACGTGGAATTCTCTACCATGGAATGGGTAGGCATAGGTAATACCTCTTGCTGATACTTGTGTCTCTTTTTAATATGTTAAATAGTCTTTGAGATAATTGACTTCTCTGTACACCGACATGTGGTGCTATTTAAATAAAGAAATGTGTTAAGTTGTGTTTATATCGCCATGCAAACATCCACATGTTAATGTTTGAATTATTTCTCTTACAGTTTTATAGTTACTGTTGTCTGTTCAGAAAAATGGTTATATCCCCCTGGAAGTATTTATATATAGTTGGGTATAATTCTATTGCCATATTTTCATCATGATTTATGGAATTAAACTTATGCATATTCAGTTTTTTCTGCATACTTTTGGATGTTGACTATTTGATGTGCTAGCCCGTATCCTATGATGAATGTTGACTTCAATGTGATTGTAGCTTGTAAGGCCTTTATTCCTTTCGTTTGCTGTACGGTTTGGTGTTTAGTGGATTAGTTGCAGGGACACAATGTCCCATTGTGTTGGGAGCGAATGTGGTTTAGTTAAACATACACCACAATGTTGATATTCATAGTCATTGGACTATTAGGTTTATCTTCTATTCTGGACCTCTTACTACCCCTTACTTGGATACCATGATAAAACTAGAATTGGAAACATTATTGGTCAACCTTTTACAATAGTTATCTTTTTGGTACAATTTGCTATAGGCATCTTGAAATTTGGTTTCGAACTCAATGATATCTTCTAATACATGAGTGAGCTGTTCCGACAGATACATTGCTTTCTTTGGTAGTGGTTATGACTAAACTCTTATCCTAGTTCTCATCTCAAACTGCTAGCTTGCCAAGTTCCCCCTTAACATAATCTTTGTGCAGGAGTGCTATTAAAGAACTATCAATTGCTTTGACATATGATGGTTCAAGTATTGAGTGCTTATACCTGCGTGCCTCTTGCAATCATGCAATTGGAGAATATAAGTCTGCGGTACGTGCCTTCATATTTTCTCTAGTCAATGCTAATAAATTTATCAGAAGTGCCGAGGATCCTGCTGCACGACTTCAGCTACACTTTCTTTTTAACCATATGCTACAGTTCTCCGCAAATTTATCGCTGTTTTTTTGCTTTACTCTTGATGTTCACATCTTTTTTTTTCCTTTGAAGATCAAAGATTATGATGACGTACTCGATCTGGAGCTTGATTCCATGGATAAATTTGTGCTGCAATGTTTGGCATTCTATCAGGTGCGCACTTTCTTCTTTTCCAGTTCTTTTTACGTGGAGCTTGTTCTTTATGTCAGAAGCCAGGATAGTATATTTCTGTAATCTCAAAATCTCAAATCCATGTAAGATGTGAACATGCAAAAGAATATGTTTTGTGTCCCTGTTTCTACAAAAGTCTCAAACACATCTTACCATTTTTTGAAATTCACACCAGCTACTAGAGTTGTGGCCTATCTTTAATTTAGGAGCCTAAAGAAAAAGAAGTGAAGGATTACATATACAAGGTCCTCTTTGATTCAGAGGATTGTTTTTAGGATTTCAATCTGAGGAATCTAACCTATATAGGTTGTTTGATTTGTAAGATTAGAAAACTTGGGACTTTTCCTACGGGCAACTAAGTTTGCACTCGTTTCCTATGGTTAATGAGTTCCTATGTTTCTTCTATGGTGTAAAGAAACATCCTTTGGTGTCAGTTCCTGTGACTGAAAAAGGAATACCATTACAAGTCCGCATATCTGGAATCCTGTGAATAAAAGACTGTCGCATCTTTTTGGATGTTGAAATTGGGTTGAAGATTTGGGAATTTTAATTGTTCCTTACCCATATTTGTTGTTTGGAAAGCAGTAGAACAGGAATTGGAATGAGAGGCCCAATTCCACATATTTTTATTGAACTAGAACAACTACGGAGCTAGACCTCTCTAAATTGCAAGGAAATGGTTATTGCACCTTCCTTTTAACTTACAGACCAGCTCCAGTGCAATGCTGCTTCTAGCAACTCATGTAAAGCGTCGACCTACTGCCGGTGGCAAGCTTCTATTGGCTCACTGCCTGCGGATACTCCCATTGATCCACCGACACTGGTGTACTCCCATCGGCCTGTTGCTGAGGCCCCCTCATCTTCCTTCCACCACTCATCCTGTTTACTGGCGCACTGATGGCGCCTAGCCTGTCAGAATTCCAAATCGGAGGTTGTTGCATGCTATCCGCGAGCTCCAGATCTTCAGACCGCCACCTCCCCAGATCCAGCTCAGCACCTCTAGAGGTCACATCTGGAGTAAGTGGGTAAAGTTCTCAGTCCTCATTGTGAGGTGACATGTGGCCACTGGAGTCCTTTGAGGTCATTAGAGTTGCTGATATCGGATACTAGGGCAGGGACAGCCATGGTTGACAAGAGCATCATGGAGAATTTGAGAAGAGGAAAGAAGAGCGACATAAGTTATTGATTTCCTGATAAATAATGGTAGAAAGCAGCCAAACAGAAAATAGAAGCAGGCTGTGGTTGGCTAAGGTGGCTTGTTTCATTTCCAAATAGCTGTTTTCTTGGCTACTAATTCAAAAAGATTGAACCATGTTCCATTTCCATTTCCACCTGACATTGCATTGCAATCCTAATGTCCACAGACCATTTGAGTTCCAACATCCAAACGGACTAGCATTGACTCCCACAACATACAGAGCTTGCTAAGTCATCACTCATCTTTTACAAGGTCAACCTCCTGTTTGTGTAGACGATGAATATTTATTTTTCAGGCTGACTTGGCTGCTATTCTCTTGCAACAATAGCATGCCTCTTGCCTCAGTCCCAGCAGCTTTTTATCTAATGTAGATATTTTATTTGGCCTGGCTCTTTGGTGGGGTTTTCTTTTTACTGCCTTTTTACTCCTTAGTATTTAGGGTCATATTATCATTTCTATGCTAACCATGTTTTTTTTTTTTACTTTTTTACTTATTGCAGAAGGAAATTGCTCTATATACTGCTTCAAAGGCCAATTTAGAGTTCTCTCAGTTCAACATTGATGATGATGTTGACCCATTATTCAAGGTTAAAATCTATCTTTTAAATCCACTGCATAATCTTTCTGGTGCATCAATTAAGATTCTATGTGGACAATAGGAATATTGGTGCAAACGACTGCACCCGAAAAATGTGGCCGAAAAGGTTTATCGCCAACCACCATTACGGATCTCACTACGAAGTGGTCGCCTTAACAAGCAAGATTTCAAGTTCACAAAGCATCAAACCAGTCTTCTCCTAGCCGCTGATTCAATTGGGAAGAAAATTCAGTATAATTGCCTCGGCTTCTTGCCAAATCAACGTCAGGTATCCTTCCTGGTGGCTCTGCAGATTCTGCAAATGTTAAACTTATCTGAGGCATAGAACACACTCGTTGAAAATATTGGTGGACTATGTTATATATTCAGTCTAGTTTTATAACTTCTAGATTCGTTTGGAGAATTTCAAAGGGTTCCATATTCTGATGCTTTGCTTCATCACCATTCTGTTAAAAAAATCTTTACGGAGCAGCAGTTCTAATGAGACTTTATTTTCCTTTTGTAGTACCGTATGGCTGGTTTAGCTGCTATTGAGATTGCTCAGAAAGTTTCCAAGGCTTGGCGCTTTCTGAGAAACCCAAAGAATAGTGCAAAGTTAGTTAGGAGAAGGGATAAGCTTAACATGAGCGTAAACAGGGGTGGTTATTGTAGCACCAGCACTTTGTCTGCTGGATCACCAACATCTAGTCCAAGTGAGGAAAGGGTTTCGTCTGGGATTTCTCTCTCCTGGCAAGATGTCTATAATATTGCTGTCAAGTGGCGACAGATATCTGAACCTTGTGATCCAGTTCTTTGGGTAAATAAGCTAAGGTGAGGTACATACTTGCGTAAGGAGTGACCGTTTAGCCATTTTCTTGCCTAACTTTTATTTTGCTATACAGTGAAGAATTTAATACTGGATTTGGGTCTCACACCCCATTGCTTCTTGGTCAAGCAAGAATTGTTCGTTACTATCCATATTACTTAAGGTTTGTAGATACCCATTATTTTACTTTGCAGTGTGGTTATTTGTGGTCAACCACTAATAGTCCTAGATTATCTTCTTTTACATGCAGAACTTTGGAAGCTGCGAAATCCATTATGCTTGACTTGAAGTATGTCAATAATGCAGAGGATCGCGCAATATTTCTTACTGATATTGACAAGTTAAAAAAGGTAAGCTGCGCCATGATCTGTTCAGTGCCATGAGTGCATGATCATATCAATTTTATCCTTCATATGGAGCTTCATTTCATACTCCCTCCGTCCCAAATAGGATGTTGCAGATTTGTCTAAATTTGGATGTATTTAGACACTATTTAGGGTATAGATACAGGAAAGGGATTTGGTGCACATAGGCACCAGTGCTTCCTTCAATTTCAGATTTTTGAAAATTTCAAAACCTCACACTTTAATGTTTTCAGAAATTATGGCGTTAAATATGTAGATAGATATGTACATGAGAAGTGTACGCAAAAAAGTCTCGGTAAAAAATACTTCAAAATTTGGAAAATACAAAAGAAAACAAATTTCTGATAAAGGATACACTATTGTAGTACTGTTGTACTACCATTTACTGTCAGGAATTTCTCTTTCTTATATTGTTCAAAATACGAAATATTTTTTAACGGGACTTTTTTGCATACACCCCTCCCGTATATATCTATCTATATATTTAACGCCATAATTTTTTGAAACTTAGAAACGTGAGGTTTTAAAATTTTCAAAAATCTGAAAGTGAAGAGAGCATTGGTGCCCATGTGTCAAAGACACTTTCCGATAGATGCATCCGAATTTAGATAAATCTGCGACATCTTTTTCGGGACGGAGGGAGTATTCTTTTTAGAAGTCAAGCAAACTATGTGCCTTTTATTTCTAGTGCATGCCACATCGGGGTTAGAAGGCTCCAAGAGAGAAATCAGGTGCTATAGCTCTAGAAAAAAAAACTGCTATTGTTATAGCTCTAGAAAAAAAGCTGCTATTGCTCCATCACAACTATATCTACCAAATAAGCGAAATAGTGATAACCAATCAGATCTGAAATCTCAAAGGATTGATTTCCTCTTGGATGCGTTGAATAGGTTACCTAGGAGTTGGCTCATTTTCATAGTATGCTTTGCTTGTCATATCACTCTTCTGCTTCTGGTGGTTCGCTTGAAGCTTACTATATCATCTTTGCAAACTGACCAATGTTCTGATGCAAATAAAACCTGCAGATAGAAGTTGCTTCATCATGCTCGGATTTGTACAATGTAGTTGGTGAAACCTACTGGGTTGCTACTAGATGTGACAGTATTGCGTTTCAGGGGTAATGAAACTCTTTAGCTTGTCTGAATATCTATTATTAGTATTCATGATAGCTCTCATGCCAAACTGCAGCATACTTCATAATAGCATTATACCATCCTTGTGCTTATTTAATAATACAACATAACCTCTTTCAGGAGGCGTCTTGAAGGGACAAGAATAACCACTCAAAATGTGTAAGTTGTTTATACTACTTTCCTTCGCTCTATACCCTCCCACAGATGAAGACGACGACCAATACCATAGACATTTGGGCCCAGCGCCCATACCCATATGATAGATTTGCTTCCTTTACCCTCTTGCAATCATGCTTACTTGTGTTCATGGCATTACAGGGGCGAATTAGCATTTGACTTCGCAATACGAACTCCTTGTACATCATCTAGATGGGAGGAATATCAGGAAGAAATGACTGCAGCTTGGGAGGTACGGTTTAGATTTATTCTGCTTTTTGGTGCCCCTCTTGAGTAATACCTGATAGGGCCAGGCTGTAGTCTACACATGTGAACTTACAACCTCCTCCCCTCCTTTGCTGCCATCCTGACCACCGCCTCCTCACTTCATCATTCTCTGGTGCCTTGCCTCCTCCTCTCTCACTTCTGCTCCTTCTAGATATATCTGCCACCGACGGTGTTGACATCAAGATGGGGTGCCAGCATGACCCGAGCCAAATCATGCCTTCATCTTATCCCACCACCCTAAAAATTTGTTACCAAATGTCCAGTAGGAAGATTTGTTAGCAAACCTTTGAAATATGCTCTGTTATATCCTGTTGTGTCGGTATTTTCGGAAGCCTTGTTACTTCAAATCAGTTGCAATTTGAAAGAGTTTTAAGTTGTAGTAGACCAGTTGTATTTGCACCTGTGTAACATCTAGAGTTGGAGACAGGCTAATGATTATGTTGTCTGCAGGCCATTTGCGAGGCGTATTGTAGTGACCCGAATCCCACACGCGATTCCAATGCACTTGATGCTGTGAAGGCGGCAATATTGCGCATGACATATTACTGGTACAGATTGTGAACTTCAACTCCGCTTTATCTGCCACCGAAAATGGAATGCCAATCAGTTAGTGGGAATTTGCAGGTACAACTTTATGCCACTCTCCAGAGGCTCCTCGGTAGTTGGCTATGTGGTGTTGCTCGGCTTATTCCTCGCAGCAAGTATGGATGTGACAGCAAGTATCCCACCAGGGGTTCAGGTCGACTGGGAGGCGATCCTGTCCCCAGACCCTGGCACGTTTGTCGAAGCTGTCAAGCCCTGGCTGTACCCATCTGTAAAGATGAGCAAGAGCCTGAAAGATTACGCTGATGTTAGCGTCGCTTTCGGAACGACAGGATCGGTCGTAGCGGCCTTGACTTGTGTCGACGACCCATAAGTTGTGAATGTTTCAGCAAACGTTAGTTGTCTTTTGTTGTTTTAATTTTTTTCCTTTGTTTGACCAATAAATTCCCGTGGTTTGGTTTCGATTTGAATTATTATTTCTGCAAATGTTGTAACTTAAATAATAAAGTTTATTTTTTTCTCACTTGAACGATTGTTCTTTGTAACTTGTAACAAATAATACATGAAACATAGGCTTGCATAAAGTGGATATTTATGGTATCTGTTATTTCTAATTGCATGCACCTGGTCATTTCGTCATGCTCGAAATCGTTTTATTTCGGCTGGAGACGTGACGATGCATTATTTGTCAATCTTTGGCGTAATGCATAGATGTTAACTGAGGTAGAGTGTCTCCATTTCTTTTTGGCTGACATAATCCTTGATTTCTCCATGTGAACCTGGAGGGACTCCATTTACACGTGCATCAATTTGTTCGTGGACGATGGACTTCTCCCAATACGGGTACAGATTTTGAAGTCTAGAACCTGATTACTAGACTTAATTAAACTGCAAATTAAGCTTAATGAACCTGGCAATTTTCTTTGTCATATCCAGTATACCAAATTAGCATGTAAATTAGTACTACCAGTCGGACGGGCTTGCCTGCGCCCGCATCCGTGCGACCATCCATGCGTCCGGCCCTTCATTCTTCATCACAAGGTTCGTTTTGATATTCTCACCTATTCCTTTATTTTCTGGTAGAAAAAAATACAACTACGACCGTATCATTGTATCCGCGGCCGTATCCTTCGTCTCCATTGGTCTTCCTCGCGGCGGCCGCCGACGTCATCCCCCTAGTCTGTGCCTCAGCGTCCCTGCTCTCCACAGTCTTCCTCGCGGCAACGGTAGGCATGGAGGAGCCATAGCCTCTGCCCAGTTAGCTTCATAAGGATTACAACGGAAATTGGTGGACTAAGCAATGATCTCCATGGGCAAATGAATGTCGGTCTGGTGAACTCTGCCCAGGCTCGCTGCATTCGCAACTGCCGCCTGTGCCGAGGACCTGATCTGAAAAGATGGAGGCTGCCGGACCGGCGCCGGTTCCATTCTGCATAGCAACTGTCACCGCGCGTGTCTGAGAGGTAGAGTTTTGTCGCTAATTAATCATCTTCGTCCGTGATAAGCATGGTTAACGATTTGCAGTTGGTGATGGCATGTGCTTACGTTTGTACGACCTTAACCGATCTTATACATCCTCATAATCAATGGCGTTTTGTGAACAAAGTATCCCCACGGTACTGAACACAAGCGCGGAGATACTCACCGTGAACTGCAGCTAGCTACGCCTGGGCAGAATATTGATGAAAGAAAGGGGAGCATGAGCGAGATGGCAAGAGCCGCCGTGGCCGTGGAAACCATGGATTCTGAGGCAAAGAATACACGGGAGACGGAGGCCGCTGCCGCGAGGAAGGCCAATGGAGACGAAGGATATGCGCCTACGGAAGACGATGGTATGATCTTATTTCTATTTTTTCCGTACTAGAAAAGGGATAGGTGGACAACTAAAAACGGAACCGTGTGATGCAAAATAGTAGATGGCCGGACGCACGGATGGTCGCACGGGTGCGGGAGTGAGCTTAATTAATCTGGCAATTAGGACCAATTAATTTTGCAATTAGTAACAATTTAACATGGCAAGTAAACTTATTTTTTTCAATAATTGGGAGTACTAATCTGATAATTAATAATAATTAATTAGGCAATTAGTAATCTGGTGACTAAACATAATTAATATGGAAGTTACTAACGGCGATTTGTGATCTTATTAATGATCTATGGAGACATGCCTGTCATGATTTTTCTACTAATTTCAGTGTACTATCGCATTGTCGGGAGCTGCATATTTGGGATTTTTTTTACTACATGTCTTTGTTTTTGCGGACGAGGACATGCAATTTTTACACATACATGTGGTGAGAAATGACATGCATGAGCTCCTAACCTGACAAAAGCATGCCACGACATGCTAACCTGCCAACCTAGCCTAGCCTTTTCCAGAATAACACCCATATGCGTATATTTTACAATAGATGGTTTACCACCCGCCGCATAGATGGACTCTCGTGCGGCACCGCCGGGTAGTCCGATCCAACAATGATATCTCCGTGGTATTGAATGAGTTCGGGGGAAGGATTACAATAGGTTACTCATATTGTGGGGTAGAGCAAAACTCACTAATACCCATAAAGGTACCTAGTCCCAGTCCCTGGTCCTATTCCTCCTCTCCTAGGCACGTATGGGCATGGTGCCCCTTGCCACATTCCTCCAGATCTGAGCTTGTTTCTTCTCGCGGGGTGTGGCGGCGGTGGCCTTTCCTCGCGTCGCGCAGGGGACGGCGGCCGAGATCTTCCTCGATGCTGCGGTGGCGGCCCCCGCCTCCCGTGTGGATGGCTGGGCACGGCGGTTGGACGTGGATGGCTGGGCGGCGGCGGCCAGACCTGTTCTGTGTTGCGCCCCCCCGCCTCCCGTTGGTGGCACGCCGGTGATGGCTGGTGGTGGGTGGCGGCCAGGTCCTTGATCTGCGCCATCCTCCCCGCCTTTCGCCGATGTGTGGTGATCTTGGGCTTCTCCCGCGGTACGAGGTCGCCCGGGGCAGCAGCCTTGGGTTTGACGGTGGAGGCGGCCTTCTTCTTCGTCGGAGATGGTCGTGGTGGTGGGTCTTTTGATCTATCACCGCGTTTCGGCGGCAAGGTGGAGAGGCATGGAAGCCGATGTCGGCTGATGTCGCCGGTGGGGGTTGGCGTTCGGCTGCGGTGGTGCCCAGGGCGTGAGCGGTGTCTCCGGACATCGCACTCTGCGCTTGGTGTCTCCGGCGGCATCTGAGGCCAGCCTGGGATGGTCGCCGGCGTGGGGGCCCGACCTGAATAAAGGCGGCGGTCCTAGGGTCTCTCTTGGGAGAAGATGAAGACTGACCCGTGGTTTGCTCTTCTCGATCTGGCAGGAGTGTTGAGTTCCGGAAGGCGCCGCTGGCAAGTGTAACAGTGCTTTTTTTTGCCTGGAGTTTGCTGGATCGGTGGCATTCGGCCGTGCGCACCCATGCTTTTATTCCGGCCGATTGGTTCTGGAGGGAGCGGCTTGAAGCTTTGGTCTGTGTTGGTATCAAGAAACATTTTGGTCCAGGATGCAGTCAGATGAAGGGAATAACATGAAGGCCGGAACGGAGGACTAGCTAAGGGAGGTTCAAGTCTCCGCATTGTTGAGAGACTTGCTTGGTGTCCCGGGATTCGCAACAGTGGTATGGAAGTGGGGGCGACAACACAGGTGAGGTTCAGAGTCCTACCTTTCAGGATGAAAACTCAAGGTCTGGCTTTAACTGGGTGTGCATGGCAATGACCTTGTTGGAGGCATTGTTTTGAGAGCGGGGACTATCTTCAGGGTGAAAACCTAAGATCTTTCGTCGGGCGACGACGACGCTCGTGCACCGTTTCCTTCTTGGAGGCGTCGTTTTTGGAGATTTTGTATTTCAGATGTTATCTAGGTGGTGGTTGTATTGCTGTTGCTAAATCTAGGATGCTATAACGGGACTCTTGTTTCTTAGTTTTCTCTTCTTTTTTTGGTTGTGTGCATCCGTACTGCCTTGCGTTGTTCCAGAGGCTGGGTGTAATTGGTATCTTTGATATTAATATATTCCCTTTATGGAAAAATACCCATTGGGCATTCTAGTTCAAATAGTAAACAAGTTATTTACAATTTTATATTCATCGATAGCATATTTTTCAAAGAAAACCAATTGTCTAAACTCAATAATTAGTAGTTGAGTACATGAAAATTATCTAAATTCAGTTTCCTTAATTTGGGGATATTACTGATAAGACTATAGTTGGATCGGCTAGCTCCTTTGACCGCTACAGACAGTTGCATCATTGGGTAGCTCGGCTACACATGTTGACATGCCAGTATAAATAGGTAGACACATAGGGTATGCGTATTACTCATAGGCATAAAAGTATGATCATAACCCATATCCATACATGTACGGTACCCACGATGAAAGGACATGGAGCCCCCACGTGTGGTTTTGGCAATTGATGACAATCGCTATGAATTAATGGTTGCATTGAAGTTCTCTTATAGGTTTTGTCCATTGGTAATGATTGAACCATATGTTGGTTTCAAGCATGCAAGAAGAAGCAAATGAAGATGATCAAGTGACAAGTATGTCTTGAAGTAGAAGGAGAGAGTTCTCATGCACATCTTCAAGACATCAACAATGAAGAAGATGGATGAAGATGGTGGCTTCCAATGGAGAGGATGGATGAAGAATGAGGCGTGCATTGAATAAGTGGAATGAAGATGGAGTTTGCCATGGATACATGAAGATATGCCTGAGAAGAACCTCTCCCATAGTGGATTATGGGGGAGCAATCCGCAAGACTTCATCGAGCGAGTACAATCAAGAAGGGCGTTCCATCTTGAAGTGGTCAAGATTGACATCATCAAGCTCGAGTGGAATGCACAAGGTGAAGGTTTGTTCTTGATAGTATTTCTCTCTTACCGGTCTCTTGTTAGTGTTGGGAGACTAGCTTTGTAGGATAGTTGGTCATACTATCAAGAGGGCTCTCGAATGAGTCACTTAGTCGTATCGTTCAGAGAGAGCTCAAACCCTTGCATGTTTTGCATCATATTTCTTGGTTTTTCTTGGTTCTTATCCATGTGATGTTTTGTAGCTTGTGTTCATTCTCACAATAAGCTCCAGCTCATCGAAAACGGACTTTGCATGAAAAACTTTTTGCGTTTTCGAGTTTGAAGGTTTTATCGGTATGTCTTTTATAGAGAGGTCAAGCCTTTCATCATTTGGTTTTAACCTACCTTGATTCCCCAGCCTATGTATCAATTGGTGCATACAACTTTCTTTATTAAAAGCAGATAGTTATTGCAACCAATATTCGATATCAGTCATTATTACATCTCCTGGATCAACACTAGCATGAAGCGCCTTTGCATCGTCATGTTAGTCTTCGACTAGCACGCCAACCGTACTGGCTGGAAAAATTCCGTGCTACCATTGCTAGTCGGTTGTAGCCAATATCCATAGCAAGGCACTCCTCCTCTGGACGCAGATAGGACCACATATGGATCCAATGGGTAGAAAAAGAATTACCTGCAAAAATGATGGATTTTTTTGTTAAAGATGCAACCATTACGCACATTCCATCTCGCCCATAGGAACGCACAAACTCCAACTCTAATGTGGGTTTTACGTTTTTTTGTCTACCCCATTTAGCCAGTTGCCAAAACGATAAGTTATATTCATAGGCGAGGTTATATTGAAAGTCATATAGACTATCTTCCAAATCATCTGCGTGAAGGGGCAAGAGATAAATAAGTGATGTATTGTCACATGTTGATCACAAAAACAACAATTAGTAGAACCATTCCAATTACGTATAGCCAAATTATCTTTTGTAAAAATAACTTTCTTGTGAAGGAACCACATAAAAATATTTTTTTTAGCGGTACCTTCAACTTCCAGACATGTTTTTTTTGAGGGAAATTGTGTGTCCAGACAAAGATCATTATACATGGACTTCATTGAGAAGACGTCAGACTCCGTTAAATTCCATCTGAACCTATCTTCACTACAAGAAAAGTTGCCATGGCCGACGAAGTTGAAGGCGCGCCGTGGTTGCTGGTGCACCATGGCCGACGATTTTGGGTCTCTCCATGGTGCATGTCAAAACTTTTTTTTCTCGTTTTTGAGGCCACCTAGCCTGACGAAAGCGTCCAAAACGTCTCGTATGGTGTCCCGGGATGTGGTGCATCGCGAAATCTCGGGTTCGCCGGCCGAGTCAACGCAAATCCGCACCGCCCAGGGATGCAGGGCCCAGATGACAGCCTCTCTAGCATTGTTTTTTTTCTCGATCGCGCCATCTCGTTCAACGCTCTCCGATCGAGCCGTTTACGATGCAGGATCATGGGTCCCGCATGTCATCCTCTATGAACCAAAATTCTTTCTATTCTTGGAATTTTTTGACCCCCTGATTTCTTGCTACTTCCTTTTTCTTTTGATCCCGTGCCGCCTTGGAAACGTTGAGACCGCTGCTGCTAAATGGGACCCGCATGTCATCCTCTATGTGCAATCAACTTTCTTTTCTTGGAGTTTTTTTAGCACCTCATATTTGGTCACTTGCCTTTTTCTTTCGGTCCCGTGCCACCTCTCAAATGGTGATACCGCTGTTGCTAAATGGGGCCCGCATGTCATCCTCTACGTGCAATCAACTTTCTTTTCTTGGATTTTTTTGGCACCTCATATTTGGTCACTTGCCTTTTTCTTTCGATCCCGTGCCGCCTCTCAAACGGTGATACCGCTGCTGCTAAATGGGACCCGCATGTCATCCTCTATGTACTATAAAAGTTTCTTTTCTTGGATTCTTTTTGGCACCTCATATTTGGTCACTTGCCTTTTTCTTTCGATCCCGTGCCGCCTCTCAAACGGTGATACCGCTGCTGCTAAATGGGACCCGCATGTCATCCTCTATGTACTATCAAGTTTCTTTTCTTGAATTATTTTTTGTTCATGATATTTGGTCACTTGCCTTTTTCTTTCGATCTCATGCCACGTTTGAAACATTGATGAACCTGCTGGCTCATGGGACCCGCATGTCATCCTCTATGTGCTATAAAAGTTTATTTTCTTGGATTTTTTTTTCACCCTTTGATTTTTGGCTATTTCCTTTTTCTTTTGATCCCCTGCCGCCTTGAAAACTTTGAGTAAGCTGCTGACTCATGGGACCCATATGTCATCCTCTATGTACACTCAACTTTCTTTTTTCTTTTGATCTCAAGCCGCATTTGAAACATTGAGACCGCTGCTGCTAAATGGGACCCGCATGTCATCCTCTATGTACAATAAAGTTTCTTTTTTTGGATTATCTTTGGCTCCTGATATTTGTCACTTGCCTTTTTTTTATCTCATGCCGCCTTTGAAACGTTGAGTAAGCTGCTGGCTCATGGGTCCCGCATGTCATCCTCTACGAACAATAAAAGTTTCATTTCTTGGAGTTATTTTTGACCCCTAATTTCTGGCTATTTGCCTTTTTATTTTGATCACCTGCCCCCTTTGAAACGATGAGGACGCTGTTGGCAGCTCGGTCCCACATGTCATCCTCTATGAACAATAAAAATTTCCTTTGATGGATTTATTTTGAACCCCTAATTAATTTATGGATATTTCCTTTTTTTCTTTTGATCCCCTGCCGCCTTGGAATCGTTGAGGATCTTCTGTGCCTCATGGGTCCCACATGTCATCCTCTCAGAACGATAAATGTTTCTTTTCTTGGATTTTGTTTACCAAATGATTTTTGGCTTATTTTTTCTTTTGATCTCCTGCCGCCTTTAAAACGTTGAGGACGCTACTGGCTCACGGGTCCCACATGTCAGCCTCTATGAACAATAGACGCTGAGGATGCTGCTGCCTCATGGGCCCCGCATGTCATCCTCTCAGAATGGTAAATGTTTATTTTCTTGGATTTTGTATACCAAATGATTTTTGGCTTATTTTTTCTTTCGATCTCCTGCCACCTTTAAAACGTTGAGGACGCTGCTGGCTCACGGGTCCCCGATGTCAGCCTCCCCGTACAAGAAATATGTGATATCTTGATTATTTTGCAGACAATAAACAATGTACTTCGCTCTGAGTTATTGCAAACGGATAAATTAATTATTTATTTTCATAAATAAACTTATATGTTGAATCTCCTTGTTTTTTGTTTTTGCGAAGCATAAGACTTTCCTGTTTTTTTTTTTGAGAAAAATCCGAACTTTCCTATTTTGGAGTGGGCTGAAATTGTACGAGTCAAAAGGCCCAGCATGATAGTTCGAAGGCCCAGATGTCCAGATGCAGCCCAATTGAAATCTTTCTTTTCTTGGATTTTTTTCACCCCCGATTTCTGGCTACTTCATTTTTCTTTTGTCATGTGCCGCATTGGAAACGTTGAGACCGCTGCTGCAAAATAGGACCCGCATGTCATCCTCTATGTACAATAAAGTTTCTTTTCTTGAATTATTTTTGGCTCATGATATTTGGTCACTTGCTTTTTTCTTTCGATCTCATGCCGACTTTGAAACGCTGAGGAAGCTGCTGGCTCATGGGTCCCTGTCACATCCCGAAATTTTCTAAATTTTAAATGTCAAATAAAAATAAATTTAATACTTGATTGTTTGAACTTAATTGAAAATTCACAAAGAACTAAAACTCTTTATATTTATTTACAAGTTGATTTCAAAATAGTGTTTTCAAAGACTTTTGGTTTTAAAGTATCTTCAAAATCAAACATATAGGCCAAATGTATATAATAATTATTTTAATTTCACAAAGGGTTAATAAAAGGGGGGTTTTTGCAAAATAAATAGTTTTCATAAAACTTGGTTTTCAAAAGATTTTCCAACAATGCTCTATTTTGTTCGGAGTTTTTTAAACTTATAAAAATATTTTATTTGAGAAAAACATTAAACCCTAAAAAGGCACTATAGCCACATAGACATGTATGTCAAATTTTGGTTTTATAAAGTTTATATTTTTTTCCAAATTTAGTATCATATTGAAGCATTTTTCATAACGAATCCAACTGTATCTTATTTGCATTTTTCCGGTTATTTTTGAGCCTCCAAAAACATATTTCCAATTTTAATATAAAAAAAGAAGAAGAAGCGGCCAGGCTGAACGGCCCACGCGGCCGAACGGCCCAGCTCGCCCCGCGCGCCACGGCCCAGCCCCCGCGCCACTGTCCGCCGCCATGGCCCAGCGCGCAGCACGCACGCCCCCAGCCTTCCCAGGCCGCACCAGCTTCCACGCCCGCGACCGAGCGCTGCAGCCTCTGCCCCGTTTTCTTTTCTTTAGTCCCACCTTGTCTCTCTAGTCAATCTCTCTCAGATTTCAGCCTACTAGTAAGCTTGCACGTGCAATGCACGATTTCACATAAGCACATAAATATTACATTTAGTTGCACAATATTTCAATTCAACCTCATTTTGATGCAAAACTCAGTAATGTCCACAAAGATTGACTTCTGTGCTCATAGTTGCATCCATTTCACTACACTCAACCATAGAGAGATGTCCACTATTACCACGCTGAAAGTACTCCAACTTTGTACTATGGATAAAAAATTTACCAACTTCCATGTTTGAAGTTTACAGCTAGGAAAAACAAAACTTCAACAAATAAGAAACAACAGATGGAATACATGTGCAGTTTAAATAGACAACACTTGTGGCATACAGTTGAAGGAAACATGCCCGAACTTGAGTAGGAAAACTCTTGATAAACATCTCAAGGTCAAAACTGCCTAGCCGTGTTGACAATTAAAATAAGAATCCTGCTATAAGGAGTTAGAATGTTAAATTTGTACACAACACAGGTTGAAAGAACAAATCTTCAAAAAAATTATAATCATAACCAAAACTTCATCAAGAGTTTCAACTCATGTGAACTCTTTACACACAGCCCCAACATCCTATCTTGCCCCGAACAACCTAGAGGGTCCCAGAAAAGAAAGTGTCGGTCCTCTGGCTTGGAACTCGTCCCAGAGCATGAAGGCGCCTTCTTTCCATAGTTCTTGAGCATCTTGAGTAGCTCCTGCGTTGCCACCGCTCCCACCAACAGCTCTGCCATTTCCCACCTCACGTGACTCAACCATCTCCAAGACAAAGAGAAGCGAGGCAAGGTAGCGTTGGATCAAGGACACGCAAAAACTCGAGAGGTCTGCGATTGGGCAATGATGACGATGATGGTTAATGTGGTTCGATCATCTGAACATACATGTGAACCACATGGTCAAGCACTGCGAGCTCTTCAATTAAGAGCTCTGCTAATTTGGAAACAAAAATGTACGTAACAAATTGAGAAGAACAACTTGTATTTCAGATTTGAACATGTGTTTCCATTTATGATGCAACCAGATAAATTACAAAAGAATATAGCAGAATAAACAAATGAAATTGAGAAGAACCTGTAATTCAGATTTGAGGTGTGTCACCATTTAGACCAGGACGATTAGATAATAATTACTACCTCTGTTCCAATTTAATTGACCCAAATTTGGCTTGTATCTAGCCAAATTCTGGTCGATTAATTTGGAACGGAGGGAGTACTAAAGAATATAGCAGGACCAGAATTATGGGTTTGTTGGATCAAAATGGGGTAATCTGTTCAAATACTGAACTTGCTATAGCATACCTTGATGGTAAGCATGTTTTGATTTCAGTTGTAAAGATCATCTACACAACATCTCCGCCATGTTTAATGTGCAAATAAAAAAGACGAAACCTTAGCTACTCATTATAATACGACACAATGACTATTTCCAAAACAAAATGAGTCACTAATGTGCTGCCAAACCGAAATTAAAGTGATGTTTGGTTCCAGGCTTGCAGCATATATCAACATGTAATCTTCTTAGCATATGCAGGTGGCACAAAGAACCACCAATTTTAACTAATTACTGACTCGGGTACCAAAAGTTCTCTCTACAGTTTATGTGTCACTATTGGATATTTGCACTAATCATGGATCACTGCCAAGAAGGGACCACATGGTAGAGAATGAATCGGACCAAAAATTAGACTCAGTTTACACAGTGCAGTGTTTGACATGAAAAATATGTTTCTATCATATTTATTCTTAGGAATCCCAGACCTGAAGCAAAAGGAACACGTAGAGATAGCAACTACCTTATGCTTAAGAATCCCAGACCTGAAGTAAAAGAAACACATAGAGATAGTAGCTACCTTAATCTATGTTCAGATACATAATCTTCAAAGAACCATCGGGATGGGTACATTATGAACATTTCTCTTGCAGGCTGAGCTTCCGCATTTGAAGAAGATAACTATAATGCCATGAAGAGATATGTATTTTCTAGCTCGTTGCAGTATCAGAAAGGGTGGATCCACGTGGGAGTCAATAAACAGAAATAAACATAATTACATATGCTTGCACTGGTACAATCTGGGTCAATATTGTCTTACTGAGAATTGAGATTCAGGAATCACCTTCAGTAGAATAGCTTGATTCGGGCTTAAACATATATCAGTAGTGAGTTGGCCGAGATTGTACCACATCGGATTACGATTTTCACCAAACTATAATGCGCCCACGTGGATTTATAACTTTGTGAGATATTTTTAAACAGATTTTTGGAGAACCATGAACACTATCTGAAGATGAATTAGTATGTCAAAAATCTCCAAACACATCTAGGCCATAAGCTTAGGATGAGGATACAAATGCTGACTGCCAAAAACATACATGCCTTTCAATCACAACTCATCCACGTAGGCAAAATTTTAGAGCAGGATGATTGCGAATTAGAGTCTATAGTCCAACAAGAAATATATACCAAACAAATTAGTTGATCCTATGTGATGAAAAGGCATCAGAGTTCAGAAAAATGCAGATTTCACATTCCAGCATTAACAATCTTTAAATATCACAAGTTTTAGCATACATTTTTCACATTGAATAATTCATACTGATGTGTCCTATCCCTGCTACAATTTCATACAAAGATCATGAAAGAATTGTGTAATTTTTTTAACGCAAACCAGGAGTGCACGAACTGATTACCTCAGATCAAAGATTACCTCTGAAACAGAGAGGCCACACGGAATCTTTCTTATTTTCTACCCTGCAATGCATGGGTAAGCACATTCAGCATAATATTTCAAACTTGAATGGCCAAGACACATTATGTCAGGTTCCAAGATAAGTAAAAGGAAAAAAAACTTCTCAGCATCTTTCTTATCATCAAGGAACAACTCTAGCTCTTCTATAAAAATGGAAACAAAGGATGCATTGGCATGGAGAAAAGATTACAACGGTTCTACAGAGCATGCAGATGTTTCAGTGAAAAGAAGAGCAAATGCATTGGCATATGATTGTGAATTTAATCCCTTATTATGAACTACTGTGAAGATGTTCCTATAACTTGAAAAAAAAATTAAGACCTAACATAGAAAAATTCAACTTAACCTTATATAGCCTTCGTCACATACCCACATTTGAACAACTCATGTTAGCAGGCTAGAACGAACTATCGAGCATAACATATATAGTAAAATGTGCTTAATACATGGTGCTCAGAAAAACCATTCGACCACTTATACCAATAAATCATTTCATCTCCAATGGTTTAAGTGCAACACAACACACCTGTACTCCTACAGATCTCAACAAGGATACAGATACTCATTCGATACTCATGGCATGTAAACTTAGTAAGTTATGGAGGGCCAATACTATACGTATACCTTCAACATTAGTACAAGAGTGGATTAGAGAGAGCTTCTCCTAACCGTGGGAGTCAGAGTAGTCACGGGCCGCAACAGAGTAGAGTTGAGCGACTGTGGGGAGCCGGGGCAGCAGAGCGGCAGCGTCGCTGGTGTGTCCGTGTCGCCTGGGGATGGTTCTCGGGGAAAGGGGCTGTCACGACGCCCATGGGGAGGCCGCTGATGGGAAGCCGGTGGCGTGTGGTCGTCGGGGTTTTCTCCAGGGAGGCCGTTGTCGGAACGCCGGTAGTTTAGACACCGAGCATGCGGTGCGGGCGGCCAGCAGGGAGGGAGAGCGATGGCGGCGGCGCGGGTTGAGGATCGTGGGAGGACGATGGCAGCGGGGCGTGGGATCTGTTTGGGAGTAGTTCGTTTCTTTTTTTTCCTGAGATGAGATAAATTAGCGGATTTGCTACAAATCAGTCGACTGATTTGCTTTTCATTGTCAGCCGAATTTTGAGCCGTTCGTTTCGTGCTTTACGATTCGTGTTGCGGGTTGGTCTGCCTGGCTGTTGTTTGTGTCCCGCGTCGTACCCGACCCGGTTTTCCTGGTTTTTTTCTGGTTTGGTTTTTCGGTTTTTTACTTCCCCTTTTCCATTTCGTAAGTTTCCAATTCCCTCTTTTCTTCTGTGTCATTTGGGCGGAGGGGGAGAGGTGGGAGGAAGGCGATTTGGGGGGGGGGGGGCTGCACGATCCTGCGGTTCGTCGGCGGGAAGGGAGGCGGCGCGGTGCCGCGGTTCGTCGGCGGGAAGGGGAGGCGGTGCGGTGCCGCGGTGCGTCGGCGGGAACGGAGGCGGCGCGGTGCCGCCGTGCGTCGGCGGGAAGGAGGAGGTGAGTTGATTTCGTCGGCGTGCTTTGTGGTGTAGTACCAGTAGAAGGCGGGAAGGAGGAGGCGGAGCTGATTTTTTTTGGTGTTGTCCTTGATTGTTCGTCGTAGCGGCTACGGCGGAGGTTTGGTGGAGCCAGTGAGGGGCGCTGAGGTTGCGGGAGGTTTTTGTGTGGTGATTTTGTTGCTGATTTTGTCGGAGAGGGCGTGGCTACTGCGAAGAGGGCTGGTAAGCTGTTTTTGATGGAGCGTGCAGATTTTTTCTGTTCATGGATATCGGGCGGTGTTGGCTTTGCATACACTGCCGAATAGGCTTGATTGTGCTAGTTCGTTAATTTTGGTCCCATGTTAGCCTGATTTTTTGTAGGATGTGGTAGTTCGTTTAGCTTTCTGTGTTGTTTTTTGTCTGAATTAGTGTGCAAAATGTGAAGTATATGTGTTCAGAGCAAAATGCATCTGACTTGAGTAGACCAAAATGCATAATGAGCATATTATAAGAGGTCTCATGCTGTTATGGGATCCAGGAGATTTTTTTGTAGACCATCTTACAAGCTGCAATAGTGTGAAGTTTTTGGGCAAGTTAAATGCATTATGGTGTTCTTGCGTGGTCAGCCCGTCTTAGTTATGTTTTCATTAGCTGTAAGTTATGTTCATCTTCATGTGCAGGGTGTCCTTTTGTTTGCGGGCAGTAATGGATTTTTTATTGGAAGCATATGGAGATGGTGACAGTGATGAGTCACCTCCAGGATTTGACAAGCATAATGTGAAATTCTATGAAGATGTGCTCACCGATGGTGACAGTGATGAGTTTTCAAAGGTAAACATAATTTTTATATGAGTGGGGTAAGCATGTTTTTGCGAGTGCCGTAGGTTTTTTCCAAAGTCCACAACAACCTCCTATTCAATTGTTTTTTCCTTTTTCTGAATTGTTTTCGAATTTTTCCAGGAGAAAGCATTAAAGGATGCCAAGTTTGATGAAGCACTGCTCAAGTTTTATATTAGCAATGTAGGGTTTTCTTATCTACATTTTTTATTTTTTTTCTGGCTTGTAGTGTACAAGCGTATGTAGTCATGGGTTTGTCTGATGTGTTTGTTTTTATGCAGAAAGTAAAACAATTGAAGAGGAGGTTGACTGCTAGTCGTATTGACAAGGTTCAACTCAGTCAGGTCTTGAATTTTTTGAACATTGTGCTGCAGTGGACTATTTATCTTTTTTTTCATTCTTTTTGTTTTGAAACACCATTTTTCTGTGCTTATCTCTTTGTAGTTCAAGAAGCAAAAAACAGAGAGTCATGAGCAAACTGTTTTCACTCGTTACTCGGGCAAATATTTCAGTACTGTTGCTAAGTCTTTAACACCTCATCAAATAGCTGTTATTGAGAAATATGGCGCTGGTTGTTTTTTGAAGTTTGAGAAAACTGATGTGCCGCTCAGATTTGTTAAGTGGATTGCTGGTAAATTTGATACAAGGACATCAGAAATCCAGTTGCGAAGCAATTTCATTCCTGTCAGCAAAGATACAGTTCACAATATTCTTGAGATTCCAAATAGTGGTTTGGAAGTTGTGTCTGATCGGGAAGCAGGGCGCAGTTTCATCTTGTCTCATTTCAATGTCACATCGATTCCTCAAGTATCATTTTTTGGGAAGAAGCTAAAGTCTGAAGAAAATTTGTCTGATGAGGATATTTTAATTTGTTTCATGATTGTCCTGTTTCAAAGTTTCCTTTGCCCAAATTCTAGCTTACAACCCAGCACAGAGTACTTGCACCTGTTCAGAGATGTTGCTAATATCATGAAGTACGATCTATGCAAATTTGTGTATGATTGGCTTGTGAGCAGCATCAAGAAATTCCGCAAAGTAGTAAAAGTTTCTGCAAAGAGACAAATCACACTTGGAGGAAATCACTACATCCTTGCTGTAAGTAATTTTTTTAGTCTCACTACATACGCTTGCTGTAAGTTCTTTTTATTGATCATCATCTTGATGTGTTTCTTGTTTTTGTGTGTTGTGGATGTTTTCCTCCAGGTTGCGTACCTTGACAGAGTTGATTTTGGATTGAAGTCACTACCAGATGTTGTGCCTCGAGTTCTTGTGTGGAAAGGAACCAGAATAAGAGACTATGCAGATTTGGAAAAGTGTAGTGGGAATTCTTTTGGGAAGAGACCATTGAAGCATGTGTCTTATGTTAGTAAAGTTCAGGTTATTTTATATCTTCTTTGCCCTATATTTTTTATTCTATTAGTTTTGTTTTCTTTTTTTGTAGCTACTTCAGTAAAACCTTTCATTTTTGGTTTGGTTGTTGCAGTCAAAAGAACCTCAATATTCACAAAGTACATTGCCATATTTACATGATTCTAGTGGAAGGAGACAATTCAAGCATGTGTCTGATGGAAGTAAAGTTCGAGGTTATATCTTGTTTTTTGATATAATCTCTTTTATTTTTTAATTTGTTTTTTCTTCTAGTTCTTTTGCAGTAAGAAAATTGTTTTCGTTTTTGGTTGTTGCAGCCAGAAGAACCTGAACATTCTCAACATAGAGTGTCAGAAAATGTTCGTTCCAATATTCAAACTGCACAACCATCTTTCATTGATAAACTGTCCTTTTTACTTGGACCATGCTTGGATACCAAGGTATTTTTTTACCCTTTTCATGGTGTTCATATTGTTTGCCGTCTGTATGCAAATGGGTATAATATGTTGAAACTATTTTATTCATTTTTGCAGCAACTAAAAACTATAGCAGAGGTTGTTAAATTGAATACTGTTGGAAATCCAGTAGAGATTGAACAAAAGTGTGAAGAGATTGTTTGTCAGGTGCTCAAAGGTTTGTATGTGGGCAACCAGAACATCGACCTTCATACTTCTACTAACAAGGCAGTACCAAACGCAACCAGTAAATGTTCTGAACCGTTAATTAGCAGTCCTAGTTTCAAGATTGATCCTGATGATAAGGATTTGAGCAAAAAAGATGAAACAGGTGAAAATGTTCTCCCTACTTTTTTCACTTTTAATTCTGATCTTACTTGTTAGTTCTTATTGTTTTTTTGTTCACTGGTATTTGGGGTTATATACTAGTCTTCTATTTTTTTCATTTTTCAAATTTGTTCTCACTCAAATTAAACTTTATTAATTTGCAGATTTCGACTTCAGTATCAGTAGAGGCAAGCTTGCTTCAGGCAAATATCAAGAGTTAGCTAAAAGATTGAATGCAAGGGGCAATGTTTTTCAAGCACTGGACAACTTCGATTTTTCCAATAGTGGTACTTGCTACAAATCGAATTATTGTTCCAACGAAGTTCAACATGTTCCCAATGTCCAGACTGTGAAAAATGATGGAAACACACAAAGTATGTTTTTTTGTTTGAAACAGTGCTAATTTTATTTTCATATTTTCATATTATATTTTTACTAATTTCTTTTTGTTTGGAAATTACATTGTTAAACTAGACCCCAAGATCAAGGACAATGTCATCATCCTTGATGCGTCGAATTCACCAATCTCCGATGCAGTAATGAAACAACCTTCTGGGAATGAAACCACCTTTCAATATCCAATAATTCCAAGGAAACTGACTGATGTCTTTAGTGAACAGGTTCAAACTGACATCTAATTGTGCTATCTAGTCTTCACCTTTACTTCTCTATTTTTTATTTTTATCGTGTTTTTGTTACTTGTGTTGTTTCCATACAGAAGTCAAAACTAAAAGCCAAGACTTCCTTTGGAATTCCTTCTAAGTGTGCAAGCAATTTGTTTCTGCTAAAGAAGAACTCAATTGATTTGACATCTCCAGTATGCTCCAATAGTAACTACGTGCTTCTAGATGATGTATTAATCTACACCCTTTTATCTAAAATATTTCTCTGTATGATTTTATAGTTTTGCAACAACACATTTAATTTGACAGTTTGTTTTTTTTATCCCAGTCTCCTGATCCTTTTAGCTTGTCAAATTACCGGCCAAAAATATTTCAAAGATAGATGCAATACACTGTCAAAGGAAGCCAATGATGCGTATAATAAGCTTGTTTCTGTAACAAACTTAGATAAAGCAGATAATTCAAATGGTGATTCACAAGTTCAAGAAACTATCCAAATTTCACAGTCACCTGAGGTTAGCAGTTTCTTTTTTCTCATACGGTTTTTTATATGATTTTTTATGTAAGTTCGAGAATTACATGTTTTTTCCTACATGCTGCATGATATGTAAGTAGACGAACTTTATGTAAATACTGTCCTAAAGGTTATGTAAGTTAGAGGTTTACATGTTTTCCTACTTACTGCATGATATGTAAGTAGAACAACTTTATGTAATTTCGAGAATTACATGTTTTCCTACATGCTGCATGATATGTAAATACTTTCCAAAAGGTTTTGTAAGTATGACTACTTTTTTACATGATCAGCAGTCCTGTAAATATGGTAATGTGGATTTAGTAATTTTCGTTTTTTACATAGTTGTATTCCTAGTTTTACATAATTAGTAATCTTGTAAATACATAATGTGGGATCTGTAAATCAAGTGTTTTCCTTGAGATTTAGTTTTTTACATAACCTAAACTCAGTGTTTTTATATCATCTAAATACATACTGAGCGTACAATAACTTCTGATTTTTTTACCTCATTTTGCATAATTGGTGTCTTCTTTTTCTCAGTTACTGTCTGTAGGATTTTTGATGTTTTTCTGTTCATATATCAGGGGAAACAAGTTGATACTGACTTGAGCACACAAGTAAGGCCTAGTGCCCAAAATCTTGGATTAAATCAAGTTGATACTAACATACCAGGATCATCTAGCAAGAGTAACAACTATTTTGTACCCACAAGGCGCATTGTACCGGGAAGATACAACTCAGACCCATTTGTCTCAACTCAATGTACACGTTACCCTCTCTTACCATCTGAGAGGAGATATTATAGCGCTATTTGCTACATTGGGAACCACAATGAATGGAAAAAGTAAGTAGATCAACTTTCCAATGTTTTTTACATGTAGTACAATAAGATTCTGTAAAATTAAACATTCTTTTTTTTGTTTTCGAATTTGTACAGGTTAGAAGCAGTAAAATATGAAAAGTCTTTCTGTTCTTTTCAATCTTTAGCAACACTGCAACCATATGGTCACATTGATAACTACCTAGTGCTAGTTTATTGCCGCAAGCTATTCATGGATCATCACCCAAGATACTCAAAGAAACATACCTTCTTTTCATATGTCGGGGTAAGGGTACAATTATACCTTCTTTTCCATAATCTTTTGTTTTTTCTTTTTCTACTTTTGTTTTATGAGTGTTTTTTTACAGGAAGCAATTTACCAATACAATGAAAAGAACGGAGATGTCGTGCAACATGCCTTTCAAGGAGCAAACAGTGCATACCCTATGTGGCGCTCCAACCAGGTTCGTGTCTGGAACATTTTTTGATTTTTCTTAACTTCTTTTATATATCTTTTTATTTGTTTAATTCTTTTCTTACATTTTATCCAGCTATCACTCCCTTTATGCATTGGTGGCCACTGGTTTGTTTTTGTCATGTCGCTTCAAAGCAAAAATGTTCGCTTTCTGCGACTCACTTTACACAGAGAATTCAAGTTACCATCAGACAATTGATCATGTTTTGGTAACATTTTACATAATTTATTCCTTTTTTCATTTTTGTAGTTGTTTTGATTTACTCCTAACTGTCCATATTTTCTGATTTTTCTAGTTGGAAAAGTTTGTTCACCTATGGGACATAATTGTTACTCCTATAATGCCTTACCAAATAAATTTCAATGAATACCAAATAGTTTATCCACATGTTCCGAGACAAACTAATCCGTAAGTATTGGTTCATTGACATTTATTTTTTAAATTAAACTGATATCCAAATTGGTGTTCACTGTAACTAAAAAATGGTGCATGTTTCTTTCCTAGTGATGACTGTGGAGTTGTCGCTCTCAAGATATTGGATGTGTGGCATTCAAGAGCACAACTACAGAACATCTTCTCATCAAATGACATCCTAAACATCAGGATCAAGTTGGCAAATGAGATTTACTTCAGCAAGCACAACCAAGTTGACAAAACTGTTGTGTCTGAATTTTTTGGTGATGTATGTATTACTGTATTTTGATGAAATTTCTTTGCCCAAGTAAACTATCGATTTTGTTGACACAACAGGTTCTATTTTTTTTTTGTAATTCTTGTTTTCTTCATTCACAGGTTGGTCTGAAGTAAGATGGACAGTACTACAAGTTTGATGGATGATCGGGGGGGAGGGGGGGGGGACAACTAACATGTGAATCAACGCAGCAGAGATTTTCATGAACAGAGGATCTGTTTTTGTTTTCATTTTTTGTTATAGTTTACAGTGAAGACACTACTATAGAACAGATGCTCATTTCATCTAGTTTTTAGAGGATCATTTTCTGTTTTCTTGGTCACAGTACAAAGAGACAAGTACTTTCTTCTGCTGTCGTCTTGTGGACTACAACCTTTTCCTGTGTGATTTTTTCTGCTATTATGAGTGTTTTTGGTTGTGTATATACTTTCTGCGTTGGCCACTTCAAAAACAATAGAGAATTTGAGTCAACCTCAGATGTTTTCATAACATTACAATAGGAAAATGAATATCCAATATTTTTCTGGCAGAGTACAATAACAAACAAACACAACTTATTGTTCAATTCTGATGTACTCTTTTTCATCTCTCCAATTCTTGATGGATCACCGTCTTCCATTACGTCTTCTGGCCATCTTCTACCTTTGATTTCTATGACTTTGGATTATCATCATCATCCTTCACTTTATTGTTGTCTTACTCTTCTTGCTAGTTCCAACATCACCTGCACATACATTTTTATTTTGGTGAGCAAATGTTTTCTGTACTTTTAAAAGTAAGAGAGCAATAGTATTTTTTTTAAAAGTAATGTATTTTGCTAAAAAATAAATACTAACCTTTGTTTATATTCCGCGGGTTTTTTGATCTCGAACGTTTCTTCTTAGGAAGGTCAAACACTTTGTCCAAGTCTGGACAGTTCCTTTTCGTGTGTTTATTAGATCCACAGTGGGTGCAACTGTAGAACTTGTTTTGTTTAATTGCTTCCTTTATAGTCAACATTCTAGGCCTTCCTTTTGTGTTCGCAACATCAGGATCTTTTAGGGTAATACTTGATGAGCTGAAATCAGAATCTCCGGCAGACGGGACATGCGTCACAGTACGTGTGGAGGTACTTGCCAACGGAACTGTCTCTTGTTCTTCATTATCCATATCAGCTAAAACCTGATCAATTCTTCTGATTTCTTGTAGGTAGTAATCACTTTTTCTTTTGGTTAGTGAAGCTGTTGCAGCAGTGCGCACACTCATCTTTGAAAGAACATTGAATCCGAGAGCGGGTTGTTCTTCCCGAATTGGTGATCCTTTCATGTTATTTCCATTCAGTTTCCTTTCTTTTTTTCTCCATCGGTCTATAATGTACTTCTCTGGGATTTCAGGGACATTCAAATGTATCATTACTTTCAAGATGTGTGAACATAGGATACCATTTTTCTGGAAGAAACAACAAACACAGGTATACTCAGATTCCTTGGCATCCATTTGCACTAAGTACTGCCTTGTCCTATGTTCTTTGTACGGGTAGTTAGCAGCTTGTGATATAAAGTAAATCCTTTCTTTTTCATGCTCAACCAATTGAAGTCTTGTTGTATCTGCAAGTTGCCATTGAAATTTCCTGAAAATGCTGACGTTGTACAAATGGTGTGCTTGCCTTTCAATGTAAAGCTTTGACCAATACTTGTCATCTGGAACTTTCTTTAAACGCGCATTGTGATCGCATTGGTTTTCCCTGTCTATTATGACATCTAGTACAGTCTGGTACTCGCGTAGAAAACTAGTGATGCTAAATTTTGCACCAACTCCAAGCTTGAAAAGTGCATTCATACCTTCACTGCGTGCTGTTGTTTGAAGGAAAGGGAAAAATTTGTCTTTGAAATAGACAGGTACAAATTTTTTCCGATTTTTCCACATTGTGACAAATTGATCTATGTGTCCAACTTGATACTTTTGTATCATCTCTTGCCACAATGTTTCAAATTCTTCCACTGTCAAACTGTTGTCAATGATATCTTGCAAATCCTCATACAACCCCTCATTTTTTTGAAATGTTGAGCCACACTTGTCGTCCAATTTCTTTTTGACATGGAACAAGCAAACCCTGTGAATAGCATTGGGAAAGACTTGCTTATACCTGCTTCCATTCCTCTGTCTTGATCTGTTATGATTGTTACTGGAGCTACACCATTCATTGCTATCTTAAACTGCTCGAAAGCCCACTCAAATGAATCTGCAGTTTCATTGACAATGAGACAGCAGGCAAACAATGTGGTAGTTCCATGACGAGACACTCCAACAAATGGAGCAAATGGGAGGTTGTATTTGTTGGTTAGAAATGTTGTGTCAAAACTAACACAATCACCACACTCTTCATAACTTATTTTGCACCTTTCATCTGTCCAGAAAATGCTTCTAACTTTATCTTCGGAATCTAGCTCAAATGAGTAGTAAAAACCAGGAGTTTCTCGCTTGCTTCTTGTTGAAAATGTCGACAACTTCCATCATGTCAGTGTTGTGCATCTCACGGTTAATTTTCGTGCCAAAGTTACTGACATGTCTCTTATCGTATGGTAGCATAGCAATGCCACCTCTCATGTAAGCAAGGATTGATACGATCTTTCTTGTAGAATTGTTTGTTCTTTTCAATGTCCTTATCATATCCTTCTCTCGGTTCGATCATGTATTTGTGTGATCTCGAAGCAATTGCTATTTGGGTCCAAGTCATGGTTATGTTCCAAATTTAGTTTTGTTATCCGACACTTTCCCAACCTCTCACCGATAATAACCTCAGCCTTGCAATCCGATTCGGATATAAGCGTTGTCTGTCTCCGAGGTACTAGATTCTCCTTTCGGCTTGCCCTGTTCTTCCATATCTATGACATTTCATAGTAAATCTAGTGACCTCGTTGTTTCTTTTCTTGCTAATTGTTCCGTAGTTCGAAACAATAACTGAAGAATAACCAGCAACATTAGAATAGAAGGATATAAATTTTTGAGCTTCTTCCTTAGTTGCAAACTGCTGATTTAGCTGCGGTTTTAGCTGACTTTGGAAATTATTGACATTTCCTTCTCCTGCAGCTGCTTTCTCATTTTCAAGGAAATTTTCAATATCTTCTTCCGTCAGATATTCTTCTTCACTATCTTGATGATGTCCTGATGCTGATGTTGATCTCGGTTCTTTATCCGCGAGATGTCGATGCTCGTTTTGTCGAGCCCGGGCTCCACTGACACCTCTCTAGATTTCCCGCAGCTGGTCCCTTCACCATCAGCATGTTCTTGATCCACACCTGGTGATGCTGTTGTTGTATCAGCATGATCTATTGAGTCTGCTTCACCATCTTTGTAACTGTTGTCTCCTTTAGCGGCCTGTTTCAATTTTCACAAGGTAAAATTGATCATGTTTTCTTACTAAGCATTTTTTCTCCGCATTAGTACTGAACTATTTTGTTTCCCTGTTACCTCATCTAGCTGCATGTTGTTGAATATATCAACATCATTCCATGGATTAGAGCGGTCAACTAATGCACTATTAGCTTGATGTCCAACATGATGAATAACCTGAAAAATTAACAAAACATCCCAACAACTTGTTACTTGTATGTTATCTACATTCAATAAAGACACTGTAGGTACATCTTTTTTCTTTTTACATACATCTGAATATTGCATTCCAAGTGAATGATTTCCGATGTCTTGATGACTGCTATAATCAGTATCCATCTGCATGCAAAACATATTTAAAATTTTAGTTTTTTATTTCAAATTTAAAACTACATTACACAAGAAAATATTTTTGTACAGAATATGCTTTTTCATTACCTCGAAACTCTGATGAACACCATGAAGTACATTTGAAGTTTGTACTAGTTTTTTTCCACATAGCATTTCCATGAATGAAAGGTTTATAGGCTGTTCAATGTTATTAAGATTTCTCATATATTCATGTCAAAACAAAAGGTAAGAAAATAATTTTTTTGTGTTCTACCTCATGTGTAACCTCATCCTGGCTGCCCATATTAATAATCCCCTGCAGCAACTGAGTGTATCCTCCTCCCTGCAAATAAAATCAGATACATATTAGTAATTTTTCCAGTCTTTTGGTGCACTAAGCATTTTTGTGTTGGGTGCACTTAGCAGTTTCTGTTTCTGTACAGTTGGTGAGATAGTGGAGGAGTATTTAATGCAGCAGTTACATCATCCACCTACATCAGGCGTGGAGCTTCCCATTCCCCTCACTCAAGATCTGCTCGAGCTGCCGAACAGAGCAGACCAAAATTAGGTAAAATCTGTCCTTTTTTTCTTCCCTTTTATTTGATCTTTTTGTCTCCAGTCCTTTTTCTGGTGAGATCTACTGGTCCCTCCCCCTTCTTGACCTTTTTGTCCATCTGGTTTGAAACAGAGAACAAGGGATCCATCCCATGTTCTGGGAGCTTTTCCCCTTCTTTTTTTGTTTGACTTTCCTATGTGTTCATGTGTTGATGCGACCTACATGGGTTTCTCCCCTGTTTTTCTGCACTTATGTTCATTTTTCTGCATGTATTCATAAAATATATGATATGGTCTCAGTAATTTTACTTTTGGTTTCTCTTTTTATAGGTAACTAAAGATGGTTTGCCTAGTTTGCAAGAACCTTGATGGACCATGCACTGAGAAAAAAAGAGACTGCTCGTTCTTCTTGGTACCGCTTCCTGAAGATTTTCAAGATTCATTGGTATAAATCTAACCCTGCTATTTGTTGGTTGTTTCTCAGACTAGTCACCATGATTTTTGATTTTCGTTCATCCCTCTTTTATTTTTTCCCAGGCTGTCCCATGCTATGTAAGGCACAAGATCAACTTGCTTACATATGGGACCAACATTATGTTCATTCAGGACTGGGATGGACATGAGTACTTGTTCAGTCTACAAAAACTGCAGTCAAAGACTTGCATTACTGGAGATGCATGGCAAAGGTTCATCTCTGATTTCAAGATGGAAGTAGGGGAAATGGTTCTTTTCGAGATGAGCAACAATTCCATTGCACCGATGAGAGCCACAACTTATGATGCAAATTTCAAGGTCAAGGAAAGAGTATATGTTGACGATACATCGAGTGATGACTCAGAGGATCTAGAAGAAGGTTGTTTTTTTTTTAAAGTCCTTCATCCTTTTTTCTCGTTTTATGTCCAATCTCACATGATTTTTCTCATTGTTTCAGTGTACAACAAGCACACTGTTGTTGTCATAACAAGGAATGTTGAGATGTCTGCACACAACAAGCTCAATTGGATTGGTAACATCAATGTGAGAGGAACATGATTTGGGCCACTATTTGTTCACAACGGATGAAGCCTGCTACCCACATGGGTAGCTGCACACCCCTCCACTAGCCAACACGTGTACACTCGGTCAAAGGTAATTAACAACTCCCACCGTTTACTGTACCACATAATCTCCACTAGATTTTACTTACCGTCCATTTGAATTCAAAAAAGGGCCCCACGTAGTGATATATACGGCCGATTCAAACATTTAAAATGCGCTGAGAGTTGATGGTTGCATCAAATAGCTTGTATACCATCCACCACGGGAGATCTTTCTCTCCTTTTTCGATCAGATTCCCATCCGATGTTCTAATGCACATGAATGTGCATGTATAGCCAGCACGACAACAACCACTATGCCTCGCATGTGAAATCACTGCTTTCATGCTATAGCTTTGTTGTGTTGACAACGGCAATCCTTCATGCTAGAGCTGCTAGAGCTCTGTTGCGTATCACGTCAACCCCATAGCCCATGCGAGGCATAGTGTTAATTGTTGTGCTGGCTATGCATGAAGCTTAAAAACGAGTAACGGAGGCGCTTGTATGAAGAAGCTAGCGCTTGAAGACGATCACAGATGGCATGAGCTTGGAGACGATTACAGCGGGCATGAGCTTGAGGACGATCAACAGTATCTTGCAACGCTGTAGTGCTCAATCATTTGGAGCCACTGTTCATCCTCCTTAGTTACTGTATCTAGAGCACGATGTACCACTCGTTCCTGTAGACACGATGAGCAGTGGGACCCAGGTACCTAGACACGGTTACGCTGTTTGATTTTGCACGTGAAACTACGTATGTAGCAGTGGGACCCAGGTTACAAGATTCTATAGCAACGGGCTCCACGTTCTCGCGTGGGACCCACGTTAAAACTGGGCCCTTGCTCTCATCTGCTTGCATCGACAGGGTTCGCATCACATGATGCTGATAGTCCCCGCCGCCGCCGCCCGCCCGTTGTAATGGCGACCGCCTCTGCAGTCGCCGCGGCCGACGCCCGCCTGCGGTAGTCCCCACCGCCGCGCGCTGTAGTATCCATCGCCACCTGCCTGCGATCCATTGAAGTCGCCGCCGCTCCGTACGCTAGCTAGCTGTAGCTGCCGCTCCAAGCCGCCGTTGGCCGTTGGGCAGCGGTTCGTGTGTTCGTGTGTTCGCCCCTGCTAGCTGTCTGGACATGTTACAGTCCCATTACCATTCTTAACAAACACGTCCCTAACATCTATACGAATGGATTACGGTATATAAATCTCAGTCCGTTGCTTTCCTTCCCTTTATATGGAGCGTCATGGATCGTAGCTTTCCTGTTCCGCTGCCGCGAGATGCCAAAAAGTATCTTGAGGACACTGCTATTCACACGGGAGGGGCAAAGTACGGGTTACTGTTGAGCGCGCGAATACACTGTACATGGCGCGCGCGAGTGTGTTCTATCTACATAATCGCCAGGACGCGGGAAGGGCAAACAGCTGCCGCCAATAATTTGGCATTCCCTCCACGCGTTTAGGCCCACTCCCAATAACGGTTACTGTACAAGGCGCGGAAGCCGGTCAAAGGGGAGGCAGCCTGGTTTGTAATCTCAGCGTGGATCTAACTGGCGCGAGCACGTGCGTAGCTACCCCCGTGGGCAGCGAATGCACTCTCTTGTTCACAAACTGACTCCTACAAACACTACAAGATACACTCTGGTATGTGTCACTTTATTTTGTCTCTTTTTCCTTTTTTGTAAATACGGTTTTGTTCAAATCATGTAAGCACGGTGCTTTTTTTAGAATATTTTCAATTTTCTCTGTAATGTACTACATGATTACATAACTATTTGTAGGAATTAGTACATAATCATACTGTAACTACTATGCAAGTAGGAATTACATAACTCATACTGTAACTACTATGTAACTACGGCTTTTTTTTCACACATGTAACTACGGATTATTCGTTTTACAAAACTATATTTATCTACTAACACATCATTTTCATTTGTAAGTACGGCTTTTTACGACCTTTTTTTTGATCCCCACTGGTTTTTTACCGTTAATATCAAACATGTAAAACACAAATATTCACATGTAATTCCTACTTGTAAATAATATGTAAGTTCGGCTTTTTCACACTACATGTAAATAATATGTGGTTTTTTGATCCCCACTACATGTAAATAATATGTAAGTTCGGCTTTTTCACACGTAAAACACAAATATTCACATGTAACTACTATGTAACTAATATGTAAGTACGGTTTTATCAAACATGTACTTAATATCGTCCTGCTACTAAGTACATCATTTTTTCCATATGTAAGTATGGCGTTTCAAACATGTAAACTGTGGTATCATATTTGTAACTACTTACATATTAGTCAGTACATAAATTGTACTTAATGATTTTGTAACTACTATGTAAATAAAGTTTTTTCACAAGTAAATAATTTCTTATATATCCTTTTTAGTTTTACATAACTATATTTCGTAGTATTACAAAATCATTTTTCATTTGTAAGTATTTTTTAGATTTCCACTGGTTTCTTTTACACTAAATATTGTCTTACACTAAATCATGTAGTTTCTTACACTAAATTTGTATGGTGTTTCAAACATGTAAACTAGCTTCGATTTTTTTGTAAGCCAAATATTTTTCCCCCTACTGCGGAGTTTTTTCTCACTTTGTGCTAGTCCATGAAAGTAGGAACTACAGTACTTTTTTACAGTCCCTTTTTCATATGTTTTTTAGATGTAATTAGTGGGTTTTACATGAGTTAGCCTGATAGTCTTAATTTTGTGTAATTACTCAGAAAATCCCAAAGAAAATAGTGGATGTTCTTCAACTGGAACCAAATGGAGTTGCTATCCTGTCTGGTCATAACACTACTGATGTCCAAGGAGAGTTTAGCCCGTGCGCTGACGGAAGAATGTTAGTAAGCTCTGATGCATGGGAACAAATTGTTAAAAACAAAGGATTACAAGCAGGGCAACTTGTCATGTTCTTGTTCCACCCTTCTGGTGACATAGTTACAGCAAGATCAAGACTTGGCATTACTGTTGATGTCATTTAGTTTGATATCCTGTCAGCTGATTCCCTAATGTCTGCCAATTACCTATGTCCCTATGTCCCAAGTACCTAGTGTCTGCCAAGAACATATCTCTGAAGTAGCTACCTTTTTTAAGACAAGGTTCTGTAACCAGCAACTGCTGTATCTATATGAAATTTCTGTTTTACTATATGTGCCAGTAAGCTGGATGTATATATGTCTAGTGTGTGTGTGGAACTGTTGCAGGGGGGAGGTGATGAGGAACTAACCTGACTGTCGGAATCTGCATCTGTTGGCTGAAATTGGACTGCAATTCTTCATTGCCTTCTTGATTTGTATCCTCCTCCATGATCCCCTCTTTTTTTCCCCTGAATTTTGGGCTCCAAAGCAACCTGATTTGTTTTGCTGGTTCTCTGCTCGACGGGGAAGAGGGGAAGAGGAGATTTAGATCTGCTCGATGGGGACTCACGTTTTCTTTTCTGTTTCTGTCTTGCTGAACAAGCTGGGTTTCTGTCTTTTCTGTTTCTGTCACGTTTTTGACTGGGAAAAAACGGGTGGGGACAAAGACCGGGTGGGGACAAAACCGGTGGGGATAAAACCGGGACAAAGGTGGAACAAAGGCAGATCACGACGTGGCAGCATACTATTGGTCAAGAAATCTGACTGACGACCAAAAGGAAATCAGTCAACTTACCAATAGACACTCCCTAAATTAGCGCGTGGATGGGTCGTGGGTGTTGTCCGGTCCGTCAAACATGGAGACGCAGTGGAGCGTTGGATATCTTGATTGTACGCTCCAGATTAGTTGGATCAGCCCCTCTAGGGGCTTTTATTAGTAGTAGAGATAAGGGCATCTCCAACCGCGCGACCCAAACGGACGCGCTGAGCCGTCCGTTTTGGGCCGTTTGGGTGGCCGCGCGGACACGCGGACAGCGCCCCGCGTCCGCGTGTCCGTTTGGGTCGCACGCGGCGCCTAACGCGGCGACCCAAAGAGACGCCACGTGGTTCGTCTTCCTTGCGCGGTGCTGCGCCATGGCAGGCCTCGACGGGACAGCCATGGTGGGCGGTGGAACGCGCGGGAAAGTTCCAGCGCGCACCAAGGTTCCCGCGCGCGCGAAAACGCCATTGGCGCGCGCGAGCGCCCAAGTTTCCCGCCAGGCCGCCGACTATAAAAGACGGCGACGGTGTCGCACAGACCGCAACACCATCCTCTCCCCTCCACCTTCTCCGGCGCCATGCCGCGCACCCTGCAGGCCACATGGGCCAAGCTCTCCCTCGCCGCCCGGGCCAGGTTCCCGCGGACGGAGGAGGAGGAGCGCGCGGACTCGCGGTGGGTCGCCGACGACGAGGCGCTCCGCGTCGCTGCCGAGGCGGCGGCAAAGAAGGCCGGTGACGCGGAGCAGGCGGCAGCGGAGGGCTGGCACGAGACCGCGGACGGCTGGTACGAGGCCGCGGAGGAGGGGGCGGCCGCCGCGGAGGAGGGGGCGGCCGTCGCGGAGGAGCCCGTCGACGAGGAGGACCTCGCGCTGGCGAACATCAACGCCGCCATCGAGGAGCGTCTCGCCGACCTCACGCGCGTGATGAAGGAGCACGAGGCCACCTGGCGGGCCGGCCGCCGCCGCTTAGGCGACCTCCTCGGCCAGAAGAACGAGCTGCTCGCTATGTGAGCAGCCCGTCACCTCATCCAGATGCCGTCGCCCGAGCGGCGCGCCCGGGAGGATGCTGAGTCGGCGGAGCGCGGCCGGCAAGAGCGCATGCGCCGGCGACAGGAGAACCACGAGGCCCAGGCCGCCGGCCGCGTCCGCCTGGAGGCGCGCACCGCTGTGGAACGCGCTGCCCTGCAGGAGGTGGAGATATGCGAGAAGCGGATGATTCCGCCGCAGGAGGCGGAGCGCGAGCGCGCCCGAGGTGCGCAGACGGAAAGGAGGAGGATGATGGCCTCCGCCCGCGCCGCCGCTGCCGCCGACGCACCACCCAGCCCGTAAGCTGGAGTGGAATCCTCACGCGTACAGGCCGCCCGCGTCGAGTGAAATCCACGGCTCCGACGGCGAGCCGGCGAGGAGTCGCCGGCGAGGCCGCCGGCCCCGTACGTATTTAGGATAGAAGTAGTAGCTAAAAAAATGTAATGAGTTCTTTTTAATGAAATATATTGTTTATGCCTATGACACGCGGGCCAGGGGCGGACAAGGGGCGGACGCGAGCGACCAGCCT
This sequence comes from Lolium rigidum, assembly GCF_022539505.1. Classification (NCBI taxonomy): domain Eukaryota; kingdom Viridiplantae; phylum Streptophyta; class Magnoliopsida; order Poales; family Poaceae; genus Lolium; species Lolium rigidum. Next base: position 178,400,375 of record NC_061514.1, on the reverse strand, counting down.
TTCGCGTCCGCGGCCACGCAAACCCGGCGAAGATTTGGGCCGGGTTTGCGTCGATCCAGACGCCGCGGGCATCCGTTTTAGGGATAGGTCCGCGCGCTGGGCCGGGTTTTTGTCCGGCTGGACCCATCCGGACGCGCGGGCGCGGGATGGGTCGCCCGGTTGCCGGTTGGAGATGCCCTAAATACCCACCTAGAGAACCTCCCAGCACACCACAAGACGACCGACGCCTCTCTCCTCTATCTCCCCCGCGTCCGCAGCGCTGCTTTTTCGGCGATGCAGCTGTTTCGCAGCGCACACTCGCGACGTAACATTCGCAACGCTTTTTGAAGAAACGCCGCGACTCAAGGAATCCTTACTCGGTAATAATTCTATTTTCGTCTTGTTTACGTATTTAACTTCGCAATTTTATTTCCTTAGATCTACACCTCCGTTTAGAATAGTGGTTCTTTCGTTAAGTTTCTAATTAGATCCTCTACAACTTTCATATAGGAAGCCTTTCTATCCGAGCAACTTGTTCGGATAACTTTTCGTGCACCATTAGAACAGTGACCACTTATGTCTAGTTTTGTAAAATCCATATCTTAAGATCTACACGTTGGATTTCGACAAACCTTATACCGTTGGAATCATCAAATCACGTAGATTATCTTAGACATATTGCGTGGCAGTTTCGCCCATTTTATTTTCGTGGTATCCCTTTGATCCGCAACATCGTCTATAAAATAAATCCTACCAACTTTTTCCGAGAGATTCTTTTGGCGATACGTTTGTAATGAAATTCTCTACAACTTCCGTGTAGAAAGTTCTTCCATCCGGAAAACTTCTTCTAATAACTTTTCACGAAAAGTGTAGTCCTATAACTGGTTTTGACATGGTTCCTTTAGCCAAAATGATCCTTATGATCATATCCATCTTCCAGGACTAGTTATAATTCTTTATCATGTTCACAGATAATGCATAGCTTACCCCTGGTTGACTAGTTCATATTATTCAAATAACAATTGAGCTATTTGAGTAAAGTGTGACATGTCCTAGTTTAGATTTTTATCTTGCTCTAGTGGGGTGGAGATAGTTTACCCCATATCACATGTGATGAACCTTTGTTATCCATTAGGCTCCGCAAACTAAATCCCGATATCATTCATGCCTACGCAACCTCATGCCATTCAACCCCTCCACTTAGTTCGAACTATTCAACTTTCAAATGAGTTACTTGAGTAGTTCAATATATCATTAGTTCATATCCAATGCTATGTGTGACCTTGTGCTACTCTGGTAAGTGTTGTCACACTATGTCAATTGTATAAGCCTTGGTTTACAGTACTTCATCCAATAGCACCACCGTCCAAAATATTTGAATCACTTTGCAAATATTCAAATTCAAATACTCCCTCCGATTCATATTAATTGACTTCAATATGGATGTATCTAGACACATTTTAGTTCTAGATACATCCATATTAGAGTCAATTAATATGAACCGGAGGGAGTATGAGAATTTGAGTATATATCCATTATCGTTTTCTATAATCCTTTCTCAACATGATTCATTTGTGAAGGTGAAACTTAAGATCACATCCACACACCAATACCATTGGACATTTTACCTTGAAACAATATCGTGTCTATCAAATTCTTTTTCATTCATCCCTTTTACTTAGTTTAAAACTATTCAACTTACAAATGAGTAAATTGAGTAATTATATATATCACTTGTTTATATCCAAGTCTATGTGTAGTTCATACTATTTTGAGTAATTGTTGTCACACTTATTCAGTAGTATTGTTGTTGCACTATTTGTCACTTGTTCAACTCACATAAGCCATTTCAAATTCTTTTCATGTTTTTCTAAAGCATAAAGATTCTCCAATTATATCTTGGATAGGTTATTACTTTCTAATCATGTGACTTTCCGTCCAAACTCTCACAACCGTGTCTTGCAAGCCATACCCCATGGCATATCTTCTTTATCCGATGACTAAAACACAATGAATAACTACTTGTTGTTTGCTTGGTTTGATTTTATTGTTGTTGAATGGTCTGTTTATGCTGTGCTATATTTTATATTATAGTTTGTACGGAGAGGCACATATTTTGATTAAGAGAAGTGAACGCGCTTCAACTACCAAAAGGCAAGTGACATTCAAATCATACCTATCTTATATATGCATTAGTGTTTTTCAAACTAGTATGCATGGTAGGATTTTGATTTCAAAAGTTATGCTATGCTTATCAATCCCAGTAGTGTGTAGCTACCATGAACCCTTGCTAGGATTTTAGTTTGCCTAACAATAACAAAGTGCCACTGCTGTTTTGATCAATTTGGATTGTGAGTATTGAGAATTAAAATTAACAACCTTAATGAATCACCTGGGTGGATTGGTTGATTGGTGGGCGACTGCTCAGGCTCACGCGCCCTAGGGACTAAAGTGATGAATTTCCCACGCGCCCTAGGGACTAAAGTGATGAATCCCTGAGAGTGCACAAATGTTGAGTGGCTACTCAGGGCCACATTGTGGCTGTCATCGCCTGAGGGTGCACTTGTGGATGGCCACTCAGGATTAAAGAGATTACTATGTCGTCCATGTTTTAGATAGCTTCCAGTGCAGCCTTATGGTATTATGGGCTCTGCCGGGATTAAGTAAGTTGTGAGGTCCAACTTGTTGCTAGACATGATGATGTGGCTTGCAACCAAACGGGAACGGGTCTAGCTGGTTATGGTTGAAACCTTCTTCCGAAAGATCTTGTCTCATTCTTCTTTTGGGAAGGGTGGGTCGTAAGGTGAAAGTGCACAACCTCTCGAGAGTAAACCTAAGATCTTACCCGTGTCCCCGGTTATGGATAATTTGAGCTTCTAGGCAGGGAATGTATGGAAGAATCTCATCACCTTTTCCGAATAAGTTAAAATATGAGTAGCAACTGTCGGATAGTACATGGGAGATGTAACCATGATACTGTTTATGACAATATTACAAGTTTTTACAAAAGTTTTGTTTTAAAATAAATGTAGGATAAAATTGGGTTTATGCAAATTTGCCTAAACTCCACTAGCCAAATATCATGTAGATAGTCATGCCTAAAAACTGCCACCATATAAGTGTCATTTGCCAGTACATCATTGTACTGACCTCCATTCGTGGGGCTGCATATTCAAACGTGCAGGATTTTACGAGGAGAAGTACGTGGTAGGATCTCGAGTCTACATTCCAACATGATCTGCTCGTGGCACATGAAGATGATGAAGGCTCATTGCTGATTTACTTTCCGCTGTGTTTATTTTGAGCTAGTCCATGTGACTATGCAATTTGTAAGGTTTTATTGTACCCTCTGGATCAACGATGTAGTAATTTGATACTATTGCAATGGTTACTATATTTTGTAATGTGTGTGCTATCAGTGATCCCGGGAATAGCACTATACACATGTATCTTGCTTTTATTAAAAGGTAGGGTGCTACAGTCCCGCATGTCATCCTCTACGAACAATAAAAGTTTCCTTTCTTGGAGTTATTTTTGACCCCTAATTTCTGGCTATTTGCCTTTTTATTTTGATCTCCTGCCGCCTTTGAAACGATGAGGACGCTGTTGGCAGCTCGGTCCTACATGTCATCCTCTATGAACAATAAAAGTTTCCTTTGTTGGATATATTTTTTACCCCTAATTTCTGGCTATTTTCCCTTTTCTTTTGATCCCGTGCCCCCTTTGAAACGATGACAACGCAACTGGCAGGTCGGTCCCACATGTCATCCTCTATGTTCAATAAAGTTTCTTTTCTTAGATTATCTTTGGCTCGTGATATTTTGTCACTTGCATTTTTGTTTCGATCTCATGCCGCCTTTGAAACGTTGATTAAGCTGCTGGCTCATGGGTCCTGCATGTCATCCTCTACGAACAATAAAAGTTTCCTTTCTTGGAGTTATTTTTGACCCCTAATTTTTGGATACTTCCTTTTTCTTTTGATCCCCTGCCGCCTTTGAAACGTTGAGAATTCTGCTTGCTCATGGGTCCCACATGTCAGCCTCTACGAACAATAAATCTTTCATTTCTTGGAGTTATTTTGACCTCTAATTTCTGGCTATTTTGCCTTTTTTTAATCCCATGCCGTCTTGGAAACGTTGAGGATGATGCTGCCCCATGGGTCCCGCATGTCATCCTCCCAGAACGATAAATGTTTATTTTCTTGGATTTTTTACCAACTGATTTTTGGCTTATTTTTTCTTTCTATCTCATGCCGCCTTTAAAACGTTGACGACGCTGCTGGCTCATGGGTCCCCGATGTCATCCTCCCCGTACAAGAAACATGTGATATCTTGATTATTTTGCAGACAATAAACAATGGATTTCGCTCTAAGCTTTGCAAACGGATAAATTAAATCTTCATTTTTACATAAACAATTATATGTTGAATCTCCTTTTTTTTTGCGAAACATAGGACTTTCATGTTTTTTTATCGAAAAAAGGACTTTCATGTTTTGGAGTGGGATGAAATTGAAGGAGTCAAAAGGCGTCCAGCATAATAGTTTGAAGGCCCAGATGGCCAGATGCAGCCCAATTGAAATCTTTATTTTCTTGGATTTTTTTGACCCCCTGATTTCTGGCTACTTTCTTTTTATTTTGATCCCGTGCCGCCTTGGAAACTTTGAGACCGGTGCTGCAAAATGGGTCCCGCATGTCATCCTCTATGTATAATAAAAGTTTCCTTTCTTGGATTATTTTCGGGTCCTGATATTTGGTCACTTGCCTTTTTCTTTCGATCTCATGCCACCTTTGAAACGCTGAGGAACCTGCTGGCTCATGGGTCCCACATGTCAGCCTATATGAACAATAAACCTTTCCTTTCCTGGAGTTATTTTGACCCCTAATTTCTGGCTATTTCGCCTTTTTTTCCCGTGCCGCCTTGGAAACGTTGAGGATGCTGCTGCCTCAAGGGTCTTGCATGTCATCCTCTTAGAACGATAAATGTTTATTTTCTTGGATTTTTTTACCAACTGATTTTTGGTTTATTTTTTTTTCGATCCCGTGCCGCCTTTAAAACATTGACGACGATGCTGGCTCACGGGTCCCCGATGTCAGCCTCCCCGTACAAGAAACATGTGATATCTTGATTATTTTGCAGACAATAAACAGTGTATTTAGCTCTGAGCTATTGCAAAGGGATAAATTAAATCTTTGTTTTTACATAAACAAACTTATATGTTGAATCTCCTTTTTTTTTGTTTTTGCCAAGCATAGGACTTTCCTGTTTTGGAGTGGGCTGAAATTATACGAGTCAAAAGGCTTCCAGCAAGATAGTTCGAAGGCCTAGATGTCCAGATGCAGCCCAATTGAAATCTTTCTTTTCTTGGATTTTTTGACCCCCTGATTTCTGGCTACTTCCTTTTTGTTTTGGTCATGTGCCGCCTTGGAAACGATGAGACTGCTATTGCAAAATGGGACCCACATGTCATCCTCTATGTACAATAAAAGTTTCTTTTCGTGGATTATTTTTGGCTCCTGATATTTGTCACTTGCCTTTTTCTTTCGATCTCATGTCAACTTTGAAACGTTGACACCGCAGCTGCAAAATGGGACCCGCATGTCATCCTCAATGTACAATAATTTTTTTTGGATTATTTTTGTGTTGGAGATATGCCCAAGAGGCAATAATAAATTAGTTATTGTTATATCTTGGTGTTCATGATAAATGTTTACATCCCATGCTATAATTGTATTAACCGAAACATTGATACATGTGTGTTATGTAAACAACAAGGAGTCCCTAGTAAGCCTCTTGTATAACTAGCTTGTTGATTAACGGATGATCATGGTTTCGTGATCATGAACATTGGATGTTGTTAATAACAAGGTTATGTCATTGGGTGAATGATATAATGGACATACACCCAAATAAGCGTAGCATGTGATCAAGTCATTAAGTTCAACTTGCTATAAGCTTTCGATACATAGTTACCTAGTCCTTCCACCATGAGATCATGTAAATCACTTACACCGGAAGGGTACTTTGATTACATCAAACGCCATTGCGTAAATGGGTGGTTATAAAGATGGGATTAAGTATTCGGAATGTATGAGTTGAGGCATATGGATCAATAGTGGGATTTGTCCATCCTGATGACAGATAGATATACTCTGGGCCCTCTCGGTGGAATGTCGTCTGATTAGCTTGCAAGCATATGATTGGATCATAAGAGATGACATACCACGGTACGAGTAAAGAGTACTTGTCGGTAACGAGGTTGAACAAGGTATGGAGATACCGATGATCGAACCTCGGACAAGTAAAATATCGCGTGACAAAGGGAATCGGCATCGTATGTAAATGGTTCAATCGATCACTAAGTCATCATTGAATATGTGGGAGCCATTATGGATCTCCAGATCTCACTATTGGTTATTGGCTCGGAGAGGAGTCTCGACCATGTCTGCATAGTTCGCGAACCGTAGGGTGACGCGCTTAAGGTTCGATGTCGCATAAGTAGATTCGGAATGTGAGATGGAGACCGAAGTTTGTTCGGAGTCTCGGATGGGATCCGGGGCATCACGAGGAGGTCCGGAATGGTCCGGAGAATAAGATTCATATATGGGAAGTCATTTTCAGGGTTACCGGAAAAGTTCAGGATTTTTCGGTATTGTACCGGAGGTTCTAGAAGGTTCCGGAGGGTACCATAGTGGGGCCCACCTATCCCTGACGACCAACATGGACCGGAGGGGTCGCATAGGCCCACATGGGCCATGCACACCAGCCCCCCAAGGCCCATGTGGCTGTACCAAGTGGATAAGATCAAATCCCATGAAAATAGGGACTTAACTTGGGGGGAAGTCCCCCCCCTTCTTTTGGCCGACCCAAAGGCTTGGAGGAGGGGCCAAGGCAGCCCCCCCACGCCTATATAAGAGGGAGGGGAGGGCTGGGGCGCTGCACATCATTCCCCAAGCCCTAGCCGCCCCTCTCTCCCTCCTCCTTCTTCCTGCGCAGGCTTGGCGAAGCCCTGCAGGAATTTCTCCTCCACCTCCACCACAACGTCGTCGTGCTGCTGGGATTCCGAGGTGATCTACCACACCTCCACTGCCCGCTCGAACGGGGAGAGGATGGGCTTCATTGACACCGTACGCGCGACCGAGTACGGAAGTGCTGCCGGATTGCAGCACCGGGGACGATTGTCTACACCAACAACGAGTTCTAATCTCGTAGGCTTTGGAAATCTTCGAGGGTTAGTCTCATATCAATCTCGTTGCTTCGATCTTGTAGATTAGATCTTGGGTGTTCCATAGATTAGATCTTGGATTTATTCGTCTTGCGGTAGGATTTTTTTTTGTTTTCTATGCTACGAACCCCATCAGTGGTATCAGAGCCGTGTCTATGCATAGATCTGTTGCACGAGTAGAACACAATGGTTTTGTGGGCGTTGATGCTTTTGTTGCTTTAGTTTGTGTATTTTGAATCTTGCGGGATGGTGGGATGAAGCGGCCCGGGCTAACTTTACATGACCGCGTCTCATGAGACTTGCTCCACGCTTGACATGCAACTTGTATTGCATAAGTGGCTTTGCGGGTATCTGTCTCTCCCACCATAGTGAAGATCCAATTTACTCTTTCTATTGACAACACTAGTATCACCGTTGTGTTTCATGTTCGTAGGTAGATTGGATCTTACTCGAAAACCCTAAACCACGTAAAATATGCAAACCAATTAGAGGCGTCTAACTTGTTTTTGCAGGGTTTGGTGATGTGATATGGCCATGATGTGATGATGATTATATTTGATGTATGAGATGTTCATTATTGTATTATGGCAACCGACAGGAGCCTAATGGTTGTCTTTAAATTTGTTAAGACCTGCGTGTCTTTTCATCATGTAATAGCTTTATTTCAAGTAGTTGTTATAGTAGCTATAAGTGATGGACAACCATGAAGCGGCGCCATGGACCTTGGTGCAATGTTGGTGATGATGGAGATCATGTTCGTGTGCTTTGGAGATGGAGATCAAAAGCACAAGAAGAAAGGCCATATCATATCACATATTGAGAATTGCATGTGATGTTAATCCTTTATGCATCTTATCTTGCTTAGATCGCAATGGTAGCATTATAAGATGATCCCTCACATTAATATCAAGATAATAAAGTGTTCTACCCTCGTATGCACCGTTGCTACAGTTCGTCGTTTTGAAGCATCTCGTGATGATCGGATGTGATAGATTCTACGTTCACATACAACGGGTGTAAGCCATGTTTGCACACGCGGAATACTTGGGTTTGCTTGGCGAGCCTAGCATGTACAGACATGGCCTTGGGACACAGGAAACCGAAAGGTTGAACATGAGTCATATGGATGATATGATCAACATGTTGATGTTCACCATTGAAGCTACATCATCTCACGTGATGATCGGTTTTGGTGTAGTGGATTTGGATCGTGTACCACTTAACAACCATGAGGGATGTTGTATTAAGTGGGAGTTCATTAGTAATTAGATTAAAACATGAACTAATTATCATGAACATAGTCCGAATAGTATTTTGAATTAAAAGTTTGTAGAATTGGCATCCGTTTTCTACCATGCGCTAGTCTTGTAATTGAGATAGAAATAATGTTAAGTCTGACAAGTAACTTTACGGACTGGTACCGTATTGTTAAAGAATCAAGATATGATTAAGTCCTAATGCAAACTTTTAGTAAACCTCACATTGAGGATTCAAAGAGCAATGGTTTCAATTAGTACCAAATCATCTTGTCTCCGTGAAACTTGAAGTTCAAATCCGTTTGAAAAGTAAGGAGCTGGAAATTTTGTTTTCAGAAACAAGCAAGGTATGAGATATGTGTGATATCTAAGACCCTATTGCAAGATGATAGAGTATAATCTAGTGAGACTACATAAACTCATAAGTTTTATGGGAATGTACGAAGGTTGAAGACGCTAGGCGTCCCGATCCTCCAACTAGTTGGGCACTAACGATATTCGCATATCCATGAAGTGATCGTCCTTAGTATGCACCGTTGCTAAGACTCGTCGTTTCGAAGCATCACGTGATGATCGGGTGTTATAGATTCTACGTGTGCATACAACGGGTGCAAGCCAGATTTGCACATGCGAATACTAAGGTTAAACTTTACGAGCCTAGCATGTAGATACATGGTCTCGGAAAGTCGTCATGATTTGATGGATAAAATTATGAGTGAAATTGTTCATCACATTAAAAGGTTACTAATAGTGAAATCTAGAACACTTGTCATGTGATGACCAACTTCAAAGTAAGAACCTCGAGGTTATTGGTATTTGACCAATGGACCTAAAAGTTATTGAAGGTGAAGTGTTTTCCGAGAATGGGGAAAGCTAAAAGAGAAACCACAAAAGATATTTTGGCAGAAAGAAAGAAAAAAGACTAGAAAGTCTAGCTCGGGTGTATATAGATGATATACATGTTATGGATGTATTCCTTGTTTGGTCACATAATAAAATTCTTGGGTATTTGTACCAGATTGGTTGGTATGAGATGTCATACAATACAACGCAATACAAGAATACGATGGCCTAAGTGACTGATAAGGAATATGGTAATAATACACGTCTGGAACATACTAAAGTGTTATAATGTTTGTCGTTGGCATTCTACCTAGCCCTTAGAATTTATAATAAAGAACTTAATAAATTGTTATTTTGCTCTGGTCAAATGAAAATAATGAGTTGTTCAAATTATGACATTGCTCCATGTACGATGGATAAGTTATTATAAATCTTAATGGTGAAACACACATACATAACACTGGACGCTAAAATGCCATAAGGCAAATGATTTGAATTCCACTCATTAGTGGAACCGCCATTTAGGTCATGTTAGAAAGGAACGCATGAAGGAACTCCATGCAAATGGATTTTTGGAGTCATTTGATTTTTGAATCGTTTGGCGCTTGCAAATCTTTTCTAAAGAGAATGACTAAATACCGTTCATAGGCCAAGAGTTGAACGGGCAACTAACTTAGTGGAAACATACATGATGATATATGTGGTTCACTGGGAATAGTTGTGTGCGGGAGATTCTTCTACTTCATGAAAACTTCCAACAATGACTTGAGTATATATATGTGGATATATTCGATAAGGAAGAAGTTTGAAACATTTGAATGGATTCAAATAAATTTTAGCATGAAGTGGAAATCATCGTAATAGAAAAGTCAAATATCTATGATTGGATCATAGTGAAAATATTTGTATTACGAGTTTTAGCAAACATCTAAGAGAGTTATGAAGTTGTTCTACAACTCACGTTTCTTGGAGTATCATAGTGATGATGAAGTATCCGAGATACGTATCCAAACCTTGTTGGATCAAAGATGAGATAAAATATTGATGCCATTATATTTTTGTGGATTATGCTTTAGAGACTTCCGCTTTTACACTGAATAGAGCATCATCATGATCCGTTGAAATGACACCATACAAGTTATGGCAAGGGTATAAAACCTAATAGTACTTTCTTAAAATTTTGGTATAAGTAAATAAGTTTACAACCAAAACCGGATGAATGTCTTTGTTGGTTATCCCAAGAGAATGGATTGGGAATTCTTCCCACTATGAAGTAAAAGACAAAAGTTTTTGTTAATGTTACTTGCTTATTTCCAAGAAATTGTTTTCTAGCGAAGTATTTGAGTGGGAGGACAATGGAACTTGATAAGGTTTATGAACCTGAGCATGATGATCAGAGTAGCGCAGCATCGGAAATGGTTCCGGAAGCGGTCACGAAGATCATAGCTCCCATGTCTACAAAGAGTTATAGTCATGGAGATCGAAGTCCTTATTGAACCTTGTAGGTATGGTTTACTTTGTGATCAAATAAATGATTTGTGGACAAAGGATTGATTTTGAACAATGATAAACCAACTGCAAACAAAGAAGTTATGATGGGCCCTGACTCCGTTAAAATGGTATGCGCCATGAAATCCAAGATAGATGAATACTTTTTGAAAGTAAATGGATCTATAAAATAGATGGACTTGGATGGAATATCCTTAAAGAAACTTGACTTATCGAAAAGTTGTTTACGACAAAGTTCAAAGAGTTGACTACGATAAGATTAGATCTTCCGTGGCAATGCTTATAGTCTATGTGGATTATTCTAGTAATCGCTACATATTTCTTTTATGAGATATGATAGTAGGATGGCGAAATACATTCCTTACCAGAAGTGTGTATGAAGGATGTATACTAGATACAACCAAGAGTTTTGCTGGTCTGTGGAATACTAGATAGGTATACAAACTTCAATTGGATGAAGTGAGTATCACGGAGTTGGAATCTTCACCGGATGAAATAGTCAAAGAGTTTTTGATTTCATCAGAAACGATGAAGATGCTTGCATTTGCAAGAAATTAAGTGGGAGCGCTGAGACATATTTATAATACTTTATGTAGATGACATATAGTTGGTTATAAATGATGTAATTATATACTTGATTAGAAGGTTTCATTGAGAATTAATTTCAATGAAAGGATATGGACTGAAACATATTTAGTGTCAAGATCTATGAAGATAGATTGAAACACATAATAAGTTTAAGTCGAAGTACATAGAATGAATATTGAAGTAGTTCAATATAAAAATATTAAGAAGGTGTTCTTTTCCATGTGAAGGTTTAACAAGACTTGAGTGTATTTGACACTCGATGAGTAAAAACACATGAGTGATTTTAGATCACGAATAATATGTACAAACTCAGATGTCCTGTGCTCTAAAGTTTTACGAGCATATACCAGATTGATTCATGTAATGATCATTGGACAACAGTAAGAATATCCCTGAGTGCTTTAGAAGAACCAAGGATATATATATATTTTATATGGGTAATGACAAACAAATCGCTGTAAAGTGTTGCACCGATATTAGTTTGGTCACATATAAAAGTAAAATTTCAATCTCAATTAGGCTTAGTGTTATTTAAAAGGGTAGCACAATGAGCTAGAATATGTCTATGCTAGATTTAGATGAGTTCTAAATGTTGTGATGGATTCTACAAACAAAGGCAGAGTATGACATTGTTTTGACAATGACTGAGGATGTTTAAGTCGAGGAGTTCTTTGAGAACTTGGTGTAGTTCCGATAATGTCAGAACTTTGAAGCTATATTGTGTGTGGCAATATTAGTGACATATTTCAGACCACGGAATTAAGGTTCCACCAGAGGACTAAGCATAGATGCCGACTCATTTGGAAAATGAGTGATGCGTTGAGACGAAAATGAATTGCAAAATACATATGTTTCTGAGCATGTCAGATCCATTGACTAAAACCTCTCCCGTGAGGAAAACATGATAAGCACCAGAAGGCCAAGGTGTTATATCTTTATAAATGTAAACTAGATTATTGACTCTAGTGCAAGTGGGAGACTGTTGGAGATATGCCCAAGAGGCAATAATAAATTAGTTATTGTTATATCTTGGTGTTCATGATAAATGTTTACATCCCATGCTATAATTGTATTAACCGAAACATTGATACATGTGTGTTATGTAAACAACAAGGAGTCCCTAGTAAGCCTCTTGTATAACTAGCTTGTTGATTAACGAGATGATCATGGTTTCGTGATCATGAACATTGGATGTTGTTAATAACAAGGTTATGTCATTGGGTGAATGATATAATGGACATACACCCAAATAAGCGTAGCATGTGATCAAGTCATTAAGTTCAACTTGCTATAAGCTTTCGATACATAGTTACCTAGTCCTTCCACCATGAGATCATGTAAATCACTTACACCGGAAGGGTACTTTGATTACATCAAACGCCATTGCGTAAATGGGTGGTTATAAAGATGGGATTAAGTATTCGGAAAGTATGAGTTGAGGCATATGGATCAATAGTGGGATTTGTCCATCCTGATGAAGGATAGATATACTCTGGGCCCTCTCGGTGGAATGTCGTCTGATTAGCTTGCAAGCATATGATTGGATCATAAGAGATGACATACCACGGTACGAGTAAAGAGTACTGATGACCCACAAGTATAGGGGATCGCAACAGTCTTCGAGGGAAGTAAAACCCAAATTTATTGATTCGACACAAGGGGAGGTAAAGAATACTTATAAGTCTTAACAACTGAGTTGTCAATTCAGCTGCACCTGGAAAAGCACTAGCAACAGGGGTGATGTGAAAGTAGCAGTGGTATGAGAGCAATAGTAACAGTAACACAGCAACAGTAATAGTAATATGAGAGCAATGGCACCAGAAAACAGTTGACATGTAGAACAAGTATATGATGATGAAAGATGGACCGGGGTTCCCAGCTATCTACACTAGCGGTAACTCTCCAATAACAAGTGTTGGGTGAACAAATTACGATCGGGCAATTGATAGGATTGAAATAGCATTAAGACAGAATATCAAGATCATTAATCATGTAGGCATGTTTTCCAATAATAGTCGTACGTGCTCGCAATGAGAAACTTGCACAACATCTTTTGTCCTACCAGCCGGTGGCAGCCGGGCCTCAAGGGAAACTATCTGGATATTAAGGTACTCCTTTTAATAGAGTACCGGAGCAAAGCATTAACACTTGGTGAAAACATGTGATCCTCACATCACCGCCATCCCCTCCGGTTGTCCCGATTTCTGTCACTTCGGGGCCTTTGGTTCCGGACAGGGACATGTGCATACAACTTGTAGATACAATCTAAGCAATAAGTATAGAGCTCAAATCTAAGATCATGGCACTCGGGCCCTAGTGACAAGCATTAAGCATAACAAGATTGCAGCAACAATAACTTCATAAACTTTGTAGATAGACAATCATAATGTAACAATCCATCGGATCCCGACAAACACAACACCGATTACATCAGATGAATCTCAATCATGTAAGGCAGCTCATGAGATCATTGTATTGAAGTACATGGGGGAGAGAATACCAACTAGCTACGAGCTAGAACCCGTAGTCCATGGGGGAACTACTCACCGGAGCATGATGGAGGTGATGGCGTTGATGGAGATGGATTCGGGGGCACTTCCCCGTCCCGGCGAGGTGCCGGGACAGAGTTCTGTCCCCCGAATTGGAGTTTCGCGACGGTGGCGGCACCCACGGAGTCTTTCCGGAGTTTCGTCAATTGGTACTCGCGTTTTTAGGTCGAAAGGGCTTTTATAGGCGAAGAGGCGGCGCAGGGGGCACCTGGGGGCGCCACACCCTAGGCCGGCGCGGCCTAGGCCTGGCCCACGCCGCCATGTGGTGTGGTGGCCCCCTGGCCCCTCTCCGACTCTTCTTCGGTGTTCGGAGCCTTCCGGAGAAAATAGGAGGTTTGGCGTTGATTTCGTCCAATTCCGAGAATATTGCCCGAACAGCCTTTCCGGAACCAAAAACAGCAGAAAACGAGAGCTGGCACTGTGGCATCTCGTTAATAGGTTAGTTCCGGAAAACGCATGAAATCATCATAAAGTGCAAGCAAAACATGTAAGTATTGTCATAAAACAAGCATGGAACGACAGAAATTATGGATACGTCGGGGACGTATCAGCATCCCCAAGCTTAGTTCTGCTCGTCCCGAGCAGGTAAACGATAAAAAGAATAATTTCTGTAGTGGCATGCTACTTACATAACCTTGATCATACTATTACAAAGCATATGAAATGAATGAAGTGACTCAAGGCAATGATCTATAGTTGCTAACAAGTAGATAACATATAGCAAAACTTTTCATGAAGAGTACTTTCAAGACAAGCATCAAAATTCTTGCATAAGAGTTAACTCATAAAGCAATAAATTCAAAGTAAAGGCATCGAAACAACACAAAGGAAGATATAAGTTTCAGCGGATGCTTTCAACTTTCAACATGCATATCTCATGGATATTGTCAACACAAAGTAATATGATGAATGCAAATATGCAAGTATGTAAGAATCAATGCACGAGTTGACACAAGTGTTTGCTTCTAAGATGGAAGGAAGTAGGTAAACCTGACTCAACATAAAGTAAAAGAATGGTCCTTCCAGGAGGAAAGCATCGATTGCTATATTTGTGCTAGAGCTTTGGTTTTGAAAACATAAAGAGAGCATAAAAAGTAAAATTTTGAGAGGTGTTTGTTGTTGTCAACGAATGGTAATGGGTACACTAACTACCTCGCCAACCGGACTTTCAAGAGCAGCTCCCATGAATTATTGTTTTTGGGTGGCACTCCTTCCAACCTTTCTTCCACAAACCATGGCTAACCGAATCCTCGGGTGCCTGCCAACAATCTCATACCATGAAGGAGTGCCTTTTTATTTTAGTTTTATTATGATGATGACACTCCCCCCAACCTTTGCTTACACAAGCCATGGCTAACCGAATCCTTCGGGTGCCTTCCAACAATCACATACCATGGAGGAGTGTCTATTTAGTTTAATTAATTCGGGACTCGGGAATCCCATTGCCAGCTCTTTTTGCAAAATTATTGGATAAGCGGATGTGCCACTAGTCCATATGAGAGTCCGTCAAAAGTAAATGACAAGGTTGAAAGCTAAACACCACATACTTCCTCATGAGCTATAAAACATTAACACAAATTGAGAAGCATTTTGAATTATTTAAAGGTAGCACTCAAGCAATTTACTTTGGAATGGCAGGAAATACCACATAGTAGGTAGGTATGGTGGACACAATTGGCATAGTGGTTGGCTCAAGGATTTTGGATGCATGAGAAGTATTCCCTCTCGATACAAGGCTTAGGCTAGCAAGGTTATTTGAAGCAAACACAAGTATGAACCGGTACAGCAAAACTTACATAAGAACATATTGCAAGCATTATAATACTCTACACTTGTCTTCCTTGTTGCTCAAACACTTTTACCAGAAAATATCTAGACCTTAAGAGAGATCAATTATGCAAATCAATTTTAACAAGCTTTACGGTAGTTCTCCACTAATAGGTTTAAACTACATGCAAAAACTTATGATCTACTTGAGAGCTCAAAACAATTGCCAAGTATCAAATTATCCACGACATATGAGGCATTTTCCTTTTCCAACCAAATAAAGATAAGTATTGTAGCTTCCAACTTTTATCATTGAACATTAAAAGTAAAACGAAGAACACATGTGTTCATATGAAAAAGCGGAGCGTGTCTCTCTCCCAAACAAGGATAGCTAGGATCCGATCTTATTCAAACACAAACAAAAATAAAAACACACAGACGCTCCAAGTAAAACACATAAGATGTGACTGAATAAAAATATAGTTTCAGGGGAGGAACCTGATAAGTTGATGAAGAAGGGGATGCCTTGGGCATCCCCAAGCTTAGACGCTTGAGTCTTCTTGAAATATGCAGGGATGAACCACGGGGGAATCCCCAAGCTTAGACTTTTCACTCTTCTCGATCATATATCATCCTCCTCTCTTGACCCTTGAAAACTTCCTTCACACCAAACTTCTCATAAACTTCATTAGAGGGGTTAGTACTCAAAAAAATTTGAATCCACCTTGTTCCTGTAGTGGCACATTGCAAGAACTCAATAAAACATTAGCTACAGCTCTCCACGTCTAGAAAACCTCGCTTAAAGTCCACAAGAGACAATGCAAAAAACAGAGACAGAATCTGCCAAAACAGAACAGCCAGTAAAGACGAATTTTAATAAAATACTTCCGTTGCTCAAACCAGAAAACTCAAAACTAATGAAAGTTGTGTACATATCTGAGGATCACTCACGTAAATTGGCATAATTTTCTGAGTTACCTACAGAGAATTAGACCCAGATTCGTGACAGCAAAGAAATCTGTTTCTGCGCAGTAATCCAAATCTAGTATCAACCTTCGATTAGAGGCTTCACTTGGCACAACAAAACACAAAACTAAGATAAGGAGAGATTGCTACAGTAGTAAACAACTTCCAAGACACAAATATAAAACAAAGTACTGTAGCAAAATAACACATGGGTTATCTCCCAAGAAGTTGCTTTCTTTATAGCCATTAAGATGGGCTCAGCAGTTTTAATGATGCACTCGCAAGAAATAGTATTTGAAGCAAAAGAGAGCATCAAGAGGCAAATTCAAAACACATTTAAGTCTAAGATGCTTCCTATGGAAAGGAATCTTGTACACAAATAAATTAATGAAGAACAAAGTGACAAGCATAAGAAGATAAAACAAGAACAACTTCAAAAATTTCAGCATATAGAGAGGTGTATTAGTACCATGAAAATTTCTACAACCATATTTTCCTCTCTCATAATAATTTTCAGTAGCTTCATGAACAAACTCAACAATATAACTATCACATGCAGCATACTTTTCATGATTTCCAAACACATAATTTTTATCAAGTTCAAGAATAGTGGAATTAAAACTTTCAAACTTACTTTTATTAATAATATAATAAGGTAGTTGATCAATCTCAATAGATATGGGACTCATAGAATAAGTCAAGAACTCTCCAATCCCATTTTCATTAGTAGTACAATTAATATTATCAAGTAACATAGGACCATCATCTAGAGCTTTATCATAGACATTTGCCAAACAAAATTCTTTAGTACCATGCATTTTGACATCAGGCACAAACAAAGCATTATCATAAGATTTATCAAAGTAGCATGGATTATCATAGATAACAGTAGCATAATTATTCTCACAAGTATTACTCATAGGTACTATTTCAAGAGAATCCACAGGAACATAACATTCAACCTCTTCCGGTAAGCATGGAGGACAATCAAATAGTGTAAGAGATAAAGAGTTACTCTCATTAGAAGGTTGACATGGTTAGCTAATCCATTCTTCCTCCTCTTGTTCGTCGCTCTCCTCTTCTTTTTCATCCAATGAGCTTTCAGGTTCATCAATTTCCTCCTCTTTTTCATCCAATGAGCTTTCAGGTTCATCAATTTCTTCTTCCACCGGTTCCTGCAAATTGTGAGTGCATTCTTGTGCATTAATGTGTCTCTCTTTATAATCAAGGATGTAGGGATTCCTACTATAGCATTCTATGCAAGAATTAAGGATAGTAGAGACGTAATCTTTAAGGCCCTTACAAACAACACAAGTTTCATAATTCTCAACCATGAAGGATTCTATCTCGGAGGCTCCCATAAATAAGACAAATTGTTCTACCTCTTCGAACCCATAATGAATATAGCAATTCCGATTATAGTTCTTAATTAAAAATTCCTCACTAAAGCCACATTGAAATTTAAGATGTTTAGTATCCTGTTGAGAGCAACAGTTCATATTATGGCGTTCAAGCAAGATTTTAGCAATTGTATTCAATTTTTCTATCATAGCACTCATTATTTTACCAGTTCTTGATTCTCTATAACAATTATAACATTCTATAAGCTCCAAGTAGGTTGTAGGTTCTCCCATAACAGTAGTTTTTAATTTTTTGGTTTTTCAAATTTTTATGGATTTTTGAATATATAGGAAAAGTAAAACAAAACTGAAATAAACTAGACAAAAGTAAACTAAGCAAACTAATACTAGACAGAAATAAACTAAGCACAAATAAACTAGACAAAAGTAAACTAAGCAAAACAAAATAAAGTAAAACAAAAACAGCGAGAGAGGTAGAGTGTACTCCCCATGTGAACTTATGAGTAGAGCTATGCCTCCCCGGCAACGGCGCCAGAAAATAGTCTTGATGACCCACAAGTATAGGGGATCGCAACAGTCTTCGAGGGAAGTAAAACCCAAATTTATTGATTCGACACAAGGGGAGGTAAAGAATACTTATAAGTCTTAACAACTGAGTTGTCAATTCAGCTGCACCTGGAAAAGCACTAGCAACAGGGGTGATGTGAAAGTAGCAGTGGTATGAGAGCAATAGTAACAGTAACACAGCAGCAGTAATAGTAATATGAGAGCAATGGCACCGGAAAACGAGTTGACATGTAGAACAAGTATATGATGATGAAAGATGGACCGGGGTTCCTGACTATCTACACTAGCGGTAACTCTCCAATAACAAGTGTTGGGTGAACAAATTACAGTCGGGCAATTGATAGGATTGAAATAGCATTAAGACAGAATATCAAGATCATTAATCATGTAGGCATGTTTTCCAATAATAGTCGTACGTGCTCGCAATGAGAAACTTGCACAACATCTTTTGTCCTACCAGCCGGTGGCAGTCGGGCCTCAAGGGAAACTACTGGATATTAAGGTACTCCTTTTAATAGAGTACCGGAGCAAAGCATTAACACTTGGTGAAAACATGTGATCCTCACATCACCGCCATCCCCTCCGGTTGTCCCGATTTCTGTCACTTCGGGGCCTTTGGTTCCGGACGGTGACATGTGCATACAACTTGTAGATACAATCTAAGCAATAAGTATAGAGCTCAAATCTAAGATCATGGCACTCGGGCCCTAGTGACAAGCATTAAGCATAACAAGATTGCAGCAACAATAACTTCATAAACTTTGTAGATAGACAATCATAATGTAACAATCCATCGGATCCCGACAAACACAACACCGATTACATCTGATGAATCTCAATCATGTAAGGCAGCTCATGAGATCATTGTATTGAAGTACATGGGGGAGAGAATACCAACTAGCTACAGCTAGAACCCGTAGTCCATGGGGGAACTACTCACGGAGCATGATGGAGGCGATGGCGTTGATGGAGATGGCTTCCGGGGCACTTCCCCGTCCCGGCGAGGTGCCGGGACGAGTTCTGTCCCCCGAATTGGAGTTTCGCAACGGTGGCGGCGCCCCGGAGTCTTTCCTGGAGTTTCGTCAATTGGTACTGCGTTTTTAGGTCGAAAGGGCTTTTATAGGCGAAGAGGCGGCGCAGGGGGCACTCGGGGGCGCCACACCCTAGGCCGGCGCGGCCTAGGCCCGGCCCGCGCCGCCATGTGGTGTGGTGGCCCCCGGCCCCTCTCCGACTCTTCTTCGGTGTTCGGAGCCTTCCGGAGAAAATAGGAGGTTTGGCGTTGATTTCGTCCAATTCCGAGAATATTGCCCGAACAGCCTTTCCGGAACCAAAAACAGCGAAAAACAGGAACTGGCACTGTGGCATCTCGTTAATAGGTTAGTTCCGGAAAACGCATGAAATCATCATAAAGTGCAAGCAAAACATGTAAGTATTGTCATAAAACAAGCATGGAACGACATAAATTATGGATACGTCGGGGACGTATCAAGTACTTGTCGGTAACGAGGTTGAACAAGGTATGGAGATACCGATGATCGAACCTCGGACAAGTAAAATATCGCGTGACAAAGGGAATCGGCATCGTATGTAAATGGTTCAATCGATCACTAAGTCATCGTTGAATATGTGGGAGCCATTATGGATCTCCGGATCCCGCTATTGGTTATTGGCTCGGAGAGGAGTCTCGACCATGTCTGCATAGTTCGCGAACCGTAGGGTGACGCGCTTAAGGTTCGATGTCGCATAAGTAGATTCGGAATGTGAGATGGAGACCGAAGTTTGTTCGGAGTCTCGGATGGGATCCGGGGCATCACGAGGAGGTCCGGAATGGTCCGGAGAATAAGATTCATATATGGGAAGTCATTTTCAGGGTTACCGGAAAAGTTCAGGATTTTTCGGTATTGTACCGGAGGTTCTAGAAGGTTCCGGAGGGTACCATAGTGGGGCCCACCTATCCCGGACGACCAACATGGACCGGAGGGGTCGCATAGGCCCACATGGGCCATGCACACCAGCCCCCAAGGCCCATGTGGCTGTACCAAGTGGATAAGATCAAATCCCATGAAAATAGGGACTTAACTTGGGGGGGAAGTTCCCCCCTTGTTTTGGCCGACCCAAAGGCTTGGAGGAGGGGCCAAGGAAGCCCCCCCACGCCTATATAAGAGGGAGGGGAGGGCTGGGGTGCTGCACATCATTCCCCAAGCCCTAGCCGCCCCTCTCTCCCTCCTCCTTCTTCCTGCGCAGGCTTGGCGAAGCCCTGCAGGAATTTCTCCTCCACCTCCACCACCACGCCGTCGTGCTGCTGGGATTCCGAGGGGATCTACCACACCTCCGCTTCCCGCTGGAACGGGGAGAGGATGGACTTCATCGACACCG
This sequence comes from Lolium rigidum, assembly GCF_022539505.1. Lineage (NCBI taxonomy): Eukaryota > Viridiplantae > Streptophyta > Magnoliopsida > Poales > Poaceae > Lolium > Lolium rigidum. The sequence goes on along the minus strand of NC_061514.1, from coordinate 178,379,391 downwards.
TACGCGCGACCGAGTACGGAAGTGCTGCCGGATTGCAGCACCGGGGACGATCGTCTACACCAACAACGAGATCTAATCTCGTAGGCTTTGGAAATCTTCGAGGGTTAGTCTCATATCAATCTCGTTGCTTCGATCTTGTAGATTAGATCTTGGGTGTTCCATAGATTAGATCTTGGATTTATTCGTCTTGCGGTAGGAATTTTTTTGTTTTCTATGCTACGAACCCCATCATTTTGGCACGTGAATATTTAGTCACTTGCATTTTTCTTTCGATCTCATGCTGTATCTGAAACATTGAGGAAGCTGCTGGCTCGTGGGTCCCGCAAGTCATCCTCTATGTAGAATAAAATTTTTCTTTTTTGGATATATTATTTTTTACCCCTAATTTATGGATACTTCTTTTTCTTTTGATCCCGTGCCACCTTGGAAAGGTTGAGACCGCTGCTGCAAAATGGGACCCGCATGTCATCCTCTATGTACAGTAAAGTTTCTTTTCTTTGAGTTATTTTTGGCTCCTGATATTTGGTCACTTGCCTTTTTCTTTCGATCCCGTACCACCTTTGAAACGCTGAGACCGCTGCTGCAAAATGTGACCCGCATGTCGTCCTCTATTTACAAAAAAGTTTTCTTTCTTGGAGTTATTTTTTACCCCTAATTTGTGGCTACTTCCTTTTTTTTTATCCCCTGCCGCCTTTGAAACGTTGAGCACTCTACTGGCTCATGGGTCCCACATGTCAGCCTCTGTGAACAATAAACCTTTCCTTTCTTTGATTTATTTTTGACCCCTAATTTCTGGCTATTTGCCTTTTTTTTGGATCCCATGCCGCCTTGGAAACGTTGAGGATGCTGCTGCCTCATGGGTCCCGCATGTCATCCTCTCAGAGCGATAAATGCATTTTTTTACCAACTGATTTTTGGCTTATTTTTTCTTTCGATCTCATTCCACCTTTAAAAGGTCGAGGACGCTGCTGGCTCATGGGTCCCACATGTCAGCCTCTTTGAACAATAAACCTTTCCTTTGTTGGATTTATTTTTGACCAATAATTTCGGGCTATTTGCAATTTTCTTTCGATCACATGGCGCCTTTGAAACCTTGAGACGCTGCTGGCTCATGGGTCCCATATGTCAGCCTCTATGAACAATAAAAGTTTCCTTTCTTGGATTTATTTTTGACTGTAATTACTGGCTATTTGCATTTTTTTGATCCCCTTCCGCCTTTGAAACTAAGTGGAAGCTGCTGCATGTGAGGTGTGGTCTGAAGGTTGAGGATGCTGCTGCCTCATGGGTCCCACATGTCATCCTCTCAGAACGATAAATGTTTTCTTTTCTTGGATTTTTTTTACCAACTGATTTTTGGTTTATTTATTTATTTTCGATCCCTTACTTCCTTTAAAACGTTGACGATGCTGCTGGCTCATGGGTCCCCGATGCCAGCCTCCCCATACAACAAACATGCGATATCTTGATTATTTTACAGACAATAAACAGTGTATTTCGCTCTGAGCTATTTTAAAAGGATAAATTAAAACTTTATTTTTACATAACCAAACTTATATGTTGAATCTCCTTGTTTTTTATTTTTGCGAAGCATAGGATTTTCTTGTTTTTTTTTGAGAAAATCCGAACTTTCCTGTTTTGGAGTGGGCTGAAATTGTACGAGTCAAAAGGCCCAGCAGAATAGTTCGAATGCTCAGATGTCCAGATGCAGCCCAATTGAAATCTTTCTTTTCTTTGATTTTTTTTCACCCCATGATTTCTGGCTACTTCATTTTTCTTTTGGTCATGTGCCGCCTTGGAAACGTTGTGACCGCTGCTGCAAAATGGGACTCGCATGTCATCCTCTATGTACAATAAAGTTTCTTTTCTTGGATTATTTTTTGCTCCTGATATTTGGTCACTTGCATTTTTATTTCGATCTCATGCCGACTTTGAAACGTTGAGGAAGCTGCTGGCTCATGGGTCCCGCATGTCATCCTCTATGAACAATAAATGTTTCCTTTGTTGGATTTATTTTTTACCCCTAATTTCTGGCTATTTGCCTTTTTCTTTTGATCCCTGCCCCCTTTGAAACGATGATGAAGCAGCTGGCAGGTCGGTCCAACATGTCATCCTCTATGAATAATAAAAGTTTCCTTTGATGGATTTATTTTTGATCCTAATTAATTTCTGGCTATTTTCTTTTTCTTTTGATCCCCTGCCGCCTTGGAATAGTTGAGGATGCTGCTGCCTCATGGGTCCCGCATGTCATCCTCTCGGAAAGGTAAATGTTTGTTTTCTTGGATTTTGTTTACCAACTGATTTTTTGCTTATTTTGTCTTTCGATCTCCTGCCGCCTTTAAAACGTTGACGACGCTGGTGGCTCATGGGTCCCCAATATCAGCCTCCCCGTACTACAAATCCTCTTTCTGCAAAGGTTGTATTTGTAGATAGCTAAGGTGAATTCGAATCTGCCGTGGTTCAGGCAGCTCAGGTAAGCCTTCTCATACTGATTAATGGAAGTAGTGTATAGCAAGGTCAAGACATGTGGCTCGGTGTAATGAATCTATTTGAATCATGTTGTGGTTCAATCTGATAGTTCTCTAACAGGTCAGCCAAAATATAAATTAAGTTTTTTCTAAAATGGAAATGCAAATTAAGATGAACACAAACATTAGTTATCATAATAGCTGATCATACATACATACTTGCTAAGAGAAAAAGCTTGCCAAAGTTTTACCACCCATACAATTAATTAGCAGTTCAGATAAGATAACCTTATCTTTACTATTAAACCTGAATCGGCCGTACGTCGTACGTCGTTCCGTAGGCTGCGCTGAGTGGGTCTCCAAGGGACAATCTATTAGACTCGAAATCCGTCGACCCTTGCCGAGTCTCCTATAAAAAATAAATAAATGAGCGCCTTTGGTCCTCTTGGATCCCTCCTGTTCTGACCCTCCCCGTGCTCACCAATGAGGGGGCGTAATCCGCCGATCCGGACTTGCCGCCGCTGGCCTCCCCCGCCTGTCCCGGAAGATCAGCCCCGCGCCACCGTCCGGCAGCTACTGGCGGAGAGGCTGGTGGCCGTCCCCATCGCTCCTACCTCTGCGCCCTGGCCCGCACGCAAGATTCCCTCCACGCCGCTGGGCATGGCAGACGATGCGGGGAGCTGCAGCAGCCATACAGCAAAGCGCATGGGCTGTTGAACCACCACTACCAGCGTACCATCTGCCGCTGGAGGACGGCTCCGCCTGAAGCTGCTGGCGGAGAGGCAGGTGGTCATAGACGGCGGCCGAGGCCTGGAGCTCAAGCCATCCGGCGTCAGGCGCTCGATTCCTCCGGCGTCAAGTCCTGCACGGACGCGACAGTTCTGGCCCTGAAGGGTCCTTCGTTACTGCGAGTAGTAGCTACTCGATTTGGTCTCCACTTCGTCTAATATGCTTTTTTTTCCCTACACGGGAAAAACTGAATTAACCTTAGGCTAGCACGCAAGGGATCCTGTGATTGCAATAGGTTGGTAGGATTTATTTTTTCTGATCCCCACTATTGTTAGCAAAGCCAACGCAAATAATAACGGCTTATGTACTGTATTAGGTTGGACTTTGCAGATCTGGATTTAAATGTCATACAATACTTTTTTTTCTTCTACTCAATAGCTATGAAAAAAGTACTCTTTTATATATACACCAGATTACATGACGTGCAATTTTAGTCTTCTAGCAAATATTTGTGCAAATTTTACTATTTATATATACACCAGATTACATGACGTGCAAACTACAAAATCTATGAAATTATTAGGAGGCAACATCCAAACTCCAATTTTGGTTCTATTATTTATGCATGCCAACTTTTGGTAAATTTCTTGAAGAAACAATTCAAAAATATTTGTGATCCCTCTATGTCCGCGTGTCGTCCATGTCATTAGGTTTTTGGCACTTGCGATACATGCAAAAGTATTTTTCTAATATTTGTATGCTACAAAAATCTATAACACCGTGAGCACTATTTCTTCCTAGCAGGCGGCAGATCGGGGTAGAGGCACTCGTCGATTTGAGAAGTCGGGCGTGCACACGAGTATGCCTCTGAGGAATCAAGGCGGTGGGTGCGGGTGAAGCACATTTGTTCTCTGAGGCGACATGCCATGCATCCCACTAGGACCCTGAGCCACATGGAGTGAAGGTGATCGGTGCGGAGCCAGGGCGGCATGCGGTGCAGGCCGATGTGTCTCGAGTTGGGCGGAGCCTAAGTGGTGACAAAGGAGAGATGACTGTGCCGTCAAAAAATAATATAGATGTAGAGCCGACAACCAGAGAGTAAAATGGGGCCGGAGACGTGCGTTCTTGGAATGTTGATGGTTGGAAAGCGGGCATGTAAGTGGAACGAGTGATGCGCCGTGAAATTTCTCTCGAGGGTTATGGGAGGACGTAGGGAACTGTTCAACAGAGTTTTCTTCCGGTGGTTGAATGATTCGGTCAGGTCGGCCATTAGGTTGTTGGATGCTACCGTATATAAATTCAAAGCAACTATATTAAGTAAAATAAACCCGTAGCAACGCACGGGTATTTGTGCTAGTATAAGTATAACTACAAATGCATTTGCTAAGGGCTCATGGGACAACAGAACTAGACAACCGCGAACTTTATGACCAGCATGTCACAGCGGCATCGAAAGATCTTGACCTTCAACTTTGATCCAATGCGAAGTTTGGCACCGTCAATGAACTTTTTCCACCTGGAAGTAACAGCCAAGTGGTCATCTGTGGGACTGACGGAGTACCATCCCTCCACGGTGAGACCTTCACTCTCCATGACGAGGGATATCTTGCTCCTTCGGCCAGCATTGAGATCCTTGGAGATACTTTTCGGCAATTTCTGATTCAAAGCAAGAGATACCACCAAAAATTAGTCAATAGCACCAATGCACTGAACCATGTGAGACTTTGAGCAGAGAAGACAACAAGATAAGAGCAGTTATGTTGTCATATACTCACAAACATAAGCCTTCAGATGCGTCCTGATCACCACACGGGTGGCCACAGCAATGAGCTGAGACCTCGGTGATCTGGCTGGGGCAGGTGTAGGAGCCTGAGCTGGTACACGAGCTGGTGCTAATGCAGGAGACTGCTGGGAAGGTGTAGTAAACGGTGCCTCTAGAGGAACCGGTGCTGATGCAGGAGACTGTTGGGCAGGTGCAGTAAACGGTGCCTCTAGAGGAACCAGTGCTGATGCAGGAGCCTGCTGGGCTGGTGTAGTATATGGGGCCTCTACAGGAACCAATGCTGATGTAGGGGCATGCTGGGTAGATCGATGCAGTAAACGGAGCTGTTACAGGAACCGGTGCTGATGCAGGAGAGTGGGAAGCCGGTGCCGGTGCTGGTGTGGGTGCCCTTTGTGACATCCGCTCCTGTTCCATCAGGGGATCTGCAACTTTGATCATGTTAAACCCAGCAAGCTAGAACAGATAGAATGGTGTAGAACAACTGCTCGGAATGCAGTAATCAAAGGATATGAGTACAAAATAGTTACATATTATATATTTGGAAGTGTCTCCAAGTCTGTAAGCAGTTACGTATATCTGCCCGTTTAAGTTTATGATCCTCAGCTTGTCGCCCTTCTTCAGACCGTAGTCAAAAGCAATCTTTCTCCAATCATGTCCATACAAATATGTGATGGCCTACGTCTTGTAGATATACACCTCATAGACCATGTAGGTGTTCATCAATTTGCCATTGCCATGCATAGTGAAAGACCCTTCATGCGGACACATCTGGTTAATCATTGGACGAAGTTCACAAGGTACAGTCTGCATGTGAAAATTGATACTAATGTAAGAAGCAAAGACTAAAAATAAGACTTTACTATATGCCAATTCATGCTAAACCACAGAGAATACATACTTGTAAATCTGTGAAGGAGTTATTAGAAAGGTAGATAGAGCCATAGGAGGTGTTATATGCGGGGTATGTACATGGGCCCGCCATATTCCCGCAAGCTCGGGATCGGGATGGTGAAGGAAACATGGAAGGTACTACTGGTGCGTAGCGCTGAATGTAAGTGGAAGAATTAGATTGTGTAAAGTGCATAGTTCAGAGCAATTCAAATATTGACAAGCGAGTGCATAACACTATGTTACAAACTGAACAATGAAAATTTAGTGTATGATGAATATAAGCATGCTAATTTGGTGTTTCCGAATCCCAAAAAGCATTAGATAGAGCTGGTGATAATATCAGACATAAATCATGGCATGTATATGTGGCTTAAGAAAATATACCCGAATCCTTGGATGGTTACGGCCCGGCTGGTCCTTGGACTTGAGCTTATATAGGCATCCAGAAGGTGGGGCTGGCAGTAACTTGGTGGCAGCCTCTGCAGATGCCTCATCAGCAGCAGTTGCAATCCTTTTGACCAATGAAGGCTTAGCAGTTTCGGTCTGCATATGAAAATTGAAGAGCAACAGACATCAGCAGTGATATTAAATGAATCTATGAGACACTGATGCATATAGTGCTAGATGTAAGTGGACGAATAGGGTTGTGTGTGTTTCTGAACTTTTGGTAAGCTTTAGACAAAGCCAGCAATAAACGGACAAAAATCAAATCATGTATGAGGATTAAGAAAATATATCTGCTTCGTGAAAAGGATACCACCCAGCTGGCCCGTGGTCTTGTGGTTGAGGAGGTTTTCAGAAGATGGTGGCGACACCATCGTCTTCACAACAGCCTCATCAGGATCATTTTTATCCATTTGAGTAGAGGCAGAGAAGTTTCATCCTGCATATGAATAGCAACAGAACTCATCATTGATATTTAATAAATCTATGAGACAGACTGATGCATATAGTGCGGGATGTAAGTGGAAGAATAGGGTTGGGAATAGACAACAGTTGACAACAATGCAAATGATTACAAAAGAAGCCAACAGAATTCAACAGTTTATATACTGGATGACATAGACTGAAAAGTGAAAAATTAGTGTATGATGATTGTAAGCAAACACGGTGTTTCTGAACTTTTGGTAAGCATTACACAAACCCAACAGTAATTAAACTGATAATAATAAAATCATGTATGTGGATTAAGAAAATATACCAGATTTATTAAAAGGTCACCACCCAGCTGGCCCATGGCCTCGTGCTTGTAGAAGTTTTCAGAAGATGGTGTCGGCACCATCGTCCTCACGACAGCCTCATCAGCCTCATTTTGTATCCACTTAAGTAAAGGCGCAGTAGTTTCAGCCTGCATAAGAATGGGAACAGATCTCAGCAGTGATATTGAATGACTCTGAGACAGACTGATACATATAGTGTTGGATGTAAGTGGAAGGGTATGGTTGTGTATGGACAACAGTTCACAACAATGCAAGGGTGTCTTCGGTTCTGAAACAACGTGGAATGGAATGGAATGGTTCCATTTTCAGAGGAATGGAATGGTTACATTTATGTTCGGTTGGGAAAAATGGAGAGAGCAGAAGAGATCGAGGTTAAACTAATCATTTGTCTCAAAATTGTAATTAACAATTGCAAATGACATTTTAATCTCAAAGTCGTAATTAACAGCGCCTAATGGTGCTCTTTTAATCTAAAAATCGTAATTAACATCATTTTTTGTTGGGTTAGAGGAACTGGATAGTAGATGAACATTACTGTATGATGATTGTAAGCAAACGAATTTGGTGTTTCTAAACTTTTGGCAAGCATTAGAAAAAACGGACAATAAACAGACAAAAATCAAGGCATGTTTTGTGGATTAAGAAAATGTACCATATTCATTAAAAGGTCACCACCCAGCTGGGGCGTGGCCTTGTGCTTGTAGAGGCATTTAGAAGATGGGGCGGCATCAACATACCGGCAGCTCGATCAGCCACGGCTTTGATCTTCCTTTTGAGTAAAGGCCCTAAAGTTTCGATCCGCATATGAATAGCAAAACAACAGGCAGACCTCAGCAGTGATATTGAATTACTGTATGAGATAGACTGATGCATATAGTGGATACTCTTAGCCTTTTGCACCATGAACACTAGCTATGGACAGAAAAAAAACTAGTTGACTCAGCTTTGTCTAGATATGCATGTACTATTGTGTAGATACCAAATCTTAAGGCTTATTTATTTTTGAGAAGTCAAAACAAGTAAAGTTTGACCAAAATTTTAGAACATTCTATCAATAAATATAATATTATGTAGATACCGTAGGAAAATATATTTCATTATCTATTTAATGATATTAATTTTGTATTTTGCATGTTAATGATTTTTGGTATAAGCTTAGTCAAACATGGTATAGTTTGAATTTCTAAAAATAATATAACCCCTAAGCTTTGGGATGGAGGTAGTAGTATCTAGAGCTAAAACACATCTAGATACATTCGTACCTACAGATAGTTGAGTCAATTAATTTGGATCTGAGGGGGTATCAGATTCAGACTACATCATGGTAAGTTGATTAAAGAATTACCCCTGGGCGGTCCCTGCCCAGCTTGGCAGTGGCATTTCGCCTCTTGTGCTGCAGATCGGGCCATGCTCCTGCAGCAGGTGGGGCGCTATTCTCGTTCCCCATAGCCTCAGCATGGAACCTGGAGGTACCAACCTGATACAGAGAATATAGATCATGGTGTCACAGAGGCTTTACGCACAAACAACTGAAGCATGTGCTACTTTAAGCATCTTCCAGAACAGGAACAGATTGAGGATGCAGACAGACACTTAAAAGGAAAAGAATGGATAAGCAAACGGAGTACCTGCTTTGCGGGGATGGGGACGCAGCTCAGGCTCAGCCAACTGCCCACATGCGTGGTGGCCTTACGTTCCATTCCCCCCCCCCCCCCGAGGTATTTCCTTTCCTGTAGAAGCTGACAAAAGATACAATGAGGATCAGCAGAATTACAAAATTTGCAAATGTCAACAAATAAAGGAAGAACACCCCAATCCAAGCAAAGGTAGCCCCCGCCCCCCACCCCCATCAATCACACCCAGCGCGAGGGTGACCATAAAGACACCCCTTCGCCCAGAATAGGAAAGAGATGCGCAAGATCTCGAGGTGAGAAAAAAAAGAACCGATATCGAGAAAGGAAAGAACATTACTAGTAATACCTAATCCGCTTGGTCTAAATGCAACTTGCCCCTCCAAGATGGATGCCTGGATGGTGGAGGCGAAAGGAGGGGATCGAGCTAGCGGCTTGCATCAGTCGGCACTCGATCGGGAGAGAAGGGGGGCTACATAAAAGGGATGGGCAACATATTTTATTACACAGTGAACTGACTGATGTGACTAGTCATTACATGTCTCACTGAAACTGGGTCCCATAGTGTGGCACCCCAAATTCACTTGAAGCTGCCCAGCGGGATGCATTGGTGCGTCAAGAAAACCACCGAATTGTAGCGGAGAACTTAAACATTTCACGTAAATTCGAAATTCAAGCACACCGCCACGCGCCAAGCACGCGGTTTGTTCCTTCCTCTTCCTCCCCCCCCTATCCGAAAAAATCCCAAATCCCAAGCTCAAACAAAAAAAACCCCAAATCCCCTGGCCGCCATGCATGTCCTCGTTGACCCGCTGGAGATCATTCCCGGACGAGGCGGACCCCCCGCCCTGAGATCCCGAGTTCCGTCCACCTCGAGACACTGCGTGCTGTCTCGCAGCAGCGGCTTGAGGGCGCTTCAGAGGAAGTTCCACCGGAAAGTGCTCATGGCAACCGTGCGAGCTCACCGGCGTGATGTATCCCGAGGGAACTGCTCAGAGCTTTTCTATTCGCAAAAACAAATTGCGGGCCAAGAACTGGTCAAAGCTTCGTAGATGGCTTGCCGCGAGAGGCTTGGAGTCCAGAGTCAATAAACTAGCTGCTCGAGGACTTGGGCGGTTTACACCGATTCATATTAACTGACTCAAGTTTGTTAGTATAGTTAACAAATGCATCTAGATACATCCATATCAAGACAAAATTGAGTCAATTAATATTAATCAGAGGGGAGTACCTGAAAGTGCTTCATGCTACCAATTAATGCGCTGGCAGGACTCGCTGTAGAAGTAATTGTGCTACTACTCATACGATCAACTGATTGTGTGGGTGTCAAATTTTGCAACGCGATCATCCACTGAATGCTTAATTATAGTTCTAGCGCCAAAGGCGTACAAATCTTAACATAGATAGTACATACTACAACACCAGAACATAAGAGTACGAATCATAAAGTAGCTCAACATTTTGCATCAGAGCTGGGTGGTCCTGAGACTACCGGGACGTCCCTGATGATCTCCGGGCGTGCATCCACTTCAACGCAAAGCTGTGTACTCGGTCCACGGCCTCCTTCTGTAGGCTGGATAATCTCAGGTGCAGGACCTTCGTCTATGAAAGGCTCATCATCAGTACCATCCACAGGTGCATCAGGGCTGGGTGGTCTTGAGACTACCTGGACGCCCCCGATGATCTCCGGGTGTGCATCCACTTCAACGTAAAGTTGTGTACTCGGTCCACGGCCTCCTTCTATTGGCTGGATAATCTCAGGACCTTCGTCTATGAAAGGCTCGTTATCAGTACCACCCACAGGTGCATCAAACTGAGATTCATCTTCAAATCTCCCATCAAACTGAGAGACCTCTTCAACTCTATGCTTCTGCAATTAGTACATCAACCGATTAGACAAACATCTAAGGGATGCAACATGAACAAATGTTGTTTTACATATTTACCTTCTCATCTGGCACATGTCCCAGAGCTGAAACCCGTTTCATGAAGCAAGCGCTTTTTCTCTCCTTCCCGTCCATCCATCTGCAACAAGTTAAATTTGAGTACAGAACCTTGCACAGCAATGCAAACTATTTATCGAAACAGCGGCAGCATCAATATAAATAATTAACTACATATGCCAGCACACATACAATGTGAGCAAGATCTGCTTCTCCCGCTAAAGGATCATTATATGGTTCACCATGATAAAGCCACCTAATATGTGCGGTCCATCCCAAAAATGTGTAAATTATCTTCCACTACATGGTGAGGCCTCTTCTCACCATTCATACATGTGCAGCGCGGGCAATACACGTCTAGGTTGTGACCTTCATGAGCTCTAACAAACCCCATAAGGGTTGAACACCATTTATATATGAAGGGGAACATAAGTGTCCATGCAGTATCCAAGTTCTGTCCATATGTTTAATTATGAGATACAGTGGTTGGTGATTAATTTAAGGTGAAGTAGAAAATGTATATCCATCGAGTACAAAACTATACTATATGATTATGCATTTCAGCAATCATGTCGAGTACAAAACTAAAAATTTCCATCGACATTTTAGCAAACAGATCGTGTACAAAACTCTGCCATGGCATTTCATCAAATTACGGATCGAGTGCAGAACTAACTCTATATGCCCACGCAAATGAACAAATTGATCGAGGAAAAATCGAGCGGAAAACTATAAAGTGCCAATTAGTTCGAGCATACCGACGAATTTTTTTAGCAGCATCAATAAAATACAAATCGTTAGGCCGTCTTGCCCGATGCATGATTGAGCTAGAGATAGCAGCCCTACCGTGGATCAACTTGACCACCGGTGCGTCTCGAGAAGAACGACGGGGAGGGGAAGCTTCTTCTTCGCACGGACGGGATGGGGAGGGGAAGCTCTTCGCACAAACGTGGATAAGTTGTGTAGGGGTGGGTGGGGGATCATGTTGCCGGGCCGCCAGGGTGATAATTAAGGTTGATAGGTGGTGTTCAATGGAGTTCCTTGTGTAATTTGCCGTGCACAAGGTTGAGGAATAGGCGGTTCCCTTTGCCGCGCGCACAATTCAAGCTATCCCGCCCATGTAGTTTAAATTCGCCCTATTTTCGTTAAATCAACATAAAGTCATGTGAGTGGGGGGAAATTAGCAAAGTTGCTTGAAAATTAGTAAAACTCTGGAATTATCCTTTAAATATGCTCTACTTCGTGTGAAAATCGGGGTGTGGAGGCATGTTGAGTTGTTTTATTTGTACTTTCTTCATTAAAACTCGCATTTTATGCACTTTGGATGGAAAGAAATAATTTGTACATAAATTTTGACAACGCCATTTGCAAACATTAATTGTTTTACATGCCAAGATGCACCCATCCACCAAATATGGGGCAAAAGTTTATCACAATCTAGATATGTATAATTAGTGAGGGACCCCTTAATTAAGTGCAATTTCCACTAATTAGCTAGAGAGAAGGGGTTAATTAATTAGGCCATGCTAGGGGTTATGTGTTTTAGATTAGGGTTGTGTGGATTCAAATACAACTTCTTTATTTGTGTGCTATGATTAATCAAAACTAGATCGATCGACTGCGCACACATTATTAGAGGCATATGTATTTGCGCACAAAGTGCATGTGTGTTGTTGGCCACCAATGAGAGAGAGAGAGAGAGAGAGAGAGCGACGACAGAGCGATTGAAATCCCCAAAGTAAACACATATATATGCATGCATGGTGAGGCAAATTAATTAAAGTGTGTTTTCATTTGAGACCTTGTCAAAACTCAAGTTAATTAATTTAATTATCAGTGCTAATTATATAATTAATGAATCCCATTAATGTATATATATATATGATCGATATAGGCCATATATATTAATTGGGGTTAATCTAGGGTTTACTAGCTATATATAGAGTAGGGTTTTATTAGATCAGGTTATTAGCTTGGGGTTATGTGTTTTAACGAGGGTTTGATTAGCTAGGGTTAGTTATATATATATATATATGGTTTAGGGTTTAGGGTTAATGGCACATTTAGAGGACCGCAAGGACCCCTGTCCTGCTTGATGCGCAATTAAGGGTCGTCGTTGGCCTATAGCTAGCTACATAGGGTTTTATGGTTTATTTAGAGGGTTTATGTGTTAGGGTTAATTATAAATTGTTGTGAATTAAAATACAACTTTTTTATTAGTGTGCTACACAATTAATCAAAAATTTAGCTAGATCGATCGAGTGTGCACAGACATGCATTATTAGAGGCACCCGCCTTTGCGCATAAAGTGCAAGCATAATGTGTGTCGTTGCTAGCCACCAATCGATAAAGGGAGAGATAGAGAGAAATTATTGAAATCGCCAAGAATGTTCAAATACATATATATAAATATATAAATATATAAATATATATATATATAGGTCTACTATTCTCGAACCGGTTCGAGAATAACTATTCTCGAACCCTTTCTGAACTTCCCGCTGCATGGAGGTGAACTTCTTGGCGGGACACAAAATTTCCTGTTTCGACGGACAGTGTTTCAAGGGTTGTTTTTAAACCGAATGTCAGAATGGTGCATATGATATACCGTTGGAAAGATATGAAAATTTTGCATCACTCTCGTTCAGATTGTTTTCCCAAATTCGTTATAATTTAAAAGTAATTTCAAATATACTAAACTCTCTTTTCGCGGAATTCATTGTTTTCATAAAGTTATTTGGCCGCTATTTTCAAGCCGTTTGCCGAATTGAGGCATATGATGTACCATTGGAAAAGTATGGAAATTGCGCATCAATTTTGTTCAGATTGTTTTCCGAAATTTTACACGGTTTAAGAGCAGATTTAAATATACTCAAGTTTGTTTTCGTGAACTTCTTAGTTTTCGTACTATTTTTAGGCACTGTTTTCAAACTACTCGTTGGATTGATAGATATAATACACCGTTGGAAAGCTATGGAAAATGTGCAACTTTTTCATGTTCAGAATTTTTCCAAATTAGTAACAGTTTAATATTAATTTCAGAAATACCCAAAATCGGATATAACACCGACTCGGAACATTTTAAAATTGATTCGCTTAGATTGGTTAGGTGTGGCATGTGAGCACCCTGGAGTATGAACAGATAGCCAATTGCATGGATGGTGGTCGATTTGGGCAACTGGAGGCTGTATACACGATTTTCATGTGTATGATTTCCGCCGGGAAGATACAGAGTAGTTGAAGTGCTCTGAATATGAAAGTGAACTTCTCAAGACGTGCTAGTGAACTTCCTGTCGGAGTATATAAATTGTCAATTTTGCTTTCAGTTTTTGTGATAGTTTTCAAACTCTCAATCACAATGATACATCGCTGTAAAGTTTTGAAAGAACTGCAAATTTTCATATAGAATATTTTCTGAATTTTTCATGGTTTAGGAGCAGTTTAAAATATACTAAAGTATGGAATTGTTGAATTTCTCTTTTTTCGTTCTATTTCCCTTAGTGGAGTTCGAATTTCTCTTGTATCATTTGTTTTTCAATATTTAGGAAAAAGATACATGTGCTTTACATTAGATTTTTTCTGATGAAGCACATGGTACCATCATGCGTAGTACAAAGCGTAGACTAAACTTCACTAGTTCACATACGTACATACTGAACTTTCACACACATATAAAGTGAGCTCCCAGAAACAAATTCGACAAAAATCTTAACAGTAAGGGAACTTCTTATACATGCAAACCGAACTTCCTAAGAAATAAAGAGGAACTTGACAGAATAATTCGTTGAAACAAATAGCTAGCAACATCACAAAATACAAAATGTCAGTATACAACGCAAACTTCCAAAATAAAAATAAGCTAACTTCATATGGGGACGAGGTGAGCTTATTTTTCTATTTGAAGCCAATGAACCGATCAACGCAAATACTCAATTAGATAGAGAATCAGTTAGAGAGTGATATGGGGTGGCCCGATCTTCTCAGGAAGCAACGGTGGTGATGATGATCACGGGGTGATGGCAGCGGAGAAACACGACGATGTAGTGGATGATAACTTGTATGACGCAACGAGATCTCTCGATTGGTCCCTGTCGCCGATGCAACAGCTCTCAACCCCGCAAGATATTCGCAACTCCACACACTTGCGCACGTAGCCGCCGACCACGAAGCGGTAAGTTGCAACCGTCTAATTCCCAATGGAACAGCAGATCACACAAGACTTAAACAGGATCTACACAATATCCAAGCAATATGGTGTAGGGAATTCAATAGTTTTGCAGAGCAAACAACTAAGAACTAGGGTTTATCTTAAACGTGGTCTCAAGCAGCTAGGGGGGTGTCCTGGGCACTTATATAGGTGTCCGGGACGAGTTCTGGTCGAAAAGATACAAAAATAACCGACCCAGAATAGATCTGGTCGAGACAGCACTCGGACCGGTCCGGTCCGGAATCCGGTCGACCGGCCGTGGACCGGGCGATCCGGTCCGTGGTCCGGTCAACCGGGCTGTGGACCGGCGGTCCGGTCGGGGTCCGGTCGACCGGTCGGAAACCGGAAAACTGCGAAGCTTCCGGTCTCGCTCCGGTACGATAAATTTCCTCCGGTTGGTGGCCGGTTTACGACCGGTCGACCGGGCCAGGGACCGGGCGGCCCGGTCAGGTGGCCGGTCAGACCGGGTTCTGGACCGGCCTGGACTTCTTCTTCTCCTCTCGCGCATTCCTCCCGCTCCTCCCTCGCGCGTCCATGAGATATCTTCATGTCCAGCTCCATGTCCAGCTTCACGGCCTTCTTGATGTCCGTCTTCACGTCCAGCTGCTCCTCTCCTCGTGCGATGCATGTCTCCTCTTGATACCTGATGATACATAAGTAATAGGACTTAGGCAGTATAAAGTTCTCATCAATCAAAGTACCGTTTAGAAACAAGTTCACCTGTTGTTTAAGTAGCTTCGCACGAGCTCTTGTAATTGGTCCAATCCGAACTTCATTGGACTTGAGCTTCACAGAAGGTTCATCTTCATTTGCTAATGACGGAGGTAGTAGTGAGGTAGGGATGTCCTCATCATCTCCCCCCTTCAAAAGGCGTCGACCCCGACGCTCCAAGGTCTTCTCCGTCATATGGTGTCAAATCAGCAACATTGAAAGAATTACCGACACCAAACTCATCAACTCGGAAGATCTATCGAGTATGCATTATCATTGATCTTGGCAAGCACTTTGTAAGGACCAGCACCACGCGGCTTCAACTTAGACTTCCGCAGCTTCGGGAACCTATCCTTGCGAAAATGTACCCAGACCAAATCACCAGGCTTGAACAACATCTCTTTGCGCTTCTTGTTCATCCTTGCAGCATTGCTCTTGCCTTTCTTCTCGATCAACTCTTTAGTCTTCACATGGATCTTACGCACAAAATCTGCCCTCTTGGATGCCTCCATATTAACTCTCTCATGTATGGGCAAAGGCAACAAGTCAAGTGGAGTAATGGGTTTGAAACCATACACCACCTCAAAAGGACACAGCTCCGTGGTAGAATGTACCGCCCTGTTGTAAGCAAACTCCACATGCGGCAAACACTCTTCCCACTCCTTCAGGTTCTTCTTGATCATGGATCTCAACAGTTGTGACAAGGTTCGATTCACCACCTCAGTTTGACCATCAGTTTGAGGATGACAAGTAGTACCGAACAGTAGCTTTGTCCCGAGCTTTCCCCAAAGTGTCTTCCGAAGTAGCTCATGAACTTTACATCACGATCGAAACAATAGTCTTCGGGACTCCATGTAGTCGAACAATCTCCCGAAAAACAGGTTAGCAATATGCGACGCATCGTCGCTTTTGTGGCAGCAATAAAGTGTGACATTTTAGAAAATCTGTCCACTACCACAAATATAGAATCATGGCCTCTTTTAGTACGCGGCAAACCCAACACAAAATCCATACTTATATCCTCCCATGGTGTAGTAGGTGCCGGTAACGGAGTATACAAACCGTGAGGCTTCAGCTTGGACTTGGACTTGTTGCAAGTAATGCATCTCCTCACATATCTATCCACGTCCCGCCTCATCTTTGGCCAATAAAAGTGGTCAGCTAGCATGAGTAGCGTCTTCTCACGCCCAAAGTGACCCATCAAACCTCCAGCATGTGATTCCCGCAATAAGAGCAAACGCACGAGACGATTCTCGGAACACATAGTTTGTTAGCTCTAAACAAGAACCCATCATGTATGTGATATTTTTCCCATGCTTTACCAAGAGCACATAAGCGATATGGTTCAGCAAAATCATGATCGATAGCATACAAATCACATAGTATCTCTAAACCAGGAATTTTAACATCAAGTTGAGTTAATAGCATATTCTTCCTAGATAGAGCATCAGCAACAATGTTATCTTTTCCCTTCTTATGTTTAATGATGTATGGAAAAGACTCAATGAACTCAACCCACTTAGCTAGACGCTTATGCAAAGTAGATTGGGCTTTCGGGTATTTTAAAGCTTCATGATCAGAATGTATGATAAATTCTTTTGGCCACAAATAATGTTGCCAAACCTCAAGAACTCTAATTAAAGCATACAATTCTTTATCATATATAGGATAGTTCAACTTAGCACCGAGATAATTTCTCAGAAAAATATGCAATTGGGCGACCCTCTTGCATCAACACACCACCAATTCCAATACCACTAGCATCACATTCAATCTCAAATTGCTTATTGAAATCAGGAAGTGCAAGCAACGGTGCAGAAGTTAACAATCGTTTCAGTTCATCAAAAGCATGATCTTGGGCAACGCCCCACTCAAAGACAACACCCTTTTTAGTCAATTCATTCAAAGGTGCAGCAATAGTAGAAAAATTGGGCACAAAACGGCGATAAAACCCAGCTAGACCATGAAAACTTCTAACTTGACTCACATTCATGGGAGTAGGCCAATTTTGAATAGCTTCAACCTTAGACACATCTACTTCTACTCCATGCTTAGAGACAACATAACCCAGAAATATGACCTTATCTTTGCAAAATGTGCACTTCTCAAGATTACCATAGAGTTTATTATCACGCAACACTTGCAAAACATGTCGAATATGTATAATATGATCAGATTCATTGCGGCTGTAGATTAATATGTCATCAAAATACACAACCACAAACTTGCCAATAAAATCACGCAAAACATGGTTCATTAGTCTCATGAAAGTGCTAGGTGCATTAGTTAACCCAAAAGGCATTACTAACCACTCATATAAACCAAATTTTGTTTTAAAGGCTGTTTTCCACTCATCCCCTTCTTTCATCCTAATTTGATGATAACCACTACGCAAATCAATCTTAGAGAACACAGCAGCACCACTCAATTCATTTAACATATCCTCTAAACGGGGAATAGGATGACGATATCGAATAGTAATGTTGTTTATAGCTCTACAATCTACGCACATACGCCAAGTACCATCTTTCTTAGGAACTAGAATAACGAGAACTGACACAAGGACTAAGGCTTATGCGGATATAACCTTTGTCGAGTAGCGCTTGTACTTGCTTACGTATCTCCTTCGTCTCTTCGGGATTAGTGCGATATGGCGCCCTATTGGGCAGCGATGCTCCGGGAATCAAGTCAATTTGATGCTCAATACCTCGCAATGGTGGTAGTCCTGCGGGTACCTCCTCCGGAAACACGTCGCCGAATTCCTGCAAAACACTAGAAACACCAAGAGGAAGAGGGGTCATGTCGTTAGAAACCAAAACCGTACCCCTGTACAAAAGCACAAGAGGCATGGCCGTAGGATCCTCACTAAATTCTCTCATGTCTTCTTTGGTGGCTAATGAGACTAAGGAATTCACTCTCTCACTTTTCGTTATATCACTCACGACATTACAATTCTCTCGCCTATCTAGAGGTGCATCCTCCAAATTCACTTCAATCTTCTGACGAGACTCATTGACAATCTGTTGTGGTGACATAGGCTGTAAGTTAATTTTCTTGCCCTTGTACTCCAAGTGATATGTATTGGCGCGGCCATTGTGTTGCACTGGAACGGTCATAGAGCCAAGGCCGACCCAATAAGAGGTGACAAACCGTCATAGGAACCACATCAAAATCAATGCAATCCTTATACGGTCCAATCTCAAACTCAACACGCACCATATGGTTTACCTTCATCTCACCACCTGTCGCTCAACCACTGAATATAATATGGATGCGGGTGCGGTAGGTACTTCAACTTCAGCTTGGTACATAACTCCTTGCTTGCTAAATTGCGGCAACTCCCACCATCAATAATGACCTTGCAAGCCTTGTCAGGACCAACCAAAGCTTTGGTTTGGAACAAATTGCAGCGCTGAGTAGATGCACTAGGCAACACATTAAGAGCACGCTGCGACACAACAATGGTACGAGCATTAGAAAGATATGCATCTTCACCATCAGTGTCATAGTCATCATCGTCTGGAGCATTTGGATCAACATCATCTCCAGTCTCATACTCATTGTCCTCATTGATAAACATGACTTTGCGGTTAGGACAATCTCTCTTGAAGTGACCCTTGCCACCACATGTATGGCAAAGCATATCGCGGTTGCGCGTTGTAGACACACTAGAACCACTCATACTTGCCGCAGATTCGGACTTCTTTGCATTAGATACATTGGAGACCGGTTTGCTAGGCGGAGTAGAGTAAGGAACGGAGCGCGTCGACGGTGCCGGCGCCGTAGAGGGCGCGCGGGTGTAAAACGCCCAGCTCCCGTAGCACGTCCTTTAACCTTTGCTTCTTCGACCAACCGTGATTCAGCTTCTCTTGCATGATGTAACAATTGATTCATATCGGTGTAGGTGTAATGACGAACAATGCCTTTAACATCATACTTCAATCCATTGAGAAAACGCTGCATTGTCATCTCTAGAGACTCACGGACACGACCACGCTGCATAAGCATCTCCATCTCCATGTAGTACTCATCAACAGTCTTCACACCTTGCCTCAATAGTGTTAACTTATCAAATATATTCCGCATGTAATTTGTAGGCACAAAACGAGAAGTCATAACCTCCTTCATAGCACGCCATGTACGGATAGGCTGTGCACCATCTTCGTCGCGGTTACGAATCAAAGAATCCCACCAACGTAATGCATAACCATCAAATTCGGAAGAAGCAAGCTTGATCTTCTTATCTTCAGAGTAGTTGGGATGTAAGCTCCATAACTTCTCAATCTTGAGCTCCCAAGTGAGATATTCTTCAACATCAGCTCCCCCTTCAAACTTGGGTATGGAAAACTTGGGCTTACCCAATCCATCTTCTTCATCCGGCCCACGACCATTACGGCCAAGTGGAGCCCGACCACGCGGACGATGACCATGAGGCGCACCACGAGCATTGTGTGCGTCATCTTCAAGCTCAGGATCTTCATCATCGTCTTGTTGTTGTTGTATAGTCAAATTCTCAATAGTAAGGCGCATATCGTCAAGAGTGCGCTGTATATCGGTCATTTGATCAGCCAATCCAGTGACGGTGATATTCGTAGCATCCAGCGTCTGTTTGATCTCGTCAACTGCATCTTTAAGCTCATCATCCTTAGTGCGGAATTCACGTCGCATCTCGTTACGAAGAGCTTCATACTCCCTCCATGTGACGATATCTGCCGAATTCTTGTTTTCCTGGTTAACAATCTTATTATCACTAGCGAGACATGATTAGTAGGTTAGTGCACTAAATCAAAAATATATGGTGGTACTCTCACAACTCACTCAAAACCGATAAGAAAAGGAAATCTTACCGTTCCAAAGTAAATTAGTGTTGCTTACCACTTGTAGGAACAACTAGTGCACGGATGTAGCGAAGCGAATATCAAGGGTATAAGAACAATCACACGACAAAGCAGGATATATGTGGGGCTGTAGGTAGGCTACCTATTTGCACCAATAACAAGCTCTAGCGCTGACCGTAGACAACCAAAGATACTCACACAAGGCGATATAATGGGGCAATGCAACTATATGTGGGAAAGGTTGCAATGCACTAGAGAGACGCTAGCAAAGCTCAATGAGACAGGCACAAGATTGCTCAACTACGGGTGCAGTAAAGTAAACTTAGGCCTTCACTTGATTCAACTAGCACGACACTTTTCTTTTTGTATTTTTCTTTTTGTATCACACACGCAGCTATGTAGCTCTTTTTGCTTTTTTTTTTCAAATTTTTTTTTAATGACTCAACTCCTTGATAACACGGCCAACAAGATATGCAAAGCACCAAAACCCTAATGAGCAGCCTGTCGAGCGGTAAAACTAGTCTCTTCTGGGGAAGTTCCTAGTCACTTTATATCGATAGGCTGTGTCTATGGTTGGGAACAAGCACACTCGTACGCTATGTGGACTCGGAGTAACAAAGCCGACACACTATAATAAACTAGACACAAGATGATAGGGAAACGCAAACCCTAACAATTCTACTAGAAGAAAGATAAAGATACGCAAAAACAACTACGAAAAGCAACTAAAACTCGAAATTAGTGCAATCTAAGGCTATGGCAAACCCTAACCCTAATTTTTTTTTTATGGCTTTTTCTGGATAGGAAAAACACTCACAACTCAACTATGGGGTGGATTGTGGATGGCTTACCGAGGAAAACTGGAAATCTGATACCAAGATGATATGGGGTGGCCCGATCTTCTCAGTAAGCAACGGTGGTGATGATGATCACGGGGTGATGGCAGCGGAGAAACACGACGATGTAGTGGATGATAACTTGTATGACGCAACGAGATCTCTCGATTGGTCCCTGTCGCCAGATGCAACAGCTCTCAACCCCGCAAGATATTCGCAACTCCACACACTTGCGCACGTAGCCGCCGACCACGAAGCGGTAAGTTGCAACCGTCTAATTCCCAATGGAACAGCGAGATCACACAAGACTTAAACAGGATCTACACAATATCCAAGCAATATGGTGTAGGGAATTCAATAGTTTTGCTAGAGCACACAACTAAGAACTAGGGTTTATCTTAAACGTGGTCTCAAGCAGCTAGGGGGCGTCCTGGGCACTTATATAGGTGTCCGGGACGAGTTCTGGTCGAAAAGATACAAAAATAACCGACCCAGAATAGATCTGGTCGAGACAGACTCGGACTGGTCCGGTCTGGAATCCGGTCGACCGGGCTGTGGACCGGGCGATCCGGTCTGTGGTCCGGTCAACCGGGCTGTGGACCGGGCGGTCCGGTCGGGGGTCCGGTCGACCGGTCGGAAACCGGGAAAACTGCGAAGTTTCCGGTCTCGCTCCGTACGATAAATTTCCTCCGGTTGGTGGCCGGTTTACGACCGGTCGACCGGGCCAGGGACCGGGCGGCCCGGTCAGGTGGCCGGTCAGACCGGGTTCTGGACCGGCCTGGACTTCTTCTTCTCCTCTCGCGCATTCCTCCCGCTCCTCCCTCGCGCGTCCATGAGATATCTTCATGTCCAGCTCCATGTCCAGCTTCACGGCCTTCTTGATGTCCGTCTTCACGTCCAGCTGCTCCTCTCCTCGTGCGATGCATGTCTCCTCTTGATACCCGATGATACATAAGTAATAGGACTTAGGCGGTATAAAGTTCTCATCAATCAAAGTACCGTTTAGAAACAAGTTCACTCGTTGTTTAAGTAGCTTCGCACGAGCTCTTGTAATTGGTCCAATCCGAACTTCATTGGACTTGAGCTTCACAGCAGGTTCATCTTCATTTGCTAATGACGGAGGTAGTAGTGAGGTAGGGATGTCCTCATCAGAGAGTGTGCTACAGAACTTTCTATGCAAAAGCCAAAATAGAAAAACTGAAGCTAACTGCATCAGGTACTAGCTGTGCGCATATGGGATTGTCCGTCAGTTGTAAAAATCATGTCGGTGGTGCACTGCCTCATCGTTGGTACGCTGCTGTGGAGTTGCTGCCGTGTAATGAGCCTGGACTCAGGGTTGTCTGTGAGCCACCCGTTGTGTAAGGCTGAGAGCTTCGGATGGTAGCCATGTCGTTGGTGAGGTGCGCGTATGAGCCCAGAACTGTTGGTGCCAATGGACGCCTACGCGTGGCTTTGTGAACTCCCGTGGGTGGAAGGCGCGGTCGACCAGACGAGTACAAGAGTGAGGCTAGTGAGGCAGGGAACAGGGTGGAGGCCAGGCATGCACGAGGAGGTTTGGAGAAGCTTAGGACCATGGCTTCAAAGGTATCCCAAACACCATCTTAAGGGAGCTCCAAGTGTTGTTCCTGGAACAAAAGGTAGTGTACTTTTATCAGTGTAATGATTATACTTGAATCAGCATATCAATACAAGTGCAATTCTCATACGCAGGTAATGCACTTCTCCAAATTTGAAGAGTAAACTTCTAAAATAATTTTACGTACTGAAATCATTCAAGTATGACAAAAAGGCACGCATACAAAATTTGTACAAATTTTCCAGGCACGCACAACCATAGAAATCAGAGAACAAAACAAAGAGAGAGAGAGACAGAGCATTATTCCAGAAATAGAAATCAACAGTTCACAAACCTGAAGATGGAGCTGCACATGCTCCCTGCATAGAGCAATATGAACTTTCGTGGCGGGGCATGTGAACTCCTGCGAAAGCGTCTGTCCCATGGACGGCGGTGGCTATGCGGAGAGCTGGAGTCCAGGCATGACTAGCAGCAGCTCTTTTGCATAGATAGAAAAAAGAAACAGTAGTTCAAAACTGTAGATCGATGCAGTTTAGAAATAAATCCAATGTAATATACAGGATTTTTTTTAAGAAAATGAGTAAAGTTCTGTTGTTTGATTGGTTGAAATTCCTGGCAAATAAAATTGAACTTCACAACCACATCCGCATTTTTTATCTTACAAAAATGAATTTCGTGCAAGAACCAAGTGAGCTTCTGAAAGAAGTTGAGGTGAACTTCCAAACTATTTTTGCCACAAAAAATGGACCTCACATATGTACAAATAGAACTTCCCTGAAATCACAGTTTAAGAACTCTCCAAAAAACACAAATGTAATGCCCGAAAAATACAAGTTCACTGCCCGAATGTACTGCTTTGCATCCTGTCGACCAATACAGAAGAAGTTTATTGTATGTAATAGAGAATGTGAAGTTTCTAATTTTGATTTTACATGACTTTGAACTGAATTTCAGAAGAAATACTAAACAGAACTTCGGAAGAATACAAAACTGAACCTCGGGAATTTTGAAGCTAATAAGCTATACTCTGTTGAGCTTCTATTTTTTTAAGCTAATAAGCTACTGTTGTTTAAAAAGTGGACTACTGTTGTTTAATAAGTGGACTTCCTTTTTATTGTAAAGTAAAAAAAAATTGCAGGTCCAATCAAATTCTTCCAACCAAAAGATCATTTATTTATTCAAAAAAGGGGAACATTCTAGTAACTTAAAACCGAACTTTTTAGAGAGACAAAGGTGAACTTCAAAGCAGTGTATCTTCTCTGTTTCGCTTTTGAACTAAAGCGTCAGTCAGAAAATGAACTCCAAGAAAATATCATGTGAACTCACAGTGGTGAACAATGTGAACTACCTTTCTTCCGTACAAGGATCAACCTCTATCTCTATATCAAATACATATAGAGGAAGAAAGGAACCGTCCCAAGAGGTGATTTAACTAACCAGTGAACTTCCATGGCGTCCATCTGGAACTGCTTCTTCTTCATTTTTATGGGTGAGGTTGTTGCCGGTCAGATTTGTGTCCCAAATAACAGAACTGTTGAACCAAACACTGCAAGTGTGATGTTTAAAATTTTTGTTAGTGAATGACCAGATGTTCATCAAGTGAACTTCAGATTTTCCTTATCTAAACTTCACTATGTATCGATGTTTTCCGCAATATATGTCTAACACCGTGTGATTCTGATATTGGAACAATATTGGAACAGTGTTCTGCATGTTTATACACACCTGCACTTCCAGCAAGGGGGTAGGACTTTGGCGTACGCAGGGGCAACGCGCGAGCTCTGAGCACGGTGGACTCCCGATGGGGGGCATGGTGAACTTCCCGGATGAAATCCCCTGAGGTAAAACATGATGAATTTGAGTGCTCATGCCCTGTGAAGGTGATTTTTTCATACATAAGTAATAATAGATGAATTTGGCACACACACATGACATCCTATAGCTTGTGAATACTAAATATCAGGACAGCTAGTAGAATAAAGATAGTTAAGCCATGCACACTACCAGATGACAAATTGCAGCGAGACAAAAACAAGATGAACTTCTAGCATGAGACGAACTGGACTTCACTTTTTTTAAAGTTCACGCAATTTTGAGTGCTGGTAGAGCATGCTTAGTCTATGATAGCAATAAAATTATGTCAAGGAAGTGCCATTACCTACTAACCATAATAGTAGAATAAAACTATTGCACATACAGGAATCATCCATCTCACAGCCACAAAATTCACAAATATTCTATCTTGCAGGAATATATAAAATGAAAATAGAAGTAGATGTGAACTTCGTGAATTAAGAGAAGTGAGCTTCACGGATTAAAAGAACTAAATTTATTTGAATACCATAGTTGTACGAAGTGGAAAGATAACATAAAAGTGATCTTTAATCATGGACTTGCTGAACTTCCCCGTAAATATGAGTTTTCTGTGCAAAAGGAGTTAATTTTGTGTTAACTTAAGTATTATTGAACAAAAAAAACTTTTGTCATGTCAAGAGCCTACAAACTGAACTTCGAGCGCCCAATATCTGAACAATGCCAAAAAGTAAACTGAACTACAACTTTTCAGATATTTTTTCTCCCCTACTTTTTAGTTCCCTACATCATTACCACCGACAGTAAATAGTTCAGTACATATATCAATTACCCATATGTAGCTAAACACATAAGAGTGAACTTTCCAAAAACAATTTAGTGAACTTCTCCGTAGAAAGCAACAAATAAACCACACATGGATTTATTTTATGTGTACAGATGGAGCTGCTAATTTTACTAGATGGGCCGATAGTGAACTACAAATTTAAATGTAAACTTTCTATGTAAACAAACTGAACTTCTACATCTTTTTATTGTCATACACGCATCAGCACATACATGTACCACATTTTTCCCAGGTTTAATTCATTTTTTCCACAACAATCAGAGAACAGAAAATTGAACTTCGAATAGATGAAACGAACTCCCAGCAGAATGAAAGCTTTATTTTCTGATGGCAAGTGGGAAATCTTGGTTGTCCACAATTCCCATCCCTGGAGAGTCTCGTCAATAGGTGGAAGCTTTAGACATATGTAGTAATCTAAGTTGTAACTCACCATAGTTCCTTCCAAAACTAAGCGTCAGAGTCTGATCGTGAATGAGATTATGTCCACCAACAGTAACATTGAAATCCTCCACATCGATATCCCTAATGGTTGAATCACCAACATTACTGTGATTTTCATAGACTGGAACCATCCCAGGTAGGAGCGCCTCCATTTCGGCAACAAGCATTTAGTACTGTGCCTGCACCAACAAGCAACACGTTAAAATCTAAATTAAAAGTTCAGTGTTCAGAACAGTTTTTACAAACTAAATAGCACCGAGTAGTTTATAAACATTTAAACAAGACGACAGAGTGTGAAAATTGGGATGGTCCTATGAAATTAAAGCAATAAGTACTGCCGATGAGTGAAAGTGCATGTGCTACCCTCCAAACTGTAAAATATGGAAAGCAAAACCTCTTAAGCATTAGCACAAACACAAGGAATGTAGTGGAGATCAACGAATCCCATGGACAGAGCCATGAAATTTCACTCGCATTATAGTCACTAGCGACTGATTACCCATCCAAAATTAAGACAAAACAGCAGAAGAAAGGGATAACCTGTCAAATAAGTAAACTTCATATGTGAATAAGATGAACTTCTATTTTTAAAGCTATTGAATCATACTATAATCAATTGATGCAAACTGCAAAGGGTGTCCCATGTATAAATTAATTAGGGTGACACATAATCCTGTCTGAAAGTCGGGATTATCTTTTAAATAGAATCTATATCTTTGATTTGAACTGAACTTCATCGATAAACCAGAAAAATGGCTTCCCCTTGTTAGTAGGAAAATGATGTAAATAAAACCCGCACGCTAAGGGAATTTTTTACCGGCCTTTTTTCAAATAAACTGAATGAATTTCAATGCCATACAGAGGCGAAATTTCTGTGGTGAACTCCTACCCCATTCAAAGTAAACTCCCAAGTGACATGAACCATGCCGCTTCCAAGCGACCCAATCAAATAGCACTTCCAACCATCTGAACGTTTTCACTGTCCACAAAAAAGCAGGTGAATAAAAACCTTCCGAACTGCTAAGGCTACAGTCTTTTGCTTTACAGTGAGTACAATCACTGTTATTCACAGAAGAACTGACCAATGGCGGTCTTTTCAATATCACACATTTTTATATTATCCTCTCAGCACCATCGCATACACTTCTATCTATCTCTCCATAACTGCATCTTCTTTCTGTTGTGCACTTGTGCTCTAGCTGCTTCTTCATCCAAACAAAAAGATGACTTAGAGCTGCACTTGCAGCCGCGGGAGGACCGTCAGCCGAAATATCTCCCAGCTCGTTGTGCTACCACTTGTGGGCACTGAGAAAGATTTTGCTGCTTGTAAGGGCTCGGCCTACCGCATGACTTATCCCCACATTTGAGAGGTGAAGAGGGGAAGTAGAGTCCAAAAGAGTATGAACTTTTCTGAATTCTGAACTACTCGCTAGCTAGCCAGATATCCTCGTCACTGTGATTTTGGCCTCCACGACTTGGTGTTGCTGCAGTACACAGTGCAAGGGGAAGAACAAAAGCATGTTCTGCATCACAGTGAACGACCTAGCAAGAATTTATGAACTTCCACGACAAACTGCACTCCCAGATATTTCACAAGAAAATGAACTTTTTGTGGACGAAGTGGATTACACATGTACAAACTGAACTTTCCAATAAAAGTAGAGGCATGGGGGCTCCAGCGCTCGAGGCCATGAACTGAACTTCCGATGGACTTACATGGATCTCGCAGGTGGAGTTCAGCGCGGCCGCAGATCGAGATGGAGGGGGCGTCCATGCTCGCGGGAGTCCACATCAAGCCAGGACGGATAGCCCGGTGGCCGCACGCTGGGGTGGGAGGTCGGTGGCGACGCGCCGGGGTGGGGGCTGGTGGCGGCGAGCAAGGGTGGGGGCAAGTGGCGGCACGCCGGGATGGTTGGCTGGTGGCGGCGCGCGAGGGTGGGGGACGGTGGTGGCGCGCTGCGGGGGGAGGTGCGGGGTGGTGCGGGGCGCTGCGGGAGGAAGTGGTAGGGAGGCGCGCTGCGGGAAGAAGGTGGGGCGGGAGTTGGGGACGGCGGCCGGGAAGAAGGCGAGCGGTGGGATGAGGGCTTCCGCCGGGGAAGAAGGTGGGGCGGGAGTTGGGGCCGGCGGCCGGGAAGAAGGCGGGCGGGAGTTGGGATCGGGCGGCGCGGTTCCCTGTCGATAGGGAAGAAATTGGGGGAGGTTCAGGAGAAGTGCACCTGGGTTTCGCTGGGATTTCTCGGGCCGAACGGGAGTTTGTCGGTGGTTCGGTTCGGTCAGGAACAGGGGGTTCGAGAATAGCTATTCTAGAACCCCTCTTAAGGGGGTTCGAGAATAGTCTTGCTCTCTCTCTCTCTCTCTCTCTCTCTCTCTCTCTATATATATATATATATATATATATATATATATATATATATATATATATATATATATATAGGATAAATACTTCCTACTCCCGGGTGTAACTACACCCACGTCTTATATACTACCATACGGAAGTAT
Organism: Lolium rigidum; assembly: GCF_022539505.1. Taxonomy (NCBI): domain Eukaryota; kingdom Viridiplantae; phylum Streptophyta; class Magnoliopsida; order Poales; family Poaceae; genus Lolium; species Lolium rigidum. Next base: position 178,350,962 of record NC_061514.1, on the reverse strand, counting down.
GTAACATATTTTATTGGTTTGAGTATGTTCGTACACTATATCTAAGATACTCCATACCAACTTTGGTGAAAAAAAATTAAATGCACCCATAGTTTGCACTATATATACAAAATACATGCATATTTATACGTAAAGATATAGTGTACGTAAAAAGTGTACATACTACCTACAAAGTAGTATATATACTACCAAAATATTCTTATATACTTCATACTACATGTATATACTCTTCGGTATGATAGATACTACCTAGATTGTGTGAAACTCCCGGGTGTAGTTACTCCCACGTGTGTTTCACACAATCTAGGTAGTATCTATCATACCGAAGAGTATATACATGTAGTATGAAGTAATATATATAGGACATATTCATGCTACCCCCGGGTGTAGTTACTCCCACGTGTGTTTCACACAATCTAGGTAGTATCTATCATACCGAAGAGTATATACATGTAGTATGAAGTATATAAGAATATTTTGGTAGTATATATACTACTTTGTAGGTAGTATGTACACTTTTTTACGTACACTATTTCTTTACGTATAAATATGCATGTATTTTTTATATATAGTGCAAACTATGGGTGTATTTAACTTTTTTCACCAAAGTTGGTATGGAGTATCTTAGATATAGTGTACGAATATACTCCAACAAATAAAGTATGTATATAGGACATATTCATGCTACACCCGGGTGTAGTTACTCCCACGTGTGTTTCACACAATCTAGGTAGTATCTATCATACCGAAGTGTATATACATGTAGTATGAAGTATATAAGAATATTTTGGTAGTATATATACTACTTTGTAGGTAGTATGTACATTTTTTTACGTACACTATTTATTTACGTATAAATATGCATGTATTTTGTATATATAGTGCAAACTATGGGTGTATTTAATTTTTTTCACCAAAGTTGGTATGGAGTATCTTAGATTTAGTGTACGAACATACTCAAACCAACAAAGTATGTTATATACTTCCGTATGGTAGTATATGAGACGTGGGTGTACTTACACCCAGGAGTAGGAAGTATTTATCCTATATATATATATATAACCAGCACTATTCTGCAACCAGTTGCAGAATAATATTCTGAGCACCGACTTGAACTTCTCTGGACACAAGGTTGAACTTCCTGGATAAGAGGGTTGATCTTTCTGTCGGAACTTACCTGAACTTCCCATTTTCTTGAAAGAAACTGATTATACTACGATTTTCTCAACCATTTGGCAGAAATGTGCAAATGATATTCCGTTGGATAGATAATGAAACACCGCAACTTTTTCATGTTCACAACTTTCGCAGATTATGCACGGTTTAAATTTAATTTTAAAAATACGAAAACGCTTCTATATGGCCAGAAAACGAACTTTTAGTTTGATTTTCGTATCGCTTATCGAAAATGTCCAAATGATATACCGTTGGATCGATAATGAAATTGCGCAACTTTTTCATGTTTTACGTTTTTTCAAAATCTTCACAGTTTTTGAACAATTTTGAAAATACCGAAATTCGGACGTACTTAAAAACGAGCGGACGGTAATTTGGATGATTTGTTTCAACCGTTTGTCGGAATGATGCAAATGATATGGCGTTGGAAAGCTATGGACTAGGCGCAACTTTCTTATTCCAATTGTTTTCTCTAATTCCTTACAGTTTAAGAGAACAACTCGAATTACGCTATGCCCATTTTATGTGATGGGCACCGAATGATTTTTCCCACGATTTCCATGCGGTATATTTAAACAATGCAAATGATATACGGTTGGAAAGGGGTCAAAATGGCGCATCTTTTTCGTATGTACCATTTTTGCCAAACCCGAACGATTTAAAAGTAATTTTAGAAGTTTTGAAATCATGTTTCCGGTATATTTTGTGGGATAACGATTTGAATTTGGTGGATTAGATCCATTTATTTGTTGTAAAATGTTGCAGGTAGTGAAATTAGACATATACTCTATCATATAAAGCTTTTGGTGTCAATGATTGAAGTGTTTGGTGATCAAATCGATGAGATTTGCACAATAGATTTCTGCCCCGTAAAAATAGAGCATTGAACTTCCCTCGACACGAACTTGCACTTCTAGGGAAATGTGGTTGTACTTCTCGGCGTTGTTTCACGAAAGTGTTCAGTAAAATGACTATAAGTTTCTCATACGGTGTCCGTTTGAGGTCCTTGTACTTCTTGGCCTTCGTGGTTGTACTTCTTGGAAATGTTTTGATACTAGTGTGTTTTACAAAAACTATCATGTGTGCTTTGAAATGATAATTTTAGATTGTCCCCATATTCTATTTAAGAGATTATGCACTTCCCGTATCTTAATATTTGAACTTCACAACGTTGCTATGTGAACCTATGTGGGGATATTTTCTTCATGTAATTACCGCTTGTACTTCCTGTTATCTCTGCATGTACTTCTCGGAATCACTGCTCGTACTTCCTCGCAGATGACAAGATTATTTGTTTTTTCTACATTTGGACTTTGTCGGGTTTCTTGTACTTCCTATATTAAGTGGGTGTATTGCTCGTGTCGAATGGTTGTACTTCTCATTGTCAAGTATATGAACTTCTTTAAGGGTGATGGGATTATTATTGTTTTTGCTATGTGGACTTATGTGGGAGTATTTTCTTTGAACACTTTTAATTCATGTAATTACCGCTTGTACTTCATGTCATCTCCGCATGTACTTCTCGTAATCACTGCTCGTACTTCCTCGCAGATGACGAGATTTTTTTTTCTACATTTAGATTTTGCCGGGTTTCTTGTACTTCCTATATTAAGTGGGTGTATTTCTCGTGTCGAATGGTTGTACTTCTCATTGTCAAGTATATGAACTTATTTAAGGGTGATGGGACTATTATTGTTTTTTGCTATGTGGACTTATGTGGGAGTATTTTCTTTGAACACTTTTAATTCATGTAATTACCGCTTGTACTTCCTGTTATCTCTGCCTGTACTTCTTGGAATCACTGCTCGTACTTCCTTGCAGATGACGGGATTATTTTGTTTTTTCTACATTCGGAATTTGTCGGGTTTCTTGTACTTCCTATATTAAGTGGGTGTATTGCTCGTGTCGAATGGTTGTACTTCTCATTGTCAAGTATATGAAATTCTTTAAGGGTGATGGGATTATTATTGTTTTTTGCTATGTGGACTTATGTGGGAGTATTTTCTTTGAACACTTTTAATTCATGTAATTACCGCTTGTACTTCCTGTCGTCTCCGCATGTACTTCTCGTAATCACTGCTCGTACTTCCTCGCACATTGATACGTCTCCAAGGTATCTATAATTTCTGATGTTCCATGCTTGTTTTATGACAATACCAACATGTTTTGTTCACACTTTATATCATTTTTATGCGTTTTTCGGAACTAACCCATTGATGAGATGACGAAAAGCCAGTTGCTGTTTTCTGCTGTTTTTGGTTTCAGAAATCCTAGTAAAGAAATATTTTTGGAATCGGACGAAATCAAGACCGAAGGGCTTATAATTCCCGGAAGCTTCCGGAGCACCGGAGAAGAGTCAGAGGGGTGCCAGGGGGCCCCACACCACAGGGCGGCGCGGCCCAAGGGGGGGCGCGCCCCCCTATGGTGTGGTCACCCCGTGGCCCCTCCGACTCCGACTCTCGGCCTATTTAATCGTCCCTGACCTAAAAACATCGACAGAAAAGACGAAAATAGAGAAAACCATCCAGAGCCGCCGCCATCGCGAAAGTCCAATTCGGGGGACGAACTCTCGTTCCGGCACCCTGCCGGACGGGGAATTGCCCCGGAGCCATCTCCACCGCCGTCTCCACCGCCATCTTCACCGCCATCGCTGCCTCCATGATGAGGAGGGAGTAATTCACCCCTGGGGCTGAGGGCTCCGCTGTAGCTATGTGGTTCATCTCTCTCTCTTTGTGATCTAGTTGAATATCATCTATGTGCTACTCTAGAGATGTTATTAAAGTAGTCTATTCCTCCTCCATGATGTAATGTTGACAGTGTGTGCATCATGAAGTACTTGGTATACGCTATGATTGTGATCTCTTGTAGATTATGAAGTTAACTATTACTATGATGGTATTGATACGATCTATTCCCCCTTTCATAGCTGATGTTGACAGTGTGCATGCTATGTTATTACTCGGTGTAATTGTGTTGATCTATCTTGCACTCTAAGGTTATTTAAATATGAACATTGAATATTGTGGAGCTTGTTAACTCCGGCATTGAGGGTTCGTGTAATCCTACACAATTAGTGGTGTTCATCATCCAACAAGAGGGTGTAGAGTAGTCCTATTATGTGATCATTGTTGAGAGTGTCCACTAGTGAAAGCAGGATCCCTAGGCCTTGCTTCCAAGCATCGAATCTCCGTTTGTTTACTTGTTTTGTTGCATGTTTACTCGCTGCCATATTTTATTCAGATTACTATTACCACTCATACTCATCCATATTACTTGCATCTCACTATCTCTTCGTCGAACTAGTGCACCTATACATCTGACAAGTGTATTAGGTGTGTTGGGGACACAAGAGACTTCTTGTATCGTGATTGCAGGGTTGCTTGAGAGGGATATCTTTGACCTCTTCCTCCACGAGATCGATAAACCTTGGGTGATCCACTTAAGGGAAACTTGCTGCTGTTCTACAAACCTCCGCCCTTGGAGGCCCAACACTCGTCTACAAGAATAGAAGCTCCCGTAGACATCAAGCACTTTTCACGGCGCCGTTGCCGGGGAGGAAATGTAAAATGGCACTCATACTCCGGTTCCAGTGTAACGGTACTTTTACGGCGCCATTGTGTTTGTGCTCGAAGCTATTTCCTTTAGATCCTGCAATTGCATCTTTTTGTTTCTTGTTTACACTAGTTTGGCATAATGGACAACAATGAGCTTTTTAATCTTTTTCCTGATTTAGAATGGTTTGGTGCGAACATTAAAAAACCAATGGAACCTTATTCGCATGCTAGTAGCGATGTTATTAGTATGAATGCAATTACTACTAATGCTATGGAGAAGTCTAAGCTTGGGGAAGCTAGTTTTTGTGATCTTTTTAGCTTCCCATCTTTAGGTGAGAAAATTTGCTCTGATAACACTTTATCTCCCATATGCGATAACTCTAATGATGCTTGTGATATTTTAAATGCACCTACTGAAAGTATTCCATATAAAATACCTATGAAAATTATTGAACGTGTTATGGATAACCGCTATGAAGGGGATGGAACTGTGCATCCTGGAGATCATTTACTGTTTTTGCATGAATTATGCGGGTTATTCAAGTGTGCAGGTATCTCTATGGATGAAGTGAAGAAGAAATTATTCTCTATGTCGTTGTCTGGTAAAGCAGCGCATTGGCATAAACTGCTGAAGGATGAGCATTCTCTTGATTGGAAGAAAATTGTACCTCTCTTTTATTCTAAATTTTATCCTCCTCATGAAGTGCATATTGATAGGAATTATATTTATAACTTTTATCCTCGTGATGGAGAGAGTATTTCTCAAGCGTGGGGGAGATTGAAGTCACTAATGCTCAAATGTCCCATTCATGAGCTTCCCAGTAATGTTATTGTTAACAATTTTTATGCGAGACTTTCAGGACAACACAAGGACTATCCGGATGCCTCGTTCGGAGGGATCTTTCACAAGCAAGGAGGTTGAAGCTAGGTGGGATCTTCTTGATCGGATTGAGGACAACGCCGAAGGATGGGAGAACAATGAAGGTAAAGAGTCGGTATAAATTATGATTATGAATGCATTGAAGCTTTTATGGATACCGATAAATTTCGAAATATGAGTGCTACTTATGGTCTTGACTCTCAAGTTGCTGCAAATCTTTATAAAGCCTTTGCTTCTCATTTTGAATTTCCTAAAAAGAATTTTGATAAGTATCATGAACCTTTTAAAGAGGCTTGCATGAAGAATGAAATTGTTGTTAATTATTGCAATAAGCATGCTCAAACTCCTAAGAATGCTATTTCCTATAAGCATGTTAATTTTTGTGGAATACATAGACCTTGTGGAATTAATCAAATCAAAGATGAATATTGTATCCATCATGCTAATGAAAAAACTAGAAAGTGGTTTAGGGCTCTAGATGATCTTGGTAAAAAAGTTTGTGCCCTCTATCCTTTTATTTGTGAAGTTTGCCATGAAGTGGGTCATTTTAATTTTCAATGCTCCTCCAATGATAACTTGAACCCAATGAGTGCTGAAAATTTGTATTGTGATGATGAAATTACTCCTAATAAGCATGATGAACTTACTTTATTTTTGGGGTGTGAAGAACTGTCGAGAAAAATCTCTTTGTTACATATGAGTGATCTTGATATTGATGATGTCCTGCATGGGTGTTTTTCTTATTGCATTGATAATAGCCATACAAATACTTACATACAAAATATTTTAGAAGATGACACCTTGCCAAAATATGATAGGACCGCTGTGTGTTTTCAACTAATTAATGAAAAGGAGGGATCCTCCCAAGTTTCTTCTATTGTTTCTGAAAGTAAATCAGGTTATGCGGACAAGGCACCCTTCGAGCCTCTTCCTCCTAAAGAAGGGAACGAGGAGAAGGAAGAGAAGAAGAAGAAGAAGGGAACGAAGAAGAAAAAGAAGAAGAAGAAGAAGAAGAAGAAGAAGGAGAATAAAAAGAAAGAGGTAACGGCGTATCCCCGCGTGAATGAGATAACGCTAGGTAACCGTAAGTATGTTGCTCCTAATGATTATTATTATAATGAATCTGAATACGATGATCTTCCTATGCCCTTTACATACATTAGCGATCATGATTTGAATGAGCGCACTACTTTTGATATTACAAATCTCTGGGAAACTAATTCTGAAAATGATGATAATAATTGCCATAGTGTCAGTGCTATCCATGCTTCCTCCCATAATGATATAGAAAGCTCTAAGCTTGGGGAAGAGGTGTTTGAAAATCCTTTAGCTACTGGTCATTATGTTCTTGATACATCTCCTTCTAATAACAATGATGGTGTGGACACAGATAAACCGGCTGTGAAAGATAACTATTCTATTTCCTATGATGACACTATGCCCCCGATCTCTGATGATTATTATAAAGAATGCTATGATATAGGTTCTGACTATCCTTATGAAACTTGTCATAGTCATGATTGGATTACCAAAAACAATTCCCTTAATATGCAATTTGTTTACCATGTTCAAATTCTTGATAATAATCTTACTCCAATTACTATTAATGCGAATAACTCTTCTTATGCCAAATTTAATGATACTTCTATGCATATGAACCATGATAAGAATGTTTTAAGTGATGGGTATATTGTGGATTTCATCAATGATGCTACTGAAAGTTATTATGAGAGAGGGAAATATGGTTATGTGCATTTCAATAATATTAAGTTTCCCCTCTTTATGTTGAGAATCTTGAAGTTACTTTTGTTTTATCCTCTTATGCTTGTCACTTTGTTCTTCATGAATTCATTTGTGTACAAGATGCCTCTTCATAGGAAGCATGTTAGACTTAAATGTGTTTTGAATTTGCCTCTTGATGCTCTCTTTTGCTTCAAATACTATTTCTTGCAAGTGCATCATTAAAACTGCTGAGCCCATCTTAACGGCTATAAAGAAAGAACTTCTTGGGAGATAACCCATGTGTTATTTTGCTACAGTACTTTGTTTTATATTTGTGTCTTGGAAGTTGTTTACTACTGTAGCAACCTCTCCTTATCTTAGTTTTGTGTTTTGTTGTGCCAAGTAAAGTCGTTGATAGAAAGGTTGATACTAGATTTGGATTACTGCGCAGAAACAGATTTCTTTGCTGTCACGTATCTGGGTCTAATTCTCTGTAGGTAACTCAGAAAATTAAGCCAATTTACGTGAGTGATCCTCAGATATGTACGCAACTTTCATTCAATTTGGGCATTTTCATTTGAGCAAGTCTGGTGCCCTAATAAAATCCATCTTTACGGACTGTTCTGTTTTGACAGATTCTGCCTTTTATTTTGCATTGCCTCTTTTGCTATGTTGGATGAATTTCTTTGATCCATTAATGTCCAGTAGCTTTATGCAATGTCCGGAAGTGTTAAGAATGATTGTGTCACCTCTGAACATGTTAATTTTTATTGTGCACTAACCCTCTAATGAGTTTGTTTCGACTTTGGTGTGAAGGAAGTTTTCAAGGGTCAAGAGAGGAGGATGATATACTATGATCAAGGGGAGTGAAAGCTCTAAGCTTGGGGATGCCCCGGTGGTTCATCCCTGCATATTTCAAGAAGACTCAAGCATCTAAGCTTGGGTATGCCCAAGGCATCCCCTTCTTCATCGACAAATTATCAGGTTCCTTCTCTTGAAACTATATTTTTATTCGGTCACATCTTATGTACTTTACTTGGAGCGTCTGTATGTTTCTTGTTTTTGTTTTTGCTTGAATAAATGCTTGTTTGGGAGAGAGACACGCTCCGCTGGTTCGTATGAACACATGTGTTCTTAGTTTTTAATTTTCATGGCGAAGGATGAAACTGCTTCGTTAATTGTTATATGGTTGGAAACGGAAAATGCTCCATGTAGTAACTGGTATGATGTCTTGAATAACTTGATACTTGGCAACTGTTGTGCTCATATTTAAGCTCTTGCATCATATACTTTGCACCTATTAGTGAAGAAATACATAGAGCTTGTTAAAATTTGGTTTGCATGAGTGGTTTCTCTAGAGTCTAGATATTTTCTAGTGAGGTGTTTGAACAACAGGGAAGACAATGTATAGTCTTATAATGCTTGTAATATATCTTCTATGTAAGTTTTGATGTACTAGTTTATGCTTGTGTTTGCTTCGAATAACCTTGCTAGCCTAAACCTTGTATCGAGAGGGAATACTTCTCATGCATCCAAAATCCTTGAGCTAACCACTATGCCATTTGTGTCCACCATACCTACCTACTACATGGTATTTCTCCGCCATTCCAAAGTAAATTGCTTGAGTGCTACCTTTAAAATTCCATCATTCACCTTTGCAATATATAGCTCATGGGACAAATAGCTTAAAAACTATTGTGGTATTGAATATGTACTTATGCACTTTATCTCTTATTAAGTTGCTTGTTGTGCGATAACCATGTTTTACGGGGACTCCATCAACTATTCTTTGTTGAATATCATGTGAGTTGCTATGCATGTCCGTCTTGTCCGAAGTAAGAGAGATCTACCACGTTAATGGTTGGAGCATGCATATTGTTAGAGAAGAACATTGGGCCGCTAACTAAAGCCATGATTCATGGTGGAAGTTTCAGTTTTGGACATATATCCTCAATCTCATATGAGAATAATAATTGTTGCCACATGCTTATGCATTAAAGAGGAGTCCATTATCTGTTGTCCATGTTGTCCCGGTATGGATGTCTAAGTTGAGAATAATCAAAAGCGAGAAATCCAAAATGCGAGCTTTCTCCTTAGACCTTTGTACAGGCGGCATGTAGGTACCCCATTGTGACACTTGGTTAAAACATGTGTATTGCAAAGATCCGGTAGTCCAAGCTAATTAGGACAAGGTGCGGGCACTATTAGTATACTATGCATGAGGCTTGCAACTTGTAAGATATAATTTTCATAACTCATATGCTTTATTACTACCGTTGACAAAATTGTTTCATGTTTTCAAAATAAAAGCTCTAGCACAAATATAGCAATCGATGATTTCCTCTTTGAAGGACCATTCTTTTTACTTTTATGTTGAGTCAGTTCACCTATCTCTCTCCACCTCAAGAAGCAAACACTTGTGATTAACTGTGCATTGATTCTTACATACTTGCATATTATACTTGTTATATTGCTTTGCATTGACAACTATCCATGAGATATACATGTTACAAGTTGAAAGCAACTGCTGAAACTTTATCTTCCATTGTGTTGCTTCAATGTCTTTACTTTGAATTTATTGCTTTATGAGTAACTCTTATGCAAGACTTATTGATGCTTGTCTTGAAAGTACTATTCATGAAAAGTCTTTGCTATATGATTCAATTGTTTACTCATTGCATTAACATTGTTTTGAATCGCTGCATTCATCTCATATGCTTTACAATAGTATGATTAAGATTATGTTGGTAGCATGTCACCTCGGAAATTATCTTTTATCGTTTACCTACTCGAGGGCGAGTAGGAACTAAGCTTCGGGATGCTGATACGTCTCCAACGTATCTATAATTTCTGATGTTCCATGCTTGTTTTATGACAATACCAACATGTTTTGTTCACACTTTATATCATTTTTATGCGTTTTTCGGAACTAACCTATTGACGAGATGCCGAAAGGCCAGTTGCTGTTTTCTGCTGTTTTTGGTTTCAGAAATCGTAGTAAAGAAATATTTTCGGAATCGGACGAAATCAAGACCGAAGGGCTTATAATTCCCGGAAGCTTCCAGAGCACCGGAGAAGAGTCAGAGGGGTGCTAGGGGGGCCCCACACCACAGGGCGGCGCGGCCCAAGGGGGCGCGCCCCTATGGTGTGGTCACCCCGTGGCCCCTCCGACTCCGACTCTCGGCCTATTTAATCATCCACGACCTAAAAACATCGACGGAAAAGACGAAAACAGAGAAAAGCATCCAGAGCCGCCGCCATCGCGAAAGTCCAATTCGGGGGACAGAACTCTCGTTCCGGCACCTGCCGGACGGGGAATTGCCCCGGAGCCATCTCCACCGCCGTCTCCACCGCCATCTTCACCGCCATCGCTGCCTCCATGATGAGGAGGGAGTAATTCACCCACAGGGCTGAGGGCTCCGTTGTAGCTATGTGGTTCATCTCTCTCTCTTTGTGATCTAGTTGAATATCATCTATGTTCTACTCTAGTGATGTTATTAAAGTAGTCTATTCCTCCTCCATGATGTAATGTTGACAGTGTGTGCATCATGAAGTACTTGGTATACTCTATGATTGTGATCTCTTGTAGATTATGAAGTTAACTATTACTATGATGGTATTGATACGATCTATTCCCCCTTTCATAGCTGATGTTGACGAGTGTGCATGCTATGTTAGTACTCGGTGTAATTGTGTTGATCTATCTTGCACTCTAAGGTTATTTAAATATGAACATTGAATATTGTGGAGCTTGTTAACTCCGGCATTGAGGGTTCGTGTAATCCTACACAATTAGTGGTGTTCATCATCCAACAAGAGGGTGTAGAGTAGTCCTATTATGTGATCATTGTTATGCTTGTGTTTGCTTCGAATAACCTTGCTAGCCTAAACCTTGTATCGAGAGGGAATACTTCTCATGCATCCAAAATCCTTGAGCTAACCACTATGCCATTTGTGTCCACCATACCTACCTACTACATGGTATTTCTCCGCCATTCCAAAGTAAATTGCTTGAGTGCTACCTTTAAAATTCCATCATTCACCTTTGCAATATATAGCTCATGGGACAAATAGCTTAAAAACTATTGTGGTATTGAATATGTACTTATGCACTTTATCTCTTATTAAGTTGCTTGTTGTGCGATAACCATGTTTTCTGGGGACTCCATCAACTATTCTTTGTTGAATATCATGTGAGTTGCTATGCATGTCCGTCTTGTCTGAAGTAAGAGAGATCTACCACGTTAATGGTTGGAGCATGCATATTGTTAGAGAAGAACATTGGGCCGCTAACTAAAGCCATGATTCATGGTGGAAGTTTCAGTTTTGGACATATATCCTCAATCTCATATGAGAATAATAATTGTTGCCACATGCTTATGCATTAAAGAGGAGTCCATTATCTGTTGTCCATGTTGTCCCGGTATGGATGTCTAAGTTGAGAATAATCAAAAGCGAGAAATCCAAAATGCGAGCTTTCTCCTTAGACCTTTGTACGAGCGGCATGTAGGTACCCCATTGTGACACTTGGTTAAAACATGTGTATTGCAAAGATCCGGTAGTCCAAGCTAATTAGGACAAGGTGCGGGCACTATTAGTATACTATGCATGAGGCTTGCAACTTGTAAGATATAATTTTCATAACTCATATGCTTTATTACTACCGTTGACAAAATTGTTTCATGTTTTCAAAATAAAAGCTCTAGCACAAATATAGCAATCGATGATTTCCTCTTTGAAGGACCATTCTTTTTACTTTTATGTTGAGTCGGTTCACCTATCTCTCTCCACCTCAAGAAGCAAACACTTGTGATTAATCGTGCATTGATTCTTACATACTTGCATATTATACTTGTTATATTGCTTTGCATTGACAACTATCCATGAGATATACATGTTACAAGTTGAAAGCGATTGCTGAAACTTTATCTTCCATTGTGTTGCTTCAATGTCTTTACTTTGAATTTATTGCTTTATGAGTAACTCTTATGCAAGACTTATTGATGCTTGTCTTGAAAGTACTATTCATGAAAAGTCTTTGCTATATGATTCAATTGTTTACTCATTGCATTAACATTGTTTTGAATCGCTGCATTCATCTCATATGCTTTACAATAGTATGATTAAGATTATGTTGGTAGCATGTCACCTCAGAAATTATCTTTTATCGTTTACCTACTCGAGGACGAGTAGGAACTAAGCTTGGGGATGCTGATACGTCTCCAACGTATCTATAATTTCTGATGTTCCATGCTTGTTTTATGACAATACCAACATGTTTTGTTCACACTTTATATCATTTTATGCGTTTTTCGGAACTAACCTATTGACGAGATGCCGAAAGGCCAGTTGCTGTTTTCTGCTGTTTTTGGTTTCAGAAATCGTAGTAAAGAAATATTTTCGGAATCGGACGAAATCAAGACCGAAGGGCTTATAATTCCCGGAAGCTTCCGGAGCACCGGAGAAGAGTCAGAGGGGTGCTAGGGGGGCCCCACACCACAGGGCGGCGCGGCCCAAGGGGGGGCGCGCCCCCCTATGGTGTGGTCACCCCGTGGCCCCTCCGACTCCGACTCTCGGCCTATTTAATCATCCCTGACCTAAAAACATCGACAGAAAAGACGAAAACAGAGAAAACCATCCAGAGCCGCCGCCATCGCGAAAGTCCAATTCGGGGGACAGAACTCTCTGTTCCGGCACCCTGCCGGACGGGGAATTGCCCCCGGAGCCATCTCCACCGCCGTCTCCACCGCCATCTTCACCGCCATCGCTGCCTCCATGATGAGGAGGGAGTAATTCACCCACAGGGCTGAGGGCTCCGTTGTAGCTATGTGGTTCATCTCTCTCTCTTTGTGATCTAGTTGAATATCATCTATGTTCTACTCTAGTGATGTTATTAAAGTAGTCTATTCCTCCTCCATGATGTAATGTTGACAGTGTGTGCATCATGAAGTACTTGGTATACGCTATGATTGTGATCTCTTGTAGATTATGAAGTTAACTATTACTATGATGGTATTGATACGATCTATTCCCCCTTTCATAGCTGATGTTGACAGTGTGCATGCTATGTTAGTACTCGGTGTAATTGTGTTGATCTATCTTGCACTCTAAGGTTATTTAAATATGAACATTGAATATTGTGGAGCTTGTTAACTCCGGCATTGAGGGTTCGTGTAATCCTACACAATTAGTGGTGTTCATCATCCAACAAGAGGGTGTAGAGTAGTCCTATTATGTGATCATTGTTGAGAGTGTCCACTAGTGAAAGCAGGATCCCTAGGCCTTGCTTCCAAGCATCGAATCTCCGTTTGTTTACTTGTTTTGTTGCATGTTTACTCGCTGCCATATTTTATTCAGATTACTATTACCACTCATACTCATCCATATTACTTGCATCTCACTATCTCTTCGCCGAACTAGTGCACCTATACATCTGACAAGTGTATTAGGTGTGTTGGGGACACAAGAGACTTCTTGTATCGTGATTGCGGGGTTGCTTGAGAGGGATATCTTTGACCTCTTCCTCCCCGAGATCGATAAACCTTGGGTGATCCACTTAAGGGAAACTTGCTGCTGTTCTACAAACCTCTGCTCTTGGAGGCCCAACACTGTCTACAAGAATAGAAGCTCCCGTAGACATCACACATGACGAGATTTTTTTTTCTACATTTAGATTTTGCCGGGTTTCTTGTACTTCCTATATTAAGTGGGTGTATTTCTCGTGTCGAATGGTTGTACTTCTCATTGTCAAGTATATGAACTTCTTTAAGGGTGATGGGACTATTATTGTTTTTTGCTATGTGGACTTATGTGGGAGTATTTTCTTTGAACACTTTTAATTCATGTAATTACCGCTTGTACTTCCTGTTATCTCTGCATGTACTTCTCGGAATCACTGCTCGTACTTCCTCGCAGATGACGGGATTATTTTGTTTTTTCTACATTTGGACTTTGTCGGGTTTCTTGTACTTTCTATATTAAGTGGGTGTATTGCTCGTGTCGAATGGTTGTACTTCTCATTGTCAAGTATATGAACTTCTTTAAGGGTGATGGGATTATTATTGTTTTTTGCTATGTGGACTTATGTGGGAGTATTTTCTTTGAACACTTTTAATTCATGTAATTACCGCTTGTACTTCCAGTTGTCTCCGCTTGTACTTCTCGGAATCACTGCTCGTACTTCCTCGCAGATGACGGGATTATTTTGTTTTTCTACATTTAGATTTCGCCGGATTTCTTGTACTTTCTATATTAAGTGGGTGTATTGCTCGTGTCGAACGGTTGTACTTCTCATTGTCAAAGATATGAACTTCCTCGCGGATGAAGTATTTTTTTGTTTGTTACACCTGTACTCGCATCTTGTACTTCTTGTGGTCACAACTTGTACTTCCAGTGATCAGCGGTTGTACTTCCCGCGGGATAAAAAATTCTAATAAATTATACTAGCTCAAAACAACTTATGCACTTACCCGTCTTGAGTACTTTTACTTCCTGGTTAATGGTTTTTTAGAATTTTTATTCACTTCCTTCCGAAGGCCGATCTATTGTACTTACCAATGTTACTACATATACTTCCTAAGCCTGATCTCTTGTACTTCCTGATGTTGAAACTTTGCACTTCCCAACGACATTATTTGTACAAATTGGTTGTTCTTTTTAGTAATATTTTCTGAACTTTTTGAACCAAAAATGTGTACTTTCGGGCATTTTAAGAATGATAAAGTTACATGATATTTTGTAAAAACATAATGTTTTAAAAACAGAGCACTCGAACTTCCCGGCCTTCGTCGTGTACTTACCGACAATGTTTTTAAACTTGTGTGCTTTATGGTAGCAATATCCTGCACTTCTCCATACCAAATTCGTGTACGTCTCTATAGCAATTGCTTGCACTTCTTCATGTGAATCTTCTTATACCAAGCAAATTCTTGCGCTTTTTTTTATACAAGTGAGGTTTCACAAATGAATCATGAAGGATATTAAAAAATCTGGATTATGAAACCAGCACCACCGGGAGGCTTCCAAATGTTGGCAGAATACAAGTGTATTGCACTCTTAACATATGTCGTTCGCCAGAATTAATCTTTTAGTAAATTTTAGGTACACTTAGTGGTGGAAATTTTGATGCTAACTCATCAGCATGTGTGTACTACCCAGATTCTATTAATATGTATTCCCCGCTGTTATTACTTCTATGTACGTTCCATACTACCTAAATACAAGCATTTGTAGTGCCTAAATATTAATGTATGCTACAACTGTACTTATCACAGAATATTATTGTACAGCTCACGAAATATACGTGTACTTCTTTACTGGGTCTTTTGTGCCTTTTGTGATGCGGAGACATATCAAGGGAACTTCTTTCTTTCTACAACTAGAACTTTTCTAATCATGCTTAAAATCACCAAGTTTTTAACACTAGTGCTAGCCACTCGCAGATGATGTATATAGAAGTGGAAACCAGAAGCACTTCCACGGCTGAGCGAGCGCGGCCGGCTGGTTCTGCAGCGGCGACCAGTTGGTTGTCCAGCGCCGCGCCGCCTCCCCAAAAATGGC
Organism: Lolium rigidum; assembly: GCF_022539505.1. Lineage (NCBI taxonomy): Eukaryota > Viridiplantae > Streptophyta > Magnoliopsida > Poales > Poaceae > Lolium > Lolium rigidum. The sequence goes on along the minus strand of NC_061514.1, from coordinate 178,335,071 downwards.
TGCATGATCTACTGGTACAACCGTACGTGGTGTTGTGGCTTACGACAGCTCGCTGGAGCCCCGGGCTGCCCTGCGCCGTGAGGCATCGCCAAGAATGCATCGTCAAAACAAAAATCGAGCTAGACTATTTCAGCTCCCATGAACCAAAGCATGTGTTTAAGTATGTGCATTGCTAGAAGAAGCTAAGTGCTCCAGACGAGTAAATAGTTCAAGTTAGGAGAAGCAGCATACAAGTGAAAACCATCCACAATTGTTATTATCGTATATATACTTCGACAAACATGACGTGTGAAATTCATCTATTAAACTTCCTGAGATAAAATACTTAATTTACTGAATTTGTGCCCTCTCCAAAATTGTAAACATGCACTTGCACTTCCTGCTTCCGAGCGATTGAACTTTTATTCTGAACTTGCCTCTACTGCCTAGCGCAAGAAACAGAAAAACTCATAGATAGCACCGAGCTAGGCATGAGTTGCCAGCCGGCGCAACGACGCCCTACAATGTGCAGGGGCATTGGTCGGCGCCGGTAGTCCATGCCGGCTGAGCGGATGTCCAGGCAGCTGGAGCTATAGAACTCCATGTGCACCACGTTGAGGTGTAGAGTGTATATCTTAAAAGATAATGGAACTTCTGAAATACATATGAATGTGATGTGCACTGCACTACGGTGATTTTTTCTGCAATCGTTTGACACACTTAGATGCTACATATGCCTATATAACAAGAAAAATTCAAAAGAAACAACCGAAATATTCATGAATATTAGCGGGCCATCTAAGAAAAATGCATTTAGTCATCCCCACATTCGAGTTCTTAGATAGGAGCAACAACGCGCACTTCTTCAGTTAGTAAGTTCAGACCGCAGCCATCAATGCCATCTTGCCGGGAGGAGCTACCGGCCATGGGGAAGGAAGTTTAATCGCTGCAGGGTGCCGGAGAGAGAGGTGGGCGGTCGGCAGCTCGCTGGATACACTTCCCATATCCGAAGTATACATTACTAGGACTATACGTTTGCACTTCTTATCTGAATTAACCTGTACTGTACTACCGAACGCAACAAAAAGAAAACATATACAGAGGTAGCACCTGACCAGCTGTGAGGAGTTAGGACAGAGCGAAAGCCCCAGTCTCGTGCCTCTCATCGGAGATAAAAGCAGAAAGAGTATGGGTGGTGCTCAGAAAAATACAGAGATAGCATCGAGCTAGGACACAGCCGCATAGTCGCGCAGGAACAATGCAGAGAAGCAACAACAGAATTGCGTGTGAGAGAGCACCCAGCCAACGCATATACATCTATAAGTTCCACAAGGCGCATTGCTTGTCGTTCTAGGCCACCATTTGTCACTCACCGTCATGTTGAGCCGCCTAGGGAGCTACTGTTCTGTTCGTGCTGGATACTGGCACCCATGGCCGGCCGGGGAATGACGGCCTCAGGCCTTGCGTGCGGCTCGCGAGTTACGTGGAGGGCAACTCGTCGGTGTTAGATTTGCAATGCGGGCGCCAACAATGCGCCTGTACTGCTAACGATGACAGAATTGTACTTCGCATGTGTTCTTTTAAATTTGCTAAATACAAACTGATGGAGATAAATTGGACATGTCGCGGACTAACACGGTAGAAGAAACAAGCAATTTTCTCCTTTAAGAAGTGTACTTCCAAATTCATCCTTGTTTGAGTGAACTGTAAGATTTCTCATCTAGCTTCCTTGTACTTACGTGGGTAGCTAGTCGTACGCTGAGGCGCAATATTTACAGATTTTTCTGTATATAGTCAAGCTGACGTTGTAACGCACTCTAGTGCGCTCTGCACCACCGTTGTGTGTGCGTCTTTTTATTGAGCAATTGTAATTATTTTGCTGCGTGCCTGTACTACCGATAGAAAATATGAGATACAGAACACACAGGAAAAACGAGTAGCCAGAGGACGTCCATGGACGACGGGCGAACGCTGCGGCCGCGGACGCTGAAGACGCTCACGCACTCCACCTTGGGCAACGGCCCTTCATTGCCAACAGAGAGAGAGACCCATCGATTTGTGCAGCGTTCAGCGATTGCACTTATGGTTGAATCAGTTCGTACTGCCAACAGGAAAAATCCCGAACCGATTGAGGCCTTGTTTGGTACTAGTGTTTTAGTGGAGATTAGTGGGGATAATACTCTAGAGTATTGGGTGAATCAATTTTGTCACCCAATCTCCACAAAACCCCAACCCCAATCCACTAGGTAGGGGTAGAGTATTGGGGATTGAAAAAATTACACTAAAATTTGGGGAAAAGTGGGGAAAAATGGGGATTAAACTCGCTCATACTCTAGCGCCAAACATATATTGGGATAAGTGGGGATTTGAAGTTTGGAGCGGATTATCCCGCTAATCCCCACTAAAACTCTAGTAACAAACAAGCCCTGATGGGGAAAAGAAGAGAGCGACGACGCCCGGAGAAGCACCAGGGAATACGACCTGCTGCTGGAGATTGGGCGATAGAAAGGGAATCCAGGCCAGCAGGGGAAGCCCCGGTGAGCTAGGTAGCCGGACAACTGCAGGTATCTAAAGAGGCAGCCGGAGGTCGCGGGCTTGCTGCCGGCAGCGAGCACGGGGGCGCACGGTGGAAGCACGTACAGGGCAGAGCGGGGTATCCCTGGCGGCCTACGTGGGGGCAGGGAAACGCCGGCGCGGCGCTGGGGCACCAGTGCTGGTAGGGAGCCTGGGACGCCGGCCGGCGTGGAGCTCATGGGGCGCAGCGGCGGAAGTTCGTCGGGGCGCGGCGGCGGGAGCTCGTGGGGTTCGGCGGCAGAAGCTCTAGGGAGCGCGACGCCGGAAGCTCGTCGGGGCGCGGCGGTTGGAGCGCATCGGGCGTCTCGACGGGAGAGAGGGCCGGTCAGGCAGCGGTTGCTAGCCGGCGGCGGGATCCTAGCCGGAGCATGGAGGCGCGGTTGGCCGACGGGAGTTGCCCAGGGTACTAACACAAAACCCGTGCGTTGCAACGGATAAAACATGATCAAATATGATAAGATAAAGAGAGCCAAATGATATCTAGAACAAAAGATCGCCAATTAAAAACACGTGTGCTCTAAATAAAGTGCACATTTAAATACCCTCCTTTTGAAATTAAGATGCATATATGGTTGAAGCTAAATTTTGTAGTATTTAACTAATTATATATAGAAATATATAAACATTTACAGTATAAAATGTATCTACGCAAATATATTTAATGATGGCTCTAAAAATATAGGTTTGATATTATAAATATTAAAAAAATCTAAATAATTGATGGTAGTTTAATAATTTTGACTTTGACTAAAAATTTAGGCATCCTATTTTAAAAAAGGGGTAGAAAATTAATATAATGATTTTAAAATCCAACATGGTACGATCAAGAGAAAAACTGAAACCAGCTCAACATGAATGACTTGGATTGCATTAAATCATGAAAATGTGCAGCTATATGGTTCGCAATGGAGCCAGGCTAAGTGCAAAACTCCGATAACATGAGAAAGCAGGGCACAAACGCCTACTGCATCACCCCCAACTTAATACCAATCTTATTAGCAACGTCAAGAGCATCGGGTCAGATTCGTCTTGCCGTCCAGCCTGAGTATGGTATCAAAAAACTCACAAGCAATTTGATATCTGCTTCAGTTAAATCAACAAACCTTTGTGCACATATGTGAGAAGTGCTCACATGTGATTGTCCCAAAAGAATCAGCACTGAAAAGCCTCATTGCTAGCTCGTACATCAGGTCTGGTGCAGCCCTGTGCAGTGTACTCGGAGCATAGTTAGAGCATGTTTAACAGGCCCCGTATTTCGCTGCCCCGTATAAGTCTCTTATTTCGCCCCGTATCGAAAAACTGCTCTATTTCGAGCCATTCCGTCTAGCAGACCCCGTATTTCGCCCCGTATTTTCAAAAATAAAAACCCCGGGAAGTTCATCTTCATTGATCATACTAGGGATCATACATACATATTGATCATACTACGGATCATACTACATCTAACTAAGCATCAACCTACGTCTAGTCGTCAAGGATGACGCAGGGGATGAAGGCGATCCTCGCCGCCTCCTCCTGTGTGGTGACCCTGCATACCACTGCATGTTGTAGTATGCCAGTCGTTGATATAACATTCGCGAAGTACCATTCCGCAAATATCACATCCCTCAGAGTAGTACAACAGAACATAGCAAGGTCCATAACTCATTCACATATTATTACAATACATATACACAAGTCGTCTCGGAGCTCCTCTTGGGTCCTAAGAGGATATCTCCTGGGTTCGAGGTGAACCCAACTTAACTTACAATACCATTGTCTCATTAAACAAGCATTTATTTAATCGAGCAGCAACATGGTAAGAGTTCGTGCTGCTCGGCTACTACTACTCCTCGGATATCTCTAGGCTTGTTCTCCTCCGGAAGCCTCCCCGGATCCGTAGACGATGATGTAGTCTACGCCTTCAACACCTCCCGAGAGGTCAGGTTCTTCATAGCCGATGATCTCGGCTCCTTCAGTGTTGTCGTAGTCCTCCTCCAGACGATTCAGACAATCTAAGCATGGGGTTTAAGAGTGGTATGAGTATGAGCGTACTCAACAAGTTCATTATAGATAAAAGGTGTTTAATGCACTAGCTACGATATTAGACCAGAAAGTCTAATACCAATGCAAGTTTTGATAAACATTTCTTTAAAGGATTGCTTTTATTTCAAAGAGCTATGTCCGTCAGCCTTCACCGGTTTACTAGAACTTCATGGAGCTCCTTTCCGGCCGCGTTCGCAGTTCCTCAATCCCGGAACAGGGAGTGACAGGTCACGGTTCTTTACACTCTGCAGAGGTGTGTTGCTTTACCCATAAGAGATCTTAACCTTGGTGCCAACCGGGCAGCTTTCCCGTCCACACTTCCTTCGGTGTGAGGCCCGGTATAAGGTCTAGCCAATCATGTTCCTCCGCTACCTCGAACACCCACCCTTTGTTGCATACCCCGACCCCGGGTCCTCGTCGGTCCCATTATTCCCGTAATTTCAGGGTGGACCCCGACCACGACAACAGTTTGGGACTCGTTAACCAAACTCCTTCGCCGGTAGCTGCAACCCATCATAGACCACATTACCGTGGGGAATTAGAAGGGGATCCCCACCCTCAAGTTGTTCCGCAAGCAGTAACCGCTACGGTAAGCAACATCTATACCGTGGGGAATTAGAAGGGGCTCCCCACCCTCAAGTTACTCCGCAAGACACAACTGCTACGGTAAGCGCATCCGTTGATGAACGAGAGGTGGAAACACTTTTGACTACTCCGTCCCACTCCGGATCTTATGGTTAACACGGGTATTACGGCACAAGAATCACTGGCGACATTTGTTGTTTAATCCTAGATGGATATTAATCCTTGCAATGGAACCTCCACCATATCAACACAATCCATGGTTCCATTGCCCACCACATAGTCATATTCATAGTTATGAAAGTAGTGGTTTTGGTTTTTATGCAGTCGTGATAACCATAATACTTTGCAAGTAATTTGATAAAAATACACAAATGACATGAGCAAGTGATGAACTTGCCTGAACACTGCAAAGTTCTGCAGTTGGAAGGTATGGACTGACCCTTGTCCTCTTGTTCTGAAAAATAGCATCATTGTCCGATAAGGGCAATGGTTAAAGAAGCAATTATGCATGATTCCATTTTTAGGGTTTGTTCCCCCCTTCCGATATCGTTATTATTTCATGTAAGAGGTTAATACTAAGAATAATTTGGGAATACTTGTTTAAGAGTAAAATTCTACCTTGAAATATTGTCAAGGTGTTTTTGAAGTCCAAATGCATTAATGGACTTATTTTCATTATTGAAAATAAGATGTGTGATTTAAATCATTACTTAAATCATCAAATTTGATCTTATTCTATTTTATCTCTAAAAATTCCATTTCATATTTTATTATGATGGAGAATTTTATGCTGATCTATTTTCATATTTTTAATGTATTTTTAAGAGCTTTTATCAATTTTCTATTGAATTTTCAAGTTTCATGTATTTTGTTGATTTGTGAAAAGACTGAAATACCCTTGGGCCCCACCTGTCAGGTGGCCCAACGGGTTAGGTCGAACCCGAGCCACCCTTTGGGCTCGGTCGGCCCACTCAACTTCTCCCCTCTCCTCGCGCAGAAACCCTAACTCCTCTCCTCGCTCTCGCGATGCCGTGGTCGCCGCTGTCTTTGCCGAGATTCCCCGGCCGTCTCCGGCCATCTCCGGCGATGAGATGCGGCGGATCTTGACCGCCTGGTGACGGCGCACCAGATCTACGGCGTCGATCTGGTCCTCTCCGCCCCCACTTCTCGTCCTCAACACGTGCGCTCGCAAAATGGAGGAGTTCCGCGGCGATTCGCCGCCGCCGACGCCCCTGGCGTCACGGCGCTGCCGTGGCTTCGCCACCGTGTGCGCGAACTGCCGTGGCACCGCCATGGCCTGGCTTGGCCTGGCGCCGCCGTGCTCCGGCGCGTGCCGCCGTAGCCGCCATGGCCGAGCTTCTCTCCGCTCACCGGTAAGTGCTCATCTTCTCTCGCCTTCTCAGCTACTTGTTCTACTGCTTCTCCTTCCCTTCGTCTAGCTTGGCCACTGGCCTGCTTCTCCCTGTGGGGATCCATGCTGTGCCGATGTGCTGTGCTAGCCGCTGCGCCTTGCTAGCTTATGCGTATGCTGCTGTGTTATGTTGCTGTGCTGCTGCTGCTGCTGATGTGCATCTGTCATGGTTCCAGTTTGTTGTGCTGTGCTAGTACTGCTTGCTTAATTGCTCACTGTGCTTCCTAGCTATTTCTGTTTATTGTAATTTCTGGCTGTGGTCCTCCTGTGATTGCTCATGAGCATCCAAAGTGATGCTCATGGCCTACTCGGCATGCTCCTATTCTTTTTACTGTCACTTGGGCATACTATGTGTGCTTAATCTTGTCCCTGGCTTGATTGTGGTGGTTAATCCTGGCATACTTGCAAGTGCCAGTGCCTCTGGTGAGATCCTATCTGTGCTTCAATTCATGGACATGCTTATTTGAGCTTATCTGTTGCATTATCAACTCCATCCCTTGATGGAGTGCTTCTGGATACAATTATCTTGCCCGATGTCCTATCTCGTGATGCAATTGTTCGGTTATTTAAGTATCCGTTCATGTGTTCATTGATTAGAATGAGTTCTAGCATGCGGTAGCATGCTCTAACAAGCTTCGGTGTTCATATGATCACCAGTTGTCGGTAACTCGCTGCTCTTTGATGTCCGTGCCTTACTCGTTGCTCACATGTGTATTACACGAGCCCGGCCTCGATGTGTGTCGTTGCTTGCTTAAGCATCAATTGATGCCCGTAATGATCCATTTGATCATTTGCAAGACCCCGGTGCATCAATTGCTTGTCTCGTTTTATTTATATGTTTATCCTTGCTTGATTAAATGGATAAATAATGTGAACCGAGATTCGATGATGATCATTTCAATGAATTTGTTAGGGCTAGCAGGATGCCAACCACTGGTTGGGTACCCTAGCCCTCCTTTTGAACCCTACTGGGTGATGATATCTGTGCATGGTTTCTTTGTTGGAATTGGTTAAGTGGTTGGGGTGATCCTGGCAGTGTTTATGTGCTGCCCTGGGATAGCTCCCCACTTGTTGGCTTGTTGTGGCTCACCAAATGCTTTCTGGGTGATCCATTTATTGGATTGCCAGTAGCTCTTGATGTTGAAATCAAAATAGACAATGATTTGTCCAAGTCTGATGGCCTGAATAGCTATAGGTGCTGAGTGTGTGGGCTAGGCTAGGCTAGGACTTCATCTTTTGCTGGATTTCTTCAGTTATGCACTCGTTTTGCATGATCGATGTTCCCATAGGCTGATTTCCTAGAGTCTTTACCCATATTTGCTTGCACCAATTGGCTTTGTAGCCAGATGATGACACAAACAGGGTTTTCTACCCTTCGTGCTCTCGTGATGCATTGTATGCTTATTTATGAGCAAAACTTGGTTTTGCTCGAGGTTGATTTGGTTTATACCTCACTCCAGCTCCTAGATGGTTTGTTGGTGTAGAGGATTCAGTCTGTTGGTTGAGTTCTTGGCTTGCCCTTGCTCCTCCTTGCAAGCTTGATCTCTTGGTTATGTGCTCGTGGTGGTGGAATTGTGTTGAACAGCGGTGACTGTTCGAGCTGTTCTTGTGTTCTTGGTTTCCTGATGAACTTACCCGAGTGCAATCCTCGTCGATGGATTGACTAGGGTTTACTCGTGGAGGTTTTATATGGTCTCCTGCTCCTTCTCTGGTCGACAGCAAGCCCTGGCAACCTGTTGGTGACTCACCAGCTGTGTGTGTGGTGTGCTGCATGCACACTGCTGTGTGAGCAGCCTAGCTGTGTGTGTGTGCAAATTCATGGTACCTGGCTTGTGTCTTGGCTGTGAGATGATCAGCTCGGCAGAGCTGATCCATATCTACTCAATTTCATTATTCTTCTAACCTGCCAAGTGGTTTTACCACTTGGCATAACTTCTCTTTTGTTGTGTTTATGTGCAGGGACAATCTGTGACTCCATTGATCAAGAAGATCATCAAGTTAATGAAGTTTAGCTTGTAGTGTTTAGGATAGATCTTTGATTTGTAATTTTCCTTTTCTTTTCTTTTTCTATTTTCATCCAATTCTTGTAATATGTTGTAATGTTCATATTTTATTACTGGATATTGTAAAAACAATGTATCTTGTGTGAATATCAATAAAGCTCCAATTTTTCTCTATTGAGCTTTATATATTAATTGTTCTATTTATATCTTGATTATTAAAGATTGTTTATTATATTATCTCAAGTTTGAATTATGAGATAATAACTTGTTGTTTGAATTTGAAATTCAAATTCAAATTTGGTTTGAGCTTGATCAACCATCTTAACTTAGAATTCAATTATGCAACTTAAATTGGTGATTCAAACTCTCCCCTCTCAACTCAAAACCCTAATCTAGTTAAGTGAGATACAAATTTGTCGCACCCTCGAAACCCTAACCCTGTAAGGTGTCGAGAGAGAAACTTGTTCCTCTTCGATGCAGTTTTTGTTTAAAAGCGCGAAATTTCCCCAGAATTTGCTATGCAATGCACATCCCTTTCTAAAATCTACCCCTCGATCGTCTCGAAACCTGGGACATTACAGCCTTTCCCCCTTAAAGAAAACTTCGTCCCGAAGTTGTGGTTGTAATACCTGAACAGCTCGGGGTATGTTTTCCTCAGATCTTCCTCTTTTTCCCAGGTGGCTTCCCTCTCGGGATGATGCTTCCATTGTATCTTGCAATACTTGATCGCCTTATTTCTGAGTTGTTTCCAGCTTTCCTCGAGAATCTTGGCTGGCTTCTCGATGTATGTCAAGTCTGGTTGTAACTCGAGCTCATCATGTGATATTGGTTCATCTGGGGTCTTCAAACACTTTCTGAGTTGTGACACATGGAATACATTATGAACTTGTGCTAACCTTCCAGGTAGATCCAATTCAAAGGCTAAACCTCGATTCTGACTCAGTATTTTGAAGGGTCCTATGTATCTAGGGCTTAACTTTCCTTTTACTCCGAATCTCTGAAGTCCTTTCATCGGGCTTACCTTAAGATAAACCATGTCTCCAACTTGTGGCTCCCATGTCCTTCTCTTTTGATCGGCATAACTCTTTTGCCGACTTTGGGCTATCTTGAGCCTGTCTCTGATAATGTCAATGATTTGTTGTTTTTCCTTGACATAATCAGGGTTGAACTCTTTGCTTGCTCCGGCTTCATACCAACATATCGGTGATCTACACTTCCTTCCATAGAGAGCTTCAAATGGTGCCATCTTGATGCTGCTTTGATAGCTATTATTGTATGAAAACTCTGCTAGTGGCAAGTGTTCCTCCCATGATCCTCCGAAGTCTAGGGCACAAGCCCTAAGCATATCTTCTAAGATCTGATTGGTTCTCTCAGTTTGTCCGCCTGTTTGTGGGTGATATGCGGTACTATAATCTAACTTGGATCCTAAAGCTTCGTGAAGCTGCTTCCAGAATGCTGATGTGAACACGGATCCTCGATCCGACACTATCTTCTTAGGTACTCCATGCTTACTCATGATCTCCTTGATGTAAAGATCAATGAGTTTCTCTCCTTTGTCCTGCTGATTTATCGCTAAGAAGTGGGCGCTCTTCGTCAACCGGTCCACGATTACCCATATCATGTCCTTCTTTTTATTGGTCATGGGTAGTCCGGTGATGAAATCCATCCCTATTTCCTCCCATTTCCACTCTGGAATAGGTAGAGGTTGTAACTTCCCTGCCGGACTCTGATGTTCCGCCTTCACTCTCTGGTAGGTATGGCATTCTGCCACATATTGTGCTATCTCCCTCTTCATATTATTCCACCAGAATAGTTCTTTTAGGTCCATGTACATCTTTGTACTTCCCGGATGTATGGAATATGGTGTTTGATGAGCTTCCCGGAGTATTACTTCCTTAATTTCAGCAATATCCGGAACGCAAATCCTCTTCTGGAACCATAATGATCCAGATTCTCCGCGGTGAAATTCTGATGGTCTTCCCTCATCTATTCTTCTCATCTCCTCCACGATGAATGGATCGTCCAACTGACCCATCATTATCTCATTCTTCAGGTTGACATTCAACTCATCGGCTACTTGCAACGCCGATAATCCTTCATGGGCTTCCTTCTCCCAAAGTTGTATTTGAGCTTGACTTATTTCCTTCCTCAACTCCGGTGATATTTCTTGTTCCACTCCTCCGGTACTCTTCCTACTCAGGGCGTCTGCTACAACATTAGCCTTCCCTGGTGTGTAGTTGATTGTCAGATCATAATCCTTGATCAATTCTAGCCATCTTTTCTGTCTCATGTTGAGTTCCTTCTGAGTGAAGAAATATTTGAGGCTTTTATGGTCTCGTATAGAGCTCACACTTAGCTCCATAGAGAAAATGTCTCCAAGTTTTGAGTGCAAATACGACTGCTGCTAATTCCAAGTCATGTGTTGGATAGTTTACTTCATGAGGTCTGAGTTGCCTTGATCCATAGGATATCACTTTCCGATCCTGCATGAGTACGCAACCCAATCCGTGCTTGGATGCGTCACAGTACACGGTGTAGTCCTTGCCGACTTCCGGAACTGCTAACAACGGTGCCGTGGTGAGTTTCTCTTTCAGAGTTTGAAAACTCTTCTCACACTCCTCTGACCACACGAATAGTGTGTTCTTCCTTAGCAACTTAGTCATAGGTCCTGCTATCTTAGAGAATCCTTCAATGAATCTCCGATAGTATCCTGCCATTCCTAGGAATCCTCGGATTTCCTTGACAGTCTTGGGTGCTTCCCATTCTAAAACTGCTGCTACCTTGCTCGGATTGACAGCGATTCCATCTTTACTAATGACATGACCAAGAAATTCCACTCTATCTAGCCAAAATTCACACTTGCTGAATTTGGCATAGAGTTGATGTTCCCTTAGTGTTTGCAACACTAACCTCAAATGTTCGGCATGTTCTGCCTTGTTCTTGGAGTATATCAGAATATCGTCAATGAATACGATGACAAACTTGTCTAGATATGGCATGAAGATCTTATTCATGAGATTCATGAATATTGCTGGGGCATTGGTTAATCCAAAAGGTACTACAAGGTATTCATGGTGTCCATACCTTGAGACAAAGGCAGTTTTCGGAACGTCCTCCTTCTTGATCTTTATCTGGTGATAACCGGATCTTAGATCAATCTTGGAAAAGACTCCCGCTCCTCTAACCTGATCAAATAGATCTTGTATTCTTGGAAGTGGATAATTGTTCTTGATTGTGACGTTGTTAAGATTCCTGTAGTCTCCGCACATCCTTCTTCCTCCATCCCTTTTATCCACGAAGATCACAGGTGATCCCCATGGTGAAACACTCTCCTGAATGAATCCCTTTTGTTCCAAGTCATCCAATTGCTCCTTCAGCTCTTTCAATTCCTTAGGCCCCATCTTATATGGTGCCTTAGCAATCGGAGCTGTTCCTGGAATTAGGTCGATAGTGAATTCGATCTCCCTATCTGGTGGCATACCAGGTAATTCCGCAGGAAACACATCCTGGAATTCATTTACTACAGGTATATCCTCTAACTTCACCTCCTTCATGTTATTCAGCTGTAGCTCAACTTCAATCTGTGTATGTTTATCGCCTTGGTAGATCATTCTACTTCCATCGGGGCTTTTCAAAGATACCGTCTTGTTCACACAGTCGATCAATGCTCCATTAGCTTCCAACCAGTTCATACCAAGAATGACATCAATGTCCTTCATCGGTAAAATGAACAGGTCCGCGTCAAACACGCACTTATTGATCATAATGACTTGTTTTTGTTTGGCATGGGTTACTACTATCGTTCCCCCCGTGAAAGTATGGTTATGGGTGTATCTAACTTAGTGCAACTAATCCCATGTTTGATGATGAATTGTTGAGAAATGAATGATGTAGTTGCACCGAGTATCAAAAAGTACTTTGCCAGGATGAGTGAGGATCTGGAGCGTACCTATCACCGCCTGGTCAGAGTTGACCACCTCCTCCAGACTGGTACAATTCAGCTTGCCGAAGGGCTTCTTATTCTTCCAGCTCCCTCCGGTGTTTCCTCGACTTCCTCCTCCTCCAGATTGACCTCCTCCCGTGTTTCTCTTGGGGCAGTCCTTCAGCATGTGCCCCTCCTGGCGACAACCAAAGCATATTATCTTTGGCTTCTTACAATCTTTCGAGGTATGACCTCGGAATCCACAGATGCGACAGACAATCTGGTTTGCAGTCTGAAACGCTTGGTTTCTCCTACTACCGTAGTAGTTGCTGTTGTTGTTGCTGTTGTTGTTGTTGTATCTTGGCTTGAAACTCAAGCTAGTATTGGGCTTGTTACTAACAAACCTCTTAGGCTCATACTTGGCCTTCTTCCTCTTTTCTTCTTGCAGTTGTTTGAAGTCATCTTCAAGAGTGATGGCTGCATCCACCAACTCTTGGAATTCCGTTGCTCTCATCATTCGCAGCTGTACCTTGAACTGGGGACTTAACCCCTCGAAATCTCTTTTTCTTCTTGTCCTCGGTATTGACTTCCTCAACCGCGTACCGGGACAGCTTTGAAAACTCCACGACATAAGTCGGGATTGTCTTATCCTTCGCTCGAGACTCTCGAACTCTCGACGCTTCAGTTCCACGATACTTTCAGGGACATTGGATTCCCTGAATTTCCTTGCAAACTCCTCCCAGGTAAATACCTTTCCTGCCGGATACACGGCTACAATGTTGTCCCACCATGATGCGGCAGGTCCACATAACAGATGGGTAGCATATCTAACCTTCTCTTGGTCATTGCATCCAACAGTGTTGAGCTTGCGCTCAGTATCCATCAACCAATCTTCCGCGTCCATTGGCTCGGGCGCGTATGCAAAAGATATAGGCTTTGTGTTTTGGAAGTCTGCTAATGTGACTCCCTGGTTCTCAGGTCTCTCCACCCTATTCTGCTGCATCAGATCCTGAAGGAATTTGTTTTGCAGCTCCAGTGTTACACGCTGCCTCTCTTCCGCCAGTTGCATGTACTGGATAAAGTTCTGCTGAGTCATGGGTGGTGGTGGTGGTGGAAACTGATCTCTAGTTGCACCCTCAGCCTCTTCCTTTTCTTTTGCTTCGCGCTCCATGCGCTGTGCTTCAGTCTCGTTTCCTAACGTTCCCGACATAATCCCCCTAGTTCTGCAACACAAGATGATACTCATAATTACTCCATGCGCAAGTTTTCTGAGCTCAACATTGTGCACAGAACTAGTCACGCAATGGAAATCAAGAAGCAAATCCAAATCATACAAAACATATACCCTGTATTTACATACATAAGTGGTCTTATTACATAACTCAAGTCGATGTGAGTATGCAAACTCACTTATTAAAGTATATGTACAAATTTATACAAATATTACAAACTATAATACACGTGGTACTTGTGTATTATAGCCACGCCTCCCTTGGTGGTCTTCTAATCGGTCTTCACTCCCGGTACATTCCAGGCTTCCATCCGGTCGAACGTGTCGTCCTCCCTGATAGACCCTGGAACATAAGGTCTCCCGTTGGCTTGTAATCCGAGTCGGATGACGATCCTAAGGAGAAATCGGTGTTCACAAACTGATCGTTGAGTGCATCATAATCCACCCATCGGGTGTACTCTCCTGTAGCCCCACCATAAGGGTTACCAAAACCCATACCCGACTCAACTCTGTGTCGGATATCCTCCATCCACTCCTTCATTACTAGGATAACTCCGGTTCCGGGTTGTTGCGTCATCATTCATCTCTCCATCATAATACTCGGTAGTACTATGGGTTCCGGTATCATCTCCCCAACGCCAACCCCTGGAATTCTCGATTGGAGTCTCGAACGCTGGTTGTTTCCGGATTCCTCTCCGCCTTCGTATCCCCCATAGGAACTACCCAGATAGTTCCCAGGTGTAACAGGTGTAGGTTCACGTGCAAGTGGATCAAAACTGATGTAGTCACCAGCTGAATAAACTGGTGTGTGTACCACATTCTCCATAGGTTCTTTGCCCCTACTCTCCTCCTTGGGTTCAGTGAACTCCTCAAGCATCGTATCAATAGCTCCTATCAGATGATGATTCAAGCTGAAAGAGTAATGATATGAAGTTACGACTGTTATCCATGTATTTGGCTGCTTCGGCTGGTTTACTTTTGGCATATTTGAAATGGTTCAGCATGGGATCATTATCTTCCTCCATATGAGGAATGTGGGTGAATTCGGAACCCATAAGCGCTTTCGTCTTATGCTCCCGAATGTCGGTTATGGCTCTCATAACAGCTATATGATAGGCTGTGTTGGTTGTCCTAGCTTCTCCAGTCTGGCATGACTACGCTCATTCCCAAAGATTCGGGAAGTCGCAGTCCTACTCTACACTTGGCCAACACCGGTCCATCATAGAACATGTACTTCTTTACTGGAATCTGGGGATCGCACCCAAATTCTAGTAACATGGCTCGTAGGATATCTGCAAGTCCTCCTTGGTACTCGTTCAGTGTGGAATCCATAACTTTCACGTTTCTCCCTGGTCGTGAACTTGCCATGATGGCTGTAGAAATAGAAAGATTATGAGATTAGTAATAATGCATCATAATAGAGATAATAAAGAATTATCGCACTAAAAAATATGATTGTTGTATTCTCAATTGAATATACACCATATTTTTAGAGAATTCTTTATTAGTCCTATTTGACTCCTAACGTTTGGTCCCATTTACTAGGTTCCAACCTAAGGTCAAAGCTTTTGCTCTGATACCAACTGTGGTGACCCTGCATACCACCGCATGTTGTAGTATGCCAGTCGTTGATATAACATTCGCGAAGTACCATTCCGCAAATATCACATCCCTCAGAGTAGTACAACAGAACATAGCAAGGTCCATAACTCATTCACATATTATTACAATACATATACACAAGTCGTCTCGGAGCTCCTCTTGGGTCCTAAGAGGATATCTCCTGGGTTCGAGGTGAACCCAACTTAACTTACAATACCATTGTCTCATTAAACAAGCATTTATTTAATCGAGCAGCAAACATGGTAAGAGTTCGTGCTGCTCGGCTACTACTACTCCTCGGATATCTCTAGGCTTGTTCTCCTCCGGAAGCCTCCCCGGATCCGTAGACGATGATGTAGTCTACGCCTTCAACACCTCCTGAGAGGTCAGGTTCTTCATAGCCGATGATCTCGGCTCCTTCATTGTTGTCGTAGTCCTCCTCCAGACGATTCAGACAATCTAAGCATGGGGTTTAAGAGTGGTATGAGTACGAGCGTACTCAACAAGTTCATTATAGATAAGAGGTGTTTAATGCACTAGCTACGATATTAGACCAGAAAGTCTAATACCAATGCAAGTTTTGATAAACATTTCTTTAAAGGATTGCTTTTATTTCAAAGAGCTATGTCCGCCAGCCTTCACCTGTTTACTAGAACTTCATGGAGCTCCTTTCCGGCCGCGTTCGCAGTTCCTCAATCCCGGAACAGGGAGTGACAGGTCACGGTTCTTTACACTCTGCAGAGGTGTGTTGCTTTACCCATAAGAGATCTTAACCTTGGTGCCAACCGGGCAGCTTTCCCGTCCACACTTCCTTCGGTGTGAGGCCCGGTATAAGGTCTAGCCAATCATGTTCCTCCGCTACCTCGAACACCCACCCTTTGTTGCATACCCCGACCACGGGTCCTCGTCGGTCCCATTATTCCCGTAATTTCGGGGTGGACCCCGACCACGACAACGGTTTGGGACTCGTTAACCAAACTCCTTCGCCGGTAGCTGCAACCCATCATAGACCACATTACCGTGGGGAATTAGAAGGGGATCCCCACCCTCAAGTTGTTCCGCAAGCGAGAACCGCTACGGTAAGCAACAGACTATACCGTGGGGAATTAGAAGGGGCTCCCCACCCTCAAGTTACTCCGCAAGACACAAGCTGCTACGGTAAGCGCATCCGTTGATGAACGAGAGGTGGAAACACTTTTGACTACTCCGTCCCACTCCGGATCTTATGGTTAACACGGGTATTACGGCACAAGAATCACTGGCGACATTTGTTGTTTAATCCTAGATGGATATTAATCCTTGCAATGGAACCTCCACCATATCAACACAATCCATGGTTCCATTGCCCACCACATAGTCATATTCATAGTTATGAAAGTAGTGGTTTTGGTTTTTATGCAATCGTGATAACCATAATACTTTGCAAGTAATTTGATAAAAATACACAAATGACATGAGCAAGTGATGAACTTGCCCGAACACCGCAAAGTTCTGCAGCTTGGAAGGTATGGACTGACCCTTGTCCTCTTGTTCTGAAAAATAGCATCATTGTCCGATAAGGGCAATGGTTAAAGAAGCAATTATGCATGATTCCATTTTTAGGGTTTGTTCCCCCTTCCGATATCGTTATTATTTCATGTAAGAGGTTAATACTAAGAATAATTTGGGAATACTTGTTTAAGAGTAAAATTCTACCTTGAAATATTGTCAAGGTGTTTTTGAAGTCCAAATGCATTAATGGACTTATTTTCATTATTGAAAATAAGATGTGTGATTTAAATCATTATTTAAATCATCAAATTTGATCTTATTCTATTTTATCTCTAAAAATTCCATTTCATATTTTATTATGATGGAGAATTTTATGCTGATCTATTTTCATATTTTTAATGTATTTTTAAGAGCTTTTATCAATTTTCTATTGAATTTTCAAGTTTCATGTATTTTGTTGATTTGTGAAAAGACCGAAATACCCTTGGGCCCCACCGTCGGCGTGGCCCAACGGGTTAGGTCGAACCCGAGCCACCCTTTGGGCTCGGTCGGCCCACTCAACTTCTCCCCTCTCCTCGCGCAGAAACCCTAACTCCTCTCCTCGCTCTCGCGATGCCGTGGTCGCCGCTGTCTTTGCCGAGATTCCCCGGCCGTCTCCGGCCATCTCCGGCGATGAGATGCGGCGGATCTTGACCGCCCGGTGACGGCGCACCGGATCTACGGCGTCGATCTGGTCCTCTCCGCCCCCACTTCTCGTCCTCAACACGTGCGCTCGCAAAATGGAGGAGTTCCGCGGCGATTCGCCGCCGCCGACGCCCCTGGCGTCACGGCGCTGCCGTGGCTTCGCCACCGTGTGCGCGAACTGCCGTGGCACCGCCATGGCCTGGCTTGGCCTGGCGCCGCCGTGCTCCGGCGCGTGCCGCCGTAGCCGCCATGGCCGAGCTTCTCTCCGCTCACCAGTAAGTGCTCATCTTCTCTGCCTTCTCTGCTACTTGTTCTACTTCTTCTCCTTCCCTTCGTCTAGCTTGGCCACTGGCCTGCTTCTCCCTATGGGGATGCATGCTGTGCCGATGTGCTGTGCTAGCCGCTGCGCCTTGCTAGCTTATGCGTATGCTGCTGTGCTATGTTGCTGTGCTGCTGCTGCTGCTGATGTGCATCTGTCATGGTTCCAGTTTGTTGTGCTGTGCTAGTACTGCTTGCTTAATTGCTCACTGTGCTTCCTAGCTATTTCTGTTTATTGTAATTTCTGGCTGTGGTCCTCCTGTGATTGCTCATGAGCATCCAGTGATGCTCATGGCCTACTGGCATGCTCCTATTCTTTTTACTGTCACTTGGGCATACTATGTGTGCTTAATCTTGTCCCTGGCTTGATTGTGGTGGTTAATCCTTGCATACTTGCAAGTGCCAGTGCCTCTGGTGAGATCCTATCTGTGCTTCAATTCATGGACATGCTTATTTGAGCTTATCTCGTTGCATTATCAACTCCATCCCTTGATGGAGTGCTTCCGGATACAATTATCTTGCCCGATGTCCTATCTCGTGATGCAATTGTTCGAGCTTATTTAAGTATCTCGTTCATGTGTTCATTGATTAGAATGAGTTCTAGCATGCGTAGCATGCTCTAACAAGCTTCGGTGTTCATATGATCACCAGCTTGTCGGTAACTCGCTGCTCTTTGATGTCCGTGCCTTACCGTTGCTCACATGTGTATTACACGGGCCCGGCCCGATGTGTGTCTGTTGTTGCTTTAAGCATCAATTGATGCCTCGTAATGATCCATTTGATCATTTGCAAGACCCTGGTGCATCAATTGCTTGTCTCTGTTTTATTTATCTCGTTTATCCTTGCTTGATTAAATGGATAAATAATGTGAACTGAGATTCGATGATGATCATTTCAATGAATTTGTTAGGGCTAGCGGGATGCCAACCACTGGTTGGGTACCCTAGCCCTCCTTTTGAACCCTACTCGGGTGATGATATCTCGTGCATGGTTTCTTTGTTGGAATTGGTTAAGTGGTTGGGGTGATCCTGGCAGTGTTTATGTGCTGCCCTGGGATAGCTCCCCACTTGTTGGCTTGTTGTGGCTCACCAAATGCTTTCTGGGTGATCCATTTATTGGATTGCCAGTAGCTCTTGATGTTGAAATCAAAATAAACAATGATTTGTCCAAGTCTGATGGCCTGAATAGCTATAGGTGCTGAGTGTGTGGGCTAGGCTAGGCTAGGACTTCATCTTTTGCTGGATTTCTTTAGTTATGCACTGTTTTGCATGACTGATGTTCCCATAGGCTGATTTCCTAGAGTCTTTACCCATATTTGCTTGCACCAATTGGCTTTGTAGCCAGATGATGACACAAACAGGGTTTTCTACCCTTCTGTGCTCCTGTGATGCATTGTATGCTTATTTATGAGCAAAACTTGGTTTTGCTCAGGTTGATTTGGTTTATACCTCACTCCAGCTCCTAGATGGTTTGTTGGTGTAGAGGATTCAGCTGTTGGTTGAGTTCTTGGCTTGCCCTGCTCCTCCTTGCAAGCTTGATCTCTTGGTTATGTGCTGTGGTGGTGGAATTGTGTTGAACAGCAGTGGATCGTTCGAGCTGTTCTTGTGTTCTTGGTTTCTCGATGAACTTACCCAAGTGCAATCCTGTCGATGGATTGACTAGGGTTTACTCGTGGAGGTTTTATATGGTCTCCTGCTCCTTCTCCGGTCGACAGACAAGCCCCGGCAACCTCGTTGGTGACTCACCAGTCGTGTGTGTGTGGTGTGCTGCATGCACACTGCCGTGTGAGCAGCCTAGCTATGTGTGTGTGCAAATTCATGGTACCTGGCTTGTGTCTTGGTTGTGAGATGATCAGCTCGGCGAGCTGATCCATATCTACTCAATTTCATTATTCTTCTAACCTGCCAAGTGGTTTTACCACTTGGCATAACTTCTTTTGTTGTGTTTATGTGCGGGGACAATCAGTGACTCCATTGATCAAGAAGATCATCAAGTTAATGAAGTTTAGCTTGTAGTGTTTAGGATAGATCTTTGATTTGTAATTTTCCTTTTCTTTTCTTTTTCTATTTTCATCCAATTCTTGTAATATGTTGTAATGTTCATATTTTATTCTGGATATTGTAAAAACAATGTATCTTGTGTGAATATCAATAAAGCTCCAATTTTTCTCTATTGAGCTTTATATATTAATTGTTCTATTTATATCTTGATTATTAAAGATTGTTTATTATATTATCTCAAGTTTGAATTATGAGATAATAACTTGTTGTTTGAATTTGAAATTCAAATTCAAATTTGGTTTGAGCTTGATCAACCATCTTAACTTATAATTCAATTATGCAACTTAAATTGGTGATTCAAACTCTCCCCTCTCAACTCAAAACCCTAATCTAGTTAAGTGAGATACAAATTTGTCGCACCCTCGAAACCCTAACCCTGTAAGGTGTCGAGAGAGAAACTTGTTCCTCTTCGATGCAGTTTTTGTTTAAAAGCGCGAAATTTCCCCAGAATTTGCTATGCAATGCACATCCCTTTCTAAAATCTACCCTCGATCGTCTCGAAACCTGGGACATTACATCCTGCGCCTGCCGCGCCTCGAACTCCTGGACGGCGGCGATGGCCGCCGCCTGCTCGTCTGCCTCCGCCCGAGCTTTCTCGGCGGCCTCCGCCTCGGATTCGGCCACCGCACGGCGGTAGGCCGCCTCCTCTTCCGCCGCCGCGTCTTCCTCCTCGCCGCCTCCGCTTCCTCCGCCGCCGGTGCTGCCGATGGTGGCCCTCCATGCCGCCAACGCCGCGCGGTCGCGCCTGCCACCGCGCGCGCCATTTCTCGAACGCTTCGCCGCTCATCGGCTTGAGCGGCGGGTCCTCGCTTGTACCACCGCCCACCCGCGGCGTACTCCCGGAGCGGCTCCGCACGTACAGCGCGCCGGCGTACTTGCGAGGCCGCGCGACGGCTCCCGGCGGCGGACAGCTTGCACTTGAGCCGCCACACATCCTCTACGGTGTCCGGCGAGCGGGATCGCTTCGATCCGCTCGCCGGCGAGGCGCTACTGCGGCGGCGGGAGTCCATGCAGGCTTGGGGGTGGAATGCGGCGCGGAGGAGCGGCTAATTGCTCGCCGGAGCAGGAGGAGGAGGCGGCGGCGCACGGCGGAGCTAGGGTTGCGAGTGAGGGGTTAACCCTCACTCGCACCTGCGCCCACTATATGTACGGGGCGACGGGGCCGATTTCCTGGGCCCCGTATTCCGCCGAAACGGGGCGGCCCGAATACGGGGCCTGCTAGACGGCCCAAACCGCGCCTGCCCCGTATGTCGCCGGAATTTTACGGGGTGGGCGGGTTATACAGGGCCTGTTAGACATGCTCTTAGGAAGCATGTCTGGTGCAAGTTTATCCAGCTGAGGGAGCAGCTCTGTGTGGGCGACGTAGAGGACGCTTGATGCTTCAGGTGTTCCATATTGACGACGAAGGTTAGGAACCGGATCCACGCGCAAGACGCAACCAGCCCCGATCCCGTCAAGACAGCGACGAGACGGCGCGGTCGCCGGCGGCCGTGACCTTGGTGAGGGCCCAGGCCAGCAGGTCCCTCCCCGCTGCGTCCCTCCAGACAGGCACCAGCAACAAAGGTGTTACGTTTTCTGACCAAAGCCGTGAGCCAACAGAGGAAGACGCACCAGTGTGAACCTGGCGACCGCCGTAGAGATCTTGAAGGAGGCGGCACAAGGGCGACGGAAGAAGATTGGAATTGACCCCGTCCAGCGTGAAGGACAGTTGGGTGTTATGTGGTAGTAGGACGGCACAGGGAGCCGCCTTCGGCTGCCGCCTCCGCCACCGAATTCCGGTGGGCCGTTCCGCGCCGCCCCTACTCCTCTGCACGCCGCCAGCTCCCCACTTCCTTTTCTACGGCAATCGCGGGGTTTCACAAACTTGCAATCGATCTCAGGTTTCGATCGAGATACCGAGTCCTCTTTATACACGCACACCATGAGAGTTGATCGTCTGGGAGCTGAGTTTGCCTCCGAGTCGCGAAGTCTCCGTGTAGGAGTCATCTGGACGCTGGAAGTAGAGTTAACTTCGGTCACGCTAGAACTATTCCGTTTTTCTACACAGTTTTTCTGTGCAGGAAAGAAAAGGAACAAGGGAACGGACTGCACGGTCTTTTTGATGGACGAAACGGTTTTAGGTTGCGCGGTTTTTTTGACGGACGAAAATTTATTTTGGTTTTTTTGACCTACCAATTGCCTTTGGACCGATCTGTGATTTGGTTGCGTTTTGAGTGGTTTTGTTCCGTGGATCTGGTGTTGTTGTGCTTGATCTACTATTTCCCCAACTTTGAGCCTCCAATTCCATCGTTTTCCGTCGATTTGGTCGATTTGGTTTTGGTTTGGGGAAGAACAGGAGAGAGAAAAGTGTAGCCCGCGAAATCCGGTCGACCACCCGGTCAACCGGACCAGCGACCGGCCAGGCCAGCGAAGAACCCGGTCGACCGGCCGGAAACCGGACAGGCCGGTCCAGGAGCCGGTCCAACCGGGCCCCAGACCGGGCGCATCTTCGCGCCCTCCTTCGACCTCGACGTCCGGCGATCTTCACCACCACCACCATCGCAGGTATAACTTGCAGTTGTCACCTTGTAACCCCTCTTCCTTTTGCGATCTATCCCATCGAGCATTGCTTGTCTAGTGTTGCGAGACATTGCACGTGGCCCCGCATTGTGAGGTGTGTGTGTCGTGTTGAGTAAGGCATCCAAGCAAACACTCGTGTGGCAAGATAGCAAAAGCGAGGCTAACACTAACATAGTGCGTGAAAAAGCCCCAAAAACACAAGAAGAGTGCGAGTAGCACCATACATCCATACACCCATACATCCATACGCCCATACATACAAAAGTGTCCAAGTGCCACCAAAGATACAAACGAGTGCAAGTGCCACCATACACAAAAGAGAAAAAGCTTTTAAGCAAAGAGAGATACGAGAAGAGAGGCCGCGTGTGAATCTAGTTGTCTCTTCCTTTGCAACCGAAGCTTTGGCTCTCCTTGTGTTAGTGTGACACCGAGCATCCGTACATACACTTTTCCGCTCACTTTTGGTTGCACTAACCCCGCTTATCTCGTGTGTGTGTTCCACATCTTTTTCCGTGTTTATAGTGATCCTCACATCGACATTTGGATTTTTGGGACCTTACCCACTTTTAACAACATACTCGATCTTGGATTTGTCTTTTGGCTTTCCACAACACTCGCCTAACACCATATTTGCTAGCTTTTGCGTGTAGTTTTGCGTGTGTTCCCGATACACTTGATCTTGCATTCGGCTTGGTGGATTGCCTCAATACTATCTTACCTTGGTAAGAGTGCGAGGTAGTCTCCTTCCACTAACATACACAACATAGTTCTTGTCTTTGCATCATGGATAGGAGTGGAGATGATGCAAGGGATGGAGAAGTCCTCCGCAACACCGAGAGGTTGGCTACTCAACACAACCTATGGACGCAACGCCAAGAGTTCAAGGAGCAACTCACACTCTTCGAGACACGCATCGATGAGCAATACGATGAAGTGGCACACAACTTCTCCGTTGCGAACCAAGACTTGGCTCTCCTTCGCGAAGCTACGGACAACTTGAATGGCCAAATGGCGGCCAATGATGCGAACATGGAGCGGCGCATGGATAGCCTCGAGCGCGCCATCACCAACTTGGGTCGTCATCGTCGACACCGCTCTACTTCATCTTCATCAAGCTCGCCACAAGATTACTATTCTCATGGTGGCCTTTCGTCCTCAAGCTCCTCTTCAAGGCATGAAGACCATCATCGACCTCATCGCCCACAAGCTCGTCATGAAGACTCCCGCTCCAACTCTAGGCGTGGAGAAATACATCGTCATGCTCGTCCACATGAGCGTCCTCCACAAGACCAAGTCCTTCAACAAGATCGTCACCAAGCGGATCGCCATGCCCACCATGGGCGTGATGGCCATCCCCAAGACCAAGATCCTCAAGATCCACCTCAGCGAGATCTCCATCGCCACCCTCGCCATGATCAACGTGGACGAGGAGAACTACACCATGATCAAGATGAGAGACCCAACCTTGAGCACCGTCGTCAACCACCTCATCAAGATCTTCAACCACATCATCACCGTGAAGCAAGTGTGCACCTCCAACGCCAACCCAATGCTATGGTTGGCCGTAGAAGACCTCCTATTCCTCCTCAAGCCGCAAGAGATGAAGGTTCCCCTCCTCGTAGAAGAAACTTGGAGGATGAAGAGAACATGTTTGGAAGACTCAAGTTCACCATGCCAAAGTTCAAGGGAGAAGAAGATGCCGAGGCCTACCTCTCATGGGCACTCAAGGTTGACAAGATATTCCGCATCCACAACTACTCCGGTGCCAAGAAGGTGGATATGGCGTCCCTTGAGTTCGAGGACTACGCCAACACTTGGTGGGAGCAATTCCTCACTCTTCGAGAAGAAAAGGGTGAACCTCCAATTGACACTTGGGAAGAAATGAAGAAAGAGATGCATGCTCGCTTTGTCCCCACGCACTACATGACCGACCTCTTCAACAAGCTCCAAAAGTTGAAGCAAGGCACCAAGACCGTTGAGGAGTTCTACAAGGAGATGGAGCTCACGATGATGCGAGCCAACATCCAAGAGTCCGAGGACCAAACCATTGCTCGTTTCTTCAATGGCCTCAACTACCCCATCAAGAGGATCGTCGAGTTCCAACCATACTCCAACATGGTTGAGTTGGTCCATCAAGCGTCGAAGGCCGAGCGCCAAGTGATTGAGGACATCAAGTACTCCAAGGCCAAGACTTATTTCTCCTACAAGCTCGCTACATCGACTCCTCCTACTACATCAACTCCTCATGCTACAAGTGCCAAGGCCGACGTGTCCTCTACAACATCCAAGAAGCCGACTATCCAAAGTCGCATGAAGCAAACGGTCTCCTCCACCGCCTCCTCTAAGGCATCCACGGGACCCTCTAGTGTCACTTGCTTCAAGTGTGGCACCCAAGGTCACAAATCGTTTGAGTGCAAGAACACCAAGGTCATGATCACTATGGAGAATGGTGATATCGAGACGCTTGATGAGGATGAATATGAAGCCCTTGTGCAAGCCGCCGTGGAAAGTGAAGAAGCTTATGAGCAAGAATGTGGAGAAGATCCTCTCTTATGTGAGCATGACCCAAGTCCCTCACTTGTGGTCACAAGGGTGCTAACAACGCAACCTCATGATGTGGAAGAACAACGGTGCAACATCTTCCAAACCCGTGCCGGAATTGGTGGCAAGTCGATCAAGGTCATCATAGACGGTGGAAGTTGCCATAACCTTGCAAGCACCGAGTTGTGTGAGAAGCTCAACCTCACTCTCCGCAAGCATCCTCACCCTTACCATATCCAATGGTTGAGTGACAAGGGCAACGTCAAGATACAACATACCGTCACCGTCACTTTCAAGATTGGACCTTATGAGGATACTATTGAGTGTGACGTCGTACCCATGACGGTGTGCCACATGTTACTTGGCCGCCCTTGGCAATATGACAAGAAGGTTATACATGATGGTCTCTCCAACACATACACCTTCAAGGTCAACGACAAGAAGTTCGAGTTGCGCCCCATGACTCCTAGCCAAATCATCGCCGACAACGCGAAGGCTCTAGCGAGGGCACAACACCACGTCCACCATAGTGAGTTGAGAGGTGAGAGAGCGACCCACCAAATGGAGAGTGAGCGCCACAAACCATACATGAGTGAGCGAAAGAGCGTCCTCCTAGCCACCAAAAGCGAGTGGAGAGAAGTGCAAGCAAACCCAGCCACCATATTGCACTACGTCCTCATATGCAAGGGACCATCATCGGCGACTAACGACTTAACCAATATTCCTTCGTCTTTGTTGTCTCTTTTGAAGGAGTTTCAAGACGTCTTCCCCGATGAGCTCCCTCATGGACTACCACCACTTCGAGGCATTGAGCACGGCATCGACCTCATACCCGGCGCTCCGCTTCCAAACCGTGCCGCCTACCGCACCAACCCCGAAGACACAAAGGAGATCCAACGCCAAATACAAGATCTCCTCGCTAAAGGGTACGTCCGCGAAAGCCTTAGCCCTTGTGCGGTTCCCGTGATCCTTGTGCCTAAACCGGATGAGACGCAACGGATGTGTATGGATTGTCGCCCCATCAATGCCATTACCGTCCGTTACCGCCATCCCATTCCGCGTTTAGATGATATGCTCGATGAACTTTGTGGTGCCACGATTTTCTCTAAAATCGATTTGCGTAGTGGCTACCACCAAATCCGCATGGCTATTGGTGATGAATGGAAAACGGCATTCAAGAACAAACTTGGTCTATATGAATGGCTCGTTATGCCTTTCGGTCTTTCCAATGCTCCATCTACTTTCATGCGCCTCATGAATCACATCTTGCGTCCTCTCATTGGCAAGAGTGTGGTTGTCTATTTCGATGATATTCTCATCTATAGCAAAAGTCTCGAGGACCATGTGCAACATGTGAGAGAAGTCTTATGCATCTTGCGTCATGAAAAGCTTTATGCTAACCTCCCCAAATGCACCTTTGCTCAAAACAAATTGGTTTTTCTTGGTTTTGTGGTTTCCGCTAATGGAATTGAAGTTGACTCTTCCAAGGTGGAGGCCATCCATAATTGGCCTACCCCTACAAATGTTGGTCAAGTCCGAAGCTTCCATGGACTTGCCGGGTTTTACCGCCGCTTTGTGAAAGATTTTAGCACCATTGCTTGCCCTTTGAATGATCTTACCAAGAAGAATGTTCCGTTTGTTTGGGGCAAGGCCCAACAAAATGCTTTTGATGAGTTGAAGAAACGCCTTACCGAAGCTCCCCTTCTTGTTCTTCCAAATTTTGCCAAAACTTTTGAGATTGAGTGTGATGCAAGTGGGCTTGGTATTGGTGGTGTTCTTATGCAAGAGGGCAAACCCGTGGCATACTATAGCGAGAAGTTAGATGGCGCACGCCTCAACTATCCTATATATGACAAGGAGCTCTACGCTTTGGTTCGTGTTCTTGAAGTTTGGCAACACTATCTTTGGCCAAAAGAGTTTATCATTCATTCCGACCATGAGTCTTTGAAGTACTTGAAAAGCCAACACAATTTAAACAAACGTCATGCAAAATGGGTTGAGTTCATTGAGTCCTTCCCGTATGTCATCAAATACAAGAAGGGCAAGGACAATGTAGTGGCGGATGCTCTTTCCCGCAAAAACACCCTTTTGTTGACTCGCTTGGATTTTCATGTCTTGGGACTCGAAGAGATCAAAGAACTCTATCCTTCCGATTCTTTCTTTGCTCCAATTTTTGAGAAGTGCTCCATTGAACGAGGAGTGGATGATTTCTATTTGCATGATGGCTACTTGTTTAAAGCTAACAAGATTTGTATTCCCGAGTCTTCGCTTCGAAAATTGCTTTTGCAAGAGTCACATGGAGGTGGTCTCATGGGTCACTTCGGAAGAGAGAAGACATATGCCATGCTCTCGACCCACTACTATTGGCCAAGAATGTACCGCGACGTGGAACGCCTTTGCCGCCGGTGCACCACTTGCCTACAAGCTAAGTCTACCTCTAATCCCTATGGTCTTTATACGCCATTACCTATACCTTATGCACCATGGACGGATATTAGCATGGATTTTGTACTAGGGTTGCCTCGCACCAAACATGGTCATGATTCAATCTTTGTGGTAGTGGATAGGTTCTTGATACGTCCAATTTGCATCACTATTTTGTATCATAATTTGCTGTTATTCATTGATATATTTCATATTGGGACACAATACTTATGTTATTTCATCTATTTTGCATGTTTCATGATTATTTGGGGATCAAGCACCGGAGCCGAGATTCTCGCTGGAAAAAGCACCGTCAGAATGCAATATTTCGGAAGATCAACCGTGGAAGGGAGTTTTACCAAAAATCCTATTTTTCCGGATGACGAAGGAAGCCGAAGGAGGGGCCAGGAGGACCCAGGGTGGGCCCACACCCTAGGGCGGCGTGGCCCATGCCCTGGCCGCGCCGCCATGTGGTCTGGGGGGCCCACGACCCCTTTCGCCTCCTTTTCTTCGCGAAACCCTTCGTCCCGAAGACCTAAGCCACAGAGGAATCCTCACGAAGGGTTACAGCCGCCTCTGCGGGGCGGAGAACACCAGAGAGAAAAGAGCTCTCCGGCGGGCAGGAATCCGCCGGGGAAATTCCCTCCCGGAGGGGAAATCGACGCCATCGTCACCGCCATCGAGCTGGACATCATCTCCACCACCATCATCATCATCTCCACCATCATCACCGCCATCTCCACCGCTGGACATCGTCACCGCTGTAGCAATTTGGGTTTGATCTTGATTGTTGATAGGGGAAACTCTCCCGGTATTGATTTCTACTTGTTATTGATGCTATTGAGTGAAACCATTGAACCAAGGTTTATGTTCAGATTGTTATTCATCATCATATCACCTCTGATCATGTTCCATATGATGTCTCGTGAGTAGTTCGTTTAGTTCTTGAGGACATGGGTGAAGTCTAAATGTTAGTAGTGAACTATGGTTGAGTAATATTCAATGTTATGATATTTAAGTTGTGGTGTCATTCTTCTAGTGGTGTCGTGTGAACGTCGACTACACGACACTTCACCATATATGGGCCTAGGGGAATGCATCTTGTACTCGTTTGCCAATTGCGGGGTTGCCGGAGTGACGAAACCTAAACCCCCGTTGGTATATCGATGCAGGAGGGATCGCGGGATCTCAGAGTTTAAGGCTGTGGTTAGATTTATCTTAATTACTTTCTTGTAGTTGCGGATGCTTGCAAGGGGTATAATCACAAGTATGTATTAGTCCTAGGAAGGGCGGTACATTAGCACAGAGTTCACCCACACAACACTTATCAAAACAATGAAGATTAATCAACAGTATGTAGCGAAAGCACTAGACTAAAATCCCATGTGTCCTCGAGAACGTTTGGTCATTATAAGTAAACAAACCGGCTTGTCCTTTGTGCTAAAAAGGATTGGGCCACTCGCTGCAATTATTTCTCTCGCATTTTACTTACTCGTACTTTATTCATTTGTTACATCAAAACCCCCGAATACTTGTCTCGTGAGCATTTACAGTGAAACCTTCATCGAAACTGCTTGTCAACACCTTCTGCTCCTCGTTGGGATCGACATTCTTACTTATCGAAGATACTATGATACACCCCCTATACTTGTGGGTCATCAAGACTATTTTCTGGCGCCGTTGCCGGGGAGCGAAGCGCTATTGGTAAGTGGAATTGGTAAGGAAAACCTTTACTGTTTGTGCTGATTTTATTTCGCTTCGCTGCTATAACTCATAATGGAGAGATCTTCTCTTCAATTTCTATTTGGGAAATCTACTACTACTGCAACGGTAGTGGATGAGGCGCCATGTGAGGAAGTAATACCATATAAAATACCTACGAAAATTATTGAACATGTTATGGATAACCGCTATGAAGGGGATGGAACTGTCCATCCTGGTGATCATTTGCTGTTTTTGCATGAATTATGCGGGTTATTCAAATGTGCAGGTATTGCTATGAGTGAAGTTAGGAAGAAGCTATTCTCTATATCGCTGTCTGGTAAAGCGGCGCATTGGTATAAATTGCTGAAGAATGGTGATTCTCTTGATTGGGAGGACATTGTGCCTTTATTCTATTCCAAATTTTATCCTCCAAGTGAAATTCACAAAGATCGGAACCGCATATATAATTTCTGGCCTCATGATGGAGAGAGTATTGCCCAAGCTTGGGGGAGATTGAAGTCTTTAATGCTCAAATGCCCCATTCATGAGCTTCCTGGTAATGTTATTATTGATAATTTCTATGCAAGACTTTCTTTTCAAGACAAGACCTTGCTGGATACTTCTTGTTCTGGATCATTTACACGCAATAAAGAAGAGTTTAAAAGGGACCTTCTTGATCGGATCCAAGAAAATACCGAAGGTTGGGAGAACGACAAAGATAGAGAATCAGGTATAATTTATGATTATAAATGCATTGAAGCTTTTATGGATACTGATACATTTCGTAATATGAGTGCTATATATGGTCTTGATTCTCAAGTTGCTGCAAACCTTTATAAAGCTTTTGCCTCTCATTATGAATTGCCTAAGAAGAATTTTGATAAGTATCATGAACCATACAAAGATAAAATTGATTCATCTATTAATAAGTGTGTTGTAGTTGAAACTGCTGATCGTGTTATTCCAGAAGCTTATATTGAAAAAACTCCTTTTCCTGCTAAAATGAAAGAGTACTCGTTATAAATAGTGCGGTTCATAAAAGTGAAAAGAAACCTAGAGAACCCGAAGAACAAATAAAAGTTGAACTCTGCCGTTGCAATAGTTAAAGATCTTGTGACTGAAAATGTAGAGGATGGTCATATTATTTTCTCGTGAAGATGCTTCTAATATTGTTTCACATCCTAATAAACCCAAACAAGCTAGTGTTCCTATGCTATCTGTTAAAATTGGTGATCATTGCTATTATGGTTTATGTGATATTGGTGCAAGTGTTAGTGCTATTCCTTATGAGCTTTACACGGAGATTATGCACGAACTTGATTCTTGTGAACTTGAAGATATTGATGTGATTATTCAACTGGCTAATAGAGAAACTATTTCTCCAATTGGTATTGTTCGAGATGTGGAAGTTCTATGTGGTAAGATTAAATATCCTGCTGACTTTTTGGTACTTGGTTCTCGCTTGCTAGTGATTATTGTCCTATCATTTTTGGTAGACCTTTTCTAAATACTTGTGGAGCTATTATAGATTGCAAGAAAGAGAAAATTTTGACTAAATTTGCTGGTGAATCTTATGAGTTTAACTTTTCTAAATTTGCTAAAACTCCTTATAAAGCTGATTTTCCTAGTAATGATTTTAAAATGGAGCAGTGTGCATCTATTGTTCTTGTTCCTAATAATCCTTTGCAGCAACATTTGGAGGATAGCGAGAGTGAAGTTTTTAGGAAAGAAAGAGATGAGCTTGAGGAGATTTTTCTTCGCCAACCTATTCTCAAGCATGATTTACCTAGGTGGAAGATTTGGGTACAACACCGCCACCAAAGGAAGATCCTGTTTTTGATTTAAAGCCTTTGCCTGATAATCTTAAATACGCTCATATTGATGATAAGAAAATATATCCTGTTATTATTAGTTCTAAGCTTCAGAGTTTGAAGAAGAAAGATTATTGCAAATATTGAAGAAACACCGAGGTGCTATTGGCTATACTCTTGATGACTTGAAGGGGATTTCTCCCTCTATTTGCCAACATGCCATTAATATGGAAGATGATGCGAAGCTCGTTGTTGAACCTCAGCGTCGTCTAATTCCTAAGATGAAGGATGTGGTAAGAAATGAGGTATTGCGACTTCTTGAAGCTGGTATTATATATCCTATTGCTGATAGTAGATGGGTTAGTCCATGTGCATTGCGTTCCTAAGAAAGGAGGAATAACTGTTGTGCCTAATGATAATGATGAGCTCATACCTCAAAGAGTAGTTGTAGGTTATAGAATGTGCATTGATTATCGAAAAGTTAATAAGGTTACTAAGAAAGATCATTACCCTTTACCATTTATTGATCAAATGCTAGAAAGATTATCTAAAAATACTCATTTTTGTTTTCTTGATGGTTATTCTGGATTTTCACAAATTGCTGTTAAAGCTAAAGATCAAGAGAAAACCACTTTTACTTGTCCCTATGGAACTTATGCTTATAGGCGTATGCCTTTTGGTTTATGTAATGCTCCTGCTACTTTTCAAAGATGCATGTCCTGCTATTTTTCATGGTTTTTGTGAGAGTATTGTGGAAGTATTCATGGATGATTTTTCTCGTCTACGGGAATTCTTTTGATAGTTGCTTGCGAAACCTTGATAAAGTTTTGCAGAGATGTGAAGAAACTAACCTTGTTCTTAATTGGGAGAAATGCCACTTTATGGTTAATGAAGGAATTGTATTGGGACATAAAATTTCTGAGAAAGGTATTGAAGTTGATAGAGCTAAAATTGAAGCTATTGAGAAGATGCCCTATCCAAGGGATGTCAAAGGTATTCGTAGTGTTCTCGGACATGTTGGGTTTTATAGGAGATTTATTAAAGATTTCTCCAAGATTTCAAAGCCTCTTACTAATCTTCTTCAAAAAGATGTACCTTTTGTTTTTGATGATGATTGTAAGGAAGCTTTTGAAACTCTAAAGAAAGCCTTAACAACTGCTCCTATAGTTGAACCTCCCGATTGGAATTTACCTTTTGAAATTATGTGTGATGCTAGTGATTTTGCTTGTAGGCGCTGTTCTTGGACAGCGAGTAGATAAAAAATTAAATGTTATTCATTATGCTAGCAAGACTCTTGATGCTGCTCAAAGAAATTATGCTACTACTGAAAAAGAATTGTTAGCTGTAGTCTTTGCTTGTGATAAATTTAGATCTTATATTGTTGATTCAAAAGTTACAATTCATACCGATCATGCCGCAATTAGATACCTTATGACAAAGAAAGATGCTAAGCCAAGGCTCATTAGATGGGTACTTCTCTTGCAAGAATTTGATTTACATATTGTAGATAGGAAAGGTGATGATAATCCTGTTGCTGATAATCTGTCTAGATTGGAAAATATCGCTTATGATCCTGTTCCTGTTAATGATAGTTTTCCAAATGAACAATTGGCTGTAATAAAGGTGAGCTCGCGAGATAGTCCTTGGTATGCTGATTATGCTAACTTTATTGTTTCCAAGTACTTGCCTCCAACCTTTTCAGCTCAGCAGAGGAGGAAATTCTTTTATGACTTGAGGCATTATTTTCTGGGATGACCCACACTTATATAAAGAAGGAGTGGATGGTATTATGCGAAGGTGTGTTCCCGAATATGAACAACAAGAGATATTGAGTAAATGTCATGGCAGTGCTTATGGAGGACATCACGCCGGAGATAGAACCGCACAAAAGGTTCTACAATCAGGTTTTTATTGGCCAACTCTCTTCAAAGATGCAAGGAAGTTTATTTTATCCTGTGATGAATGTCAAAGGGTTGGTAATATCTCCAGACGCAATGAAATGCCTATGAATTATACTCTTGTTATCGAACCATTTGATTGTTGGGGATTTGACTTCATGGGACCTTTTCCCTCTTCAGAAGGTAACACGCATATACTTGTTGTTGTTGATTATGTTACTAAATGGGTGGAAGCCATACCTACAAAAAGTGCTGATGGTGAGACCTCTTTAAAAATGCTTTTAGATATTATTTTTCCTAGATTTGGAGTACCTAGATATATTATGACTGATGGAGGTTCTCATTTTATTCATGGAGGTTTTAGAAAAACTCTCGCTAGGTATGGTATTAATCATAGAATTGCTTCCGCTTATCACCCTCAAACTAGTGGTCAAGTAGAATTATCAAATAGAGAAATTAAATCTATCTTGCAGAAAACCGTTAATAAATCTAGAAAGAATTGGGCTAGTAAATTGAGAGACGCACTATGGGCTTATAGAACTACTTATAAAAACCCCATGGGAATGTCACCTTATAAAATGGTTTACGGAAAAGCTTGTCATTTACCTTTAGAACTAGAACACAAAGCTTATCGGGCTGTTAGAGAATTAAATAAAGATCCTAAACTTGCCGGTGATAAGAGGTTGCTACAATTAAGTTCTCTAGATGAATGGAGAAGTGAAGCTTATGAAAATGCTAAACTCTTTAAAGAAAAAGTTAAAAAATGGCATGATAGAAGGATCATCAAAAGAGAGTTTAATATTGGGGATAAAGTCCTATTGTATCGGTCTCGTCTCGGATTCTTTGCGGGGAAATTACTCTCGAAATGGGAAGGACCATATGTTGTTGAGGAGGTGTATCGTTCAGGAGCAATTAAAATTAGCTCTCTCCAAGGCAATGCTACGCAAGTGGTGAATGGACAAAGACTCAAGCATTATATTTCGGGTGATTCTTATAATGTTGATGTTGATATTATTCGAGTGGAAACACCGGAGGCTTACATCAAAGGACAAATTGACAGTCCGCCAGAACTCGACTTTGAATAGGTAACAATACTGGTAATGAAAAGTTCGCGATTTACTTTCCGAACATTATTTTTGTTGTTTTTGGAAAATATGAAAAATTACGAGTTCGAAACGGAGTGGAAAGGACGCACGAGGGCGTGCCACCATAGGCCGGCGCGGCCTGACCTGGGCCCGCGCCGACCTATGGTCTGGCCGCCTCGTTTCCCCTTTCCGACTCTAGTTCGACCTGGTACTTTCCGTTTGTTCTGAAAATTTTTATTATAAAATCCCCCGGACCCCTGGAGGTCCGTATATCGTTTTCTCGACGTGTTTTGTTTCGAGCTGTTTCTGCCAGGATCTGTTTTCAATCTAGGAGCACCATGGTCTCCAAGAACAAGGGCAAGGAGTTTCCGGATAAAGATGATCAGGATCGTAAGTGGAAAGAAGAGGACAAGAGCGTCAGGGAAGAAGCAAAGGAGGATGAAGAGGAAGTTGAAGAAGTTCCGCAAGAGCATCCACGCACCACCATTGCAAGCGTCGAAGTGGTGACCAACTCGCTCAACGCCAAGAAAAGCGCACGGATTAGGACCGGAGGAGGACTTCCCCGCCATTACCTAGCTCCAAGGACATCTTCTTCAGGCATTCACCATCCTTTCCACAATCTGATCTACAATAATCAAATTGAAAGGACTCCCAAGGCAGCACTGCCTAGCAATTGGGATATAGATCGTTCTAACAATGCAGGAAAGACGGAGCCCGAAGCTGAAGGTTGGGGAAATAACTCCAAGAGTTGGGACTCGTCGTCGGACATACTTCTTAACCGCGTCGAGCACAATTCGGAGATGATTCGCAACCTCATATACAGGATTGATGAGCTTCAGGAGCTCATTGAGAAGCTTGTCGAGAATTCATCACCACCATCGCCAAAGGAGTAATCCATCATCGGTATTGGCATCCCCTTGGTTTGTTCCAAGCTTGGGGGAGTGCCGCGGTATCACATTATCATTACCTTTTACTTTTTACTATCAAGTAGTGTCATATCATGAGTAGGGAAGTTATCGTATGAGATGGGTTGCAGTATGGAAGTATCTCTCCTTTAGTTTGTCTATGTATCCCTTGGTGTGAGTTATCGTTATGGAATATTAATAAGAAGTCTTATCATTTACATATTGCACATCTTATTTTAGTTTGCAATTTCTACCATATGATTGATCTTGATTTTAGTATTGGTACCACTTTGGGAGCATTAAGTAAATCTATTTGGTTTTGGCAAACTTAGCAATGGTCAATAGCAACAACACTTTGAGTTTAAGAAGAATAGAGGAAGTACATGTAGAAGATGTTATTATCTTTCTTATCAGCTCTTAGCTTAGTATTCTAGAGTTAAAACTGTTTGTGCTTACAAGTAAGATGCATGATTGTTTCTATCACATGTATATTTGTTTGTTTCCCTCAACTCCTATGCTTGCTAATTAACCTTGCTAGCCAAAGACCTGTACTGAGAGGGAATACTTCTCGTGCATCCAAACCTGAACCCAAACCTATGCCATTTGTGTCCACCATACCTACCTAATGCATGGTAATTTCTGCCATTCCAAGTAAATACTTCATGTGCTACCTTTAAACAATTCAAAACTTAGTATCTCTTATTTGTGTCAATGTTTCATAGCTCATGAGGAAGTATGTGGTGTTTTATCTTTCAATCTTGTTGGGCAACTTCCACCATTGGACTAGTGGCTTCATCCGCTTATCCAATAATTTTGCAAAAAGAGCTGGCAATGGGATTCCCAGTCCCAAATTAATTAGACTAAATAGACACTCCTCCATGGTATGTGATTGATGGCAGGCACCCGAAGGATTCGGTTAGCCATGGCTTGTGTAAGCTAAGGTTGGGAGGAGTGTCATCATCATCATAATAAAGCTAAAATAAAAAGGCACTCCTTCATGGTATGAGATTTGTTGGCAGGCACCCGAAGGATTCGGTTAGCCATGGTTTGTGAAAGAAAGGTTGGAAGGAGTGCCACATAAAATGAAAATAATATGGGAGCCGCTCTTTGGAGGTTTGTTTGGCAAGGGGGTTAGAGTACCCGCTACCAGTCGTTGACAACAACAAACACCTCTCAAAACTTTACTTTTGTTCTCTTTATATGATTTCAAAACTGAAAAGCTCTAGCACATGATTTAATCCCTGCTTCCCTTTGCGAAGGGCCTGTGTTTTACTTTATGTTGAGTCAGTAAACCTATTTCCCTCCATCTCAAGCAAGCATTTGAGTTGTTGTGATTAAACTATTATATTGTGATTTGTTTCATCATGTCTTTACTCTTCCTTGTTTAGTACAAGTTTTACCTGAATGAATATAGCTTTGAAAGTCATCAATGATTAATATGATTGAGTATGCAAATTTACCATAAGCCTTAATATGAGAGCGCTGCTCAATAGATGAATATAATCTGTTAAATGTTCTCTGACCAAGAACAAAGTTTGCCATCACCAATTATGATTTCCTATGCACCTTTATCTGTGATTACCTTATACTTGTTTCAAGTTGAATTATATGAGGAAGTTGTTTACTATAATGTCTTGTGTGAATGAATATGATGCTTCTTGTCCGTATTCTATTTATCGACTCTTCACTCCATAAACATGTGGACCTGTTTACTGGAGTTCGGTTTCGCTTGGGGACAAGCGAAGTCTAAGCTTGGGGGGAGTTGATACGTCCAATTTGCATCACTATTTTGTATCATAATTTGCTCGTTATTCATTGATATATTTCATATTGGGACACAATACTTATGTTATTTCATCTATTTTGCATGTTTCATGATTATTTGGGGATCAAGCACCGGAGCCAGGATTTTGCTGGAAAAAGCACCGTCAGAATGCAATATTTCGGAAGATCAACTGTGGAAGGGAGTTTTACCAAAAATCCTATTTTTCCAGATGACGAAGGAAGCCAGAAGGAGGGGCCAGGAGGACCCAGGGTGGGCCCACACCCTAGGGCGGTGCGGCCCATGCCCTGGCCGCGCCGCCATGTGGTCTGGGGGCCCACGACCCCTTTCGCCTCCTTTTCTTCGCGAAACCCTTCGTCCCGAAGACCTAAGCCACAGAGGAATCCTCACGAAGGGTTACGGCCGCCTCTGCGGGGCGGAGAACACCAGAGAGAAAAGAGCTCTCCGGCGGGCAGGAAACCGCCGGGGAAATTCCCTCCCGGAGGGGGAAATCGACGCCATCGTCACCGCCATCGAGCTGGACATCATCTCCACCACCATCATCATCATATCCACCATCATCACCGCCATCTCCACCGCTGGACATCGTCACCGCTGTAGCAATTTGGGTTTGATCTTGATTGTTTGATAGGGGAAACTCTCCCGGTATTGATTTCTACTTGTTATTGATGCTATTGAGTGAAACCATTGAACCAAGGTTTATGTTCAGATTGTTATTCATCATCATATCACCTCTGATCATGTTCCATATGATGCCTCGTGAGTAGTTCGTTTAGTTCTTGAGGACATGGGTGAAGTCTAATTGTTAGTAGTGAACTATGGTTGAGTAATATTCAATGTTATGATATTTAAGTTGTGGTGTCATTATTCTAGTGGTGTCGTGTGAACGTCGACTACACGACACTTCACCATTTATGGGCCTAGGGGAATGCATCTTGTACTCGTTTGCCAATTGCGGGGTTGCCGGAGTGACGAAACCTAAACCCCGTTGGTATATCGATGCGGGAGGGATCGCAGGATCTCGAGTTTAAGGTCTGTGGTTAGATTTATCTTAATTACTTTCTTGTAGTTGCGGATGCTTGCAAGGGGTATAATCACAAGTATGTATTAGTCCTAGGAAGGGCGGTACATTAGCACAGGTTCACCCACACAACACTTATCAAAACAATGAAGATTAATCAACCGTATGTAGCGAAAGCACTAGACTAAAATCCCATGTGTCCTCGAGAACGTTTGGTCATTATAAGTAAACAAACCGGCTTGTCCTTTGTGCTAAAAAGGATTGGGCCACTCGCTGCAATTATTTCTCTCGCATTTTACTTACTCGTACTTTATTCATATGTTACATCAAAACCCCCTGAATACTTGTCTGTGAGCATTTACAGTGAAACCTTCATCGAAACTGCTTGTCAACACCTACTGCTCCTCGTTGGGATCAACATTCTTACTTATCGAAGATACTACGATACACCCCCTATACTTGTGGGTCATCAGTTCTCTAAGATGGCTCATTTCATACCTTGCCATAAGAGCGATGCTGCTTCACACATTGCTTCATTGTTTTTCAGGGAAATTGTTCGCCTACATGGAGTACCGGCAAAGCATTGTGTCGGATCGAGACGTCAAGTTCATGAGTTATCTTTGGAAGTCGCTCATGGCCAAGTTTGGAGTGAAGCTCTTATTCTCATCATCCTCGCACCCGCAAACGGACGGCCAAACGGAAGTGGTCAATCGAAGCCTCTCCACCCTTCTACGCATCCTCGTGAAGAAAAACTTGAAGTCATGGGAGGAATGCATTCCACACGCGGAGTTCGCCTACAACCGCGCCAAGCACTCGACTACATCAAGGAGTCCCTTCATGGTCGTCTACGGGTTTGAGCCACTCACGGCACTCGACATACTCCCGCTTCCCCTTCATGAGCGGATCAATATGGACTTCGACAAGCGCACCGCCGCCGTCAAGAAACTTCATGAAGAAACAAGAGCTACCATTCAAGAACATGTGCTTCTTCAAGCTACCCGCCTCAACGCCAAGAAGAAGGAACGCATATTTCAAGAAGGCGACCTCGTTTGGATCCACCTCTGGAAGGAAAGATTCCCTCATGACCGCAACTCGAAGCTCAAGCCAAGAGGTGATGGTCCCTTCAAGGTCCTCAAACGCATCAACAACAACGCTTACGTCATCGACATCCCCACCTCCAAGTACTTGGTGAGCAACACATTCAATGTCTCCGACTTGTCGCCATATCATGAAGATGAGGAGACACACGAGTCGAGGACGACTCTTTCCCAAGGGGGGGGGGAGATGATGCGGGGTGGCCTTCGGTCACCTCCACACCAAGACCAACAAGTTCCCCAAGCGGACCGATGACACGAGCCCGAGCAAAGGCTCTACATGATGAGGTGAACTCGCTCCTCACCACCCTTGATCTTGGTACCCCTTTGGATGGATTGCTACCTCATGTCGACGTGCTATGTGTCATTAGGTACAAGGCGCATCAAGACCCCGGAGAGGAGGAGGCGCCAAGGTCAAGGGAGGGAGAGAAGTAGCTGGACATGGAGATGATCATGAAGCTGAAGCCGACATCGCTCGAAGCGCTCCAAGGAAGAGACGGACGCTGGCCGGTCCAGGACCCGGTCAGACCGGACCCTCAGCCGGGCGCCCCGGTCACAGGCCCGGTCAACCGGCCGCAAACCGGACCAGCTCCCTCGTACCGGACGACGACCGGACGCAGGACCGGAAACCTCGCAGTTTCCCGGTTTCCGACCGGTCGACCGGACCCCTGACCGGACGGCCCGGTCACAGGCCCGGTCAGACCGGACCCCAAACCGGATCTGACGAGAAGGTCCCACCAAACTGCCTTAACTTATCCATTCGCGTACCTGTTCGCCCTTGCTGGCCATGTGTGACTATATAAGTAGCTGGAACCCCTCCTTAGCTCTTCAGACTTGTTTTGAACTCAAACCTAACTTTGAGCTTAGTCTCCCTTGGGTATCATCCCTCTGTAATCAAGGCCATCCTTGTTGTTGATTGAGATATTGTTGAGTGAGATTCTAGTACAAGCAACTCTCTCTCCCTCACCAATCTCTTCTTCTCCAACACCAATCTCTCACCGGGAATTCTGCCGCGTGCCTCTTCCGGGTGATTCTATTGGCGTGGTCCATCGAGCCACGGGGGTAAGTATCGGGTGTATCGGGTTGGTGTGCGTGCGTGAGTACCGGTGTTCTTCGTGTTCCTCGTGTTCCTCGCGTTCTTCCATCTCAACCCTTGGTTTCGAAGTCAATCCGCGAGATCGGGCCACACACGGGGTCTTAGACCTCATCATATGGTATCAGCAGCTCTTGGTTACCGCGGATTTGACCCTCCACCCACCCGATTTCGTTCCTAGAAAATTTTCAAAAACAAAAAAAAATATAGCCCCAAATTGCCTTTGGACCGATCTGTGATTTGGTTGCGTTTTGAGTGGTTTTGTTCCGTGGATCTGGTGTTGTTGTGCTTGATCTACTATTTCCCCAACTTTGAGCCTCCAATTCCATCGTTTCCCGTCTGTTTGGTCGATTTGGTTTTGGTTTGGGGAAGAACAGGAGAGAGAAAAGTGCAGCCCGCGAAATCCGGTCGACCACCCGGTCAACCGGACCAGCGACCGGCCAGGCCAGCCAAGAACCCGGTCGACCGGCCGGAAACCGGACAGGCCGGTCCAGGAGCCGGTCCAACCGGGCCCCAGACCGGGCGCATCTTCGCGCCCTCCTTCGACCTCGACGTCCGGCGATCTTCACCACCACCACCACCACCACCACCATCGCAGGTATAACTTGCAGCTATCACCTTGTAACCCCTCTTCCTTTTGCGATCTATCCCATCGAGCATTGCTTGTCTAGTGTTGCGAGACATTGCACGTGGCCCCGCATTGTGAGGTGTGTGTGTCGTGTTGAGTAAGGCATCCAAGCAAACACTCGTGTGGCAAGATAGCAAAAGCGAGGCTAACGCTAACATAGTGCGTGAAAAAGCCCCAAAAACACAAAAAGAGTGTGAGTAGCACCATACATCCATACACCCATACATCCATACGCCCATACATACAAAAGTGTCCAAGTGCCACCAAAGATACAAACGAGTGCAAGTGCCACCATACACAAAAGAGAAAAAGCTTTTAAGCAAAGAGAGATACGAGAAGAGAGGCCGCGTGTGAATCTAGTTGTCTCTTCCTTTGCAACCGAAGCTTTGGCTCTCCTTGTGTTAGTGTGACACCGAGCATCCGTACATACACTTTTCCGCTCACTTTTGGTTGCACTAAACCCGCTTATCTCGTGTGTGTGTTCCACCTCTTTTTCCGTGTTTATAGTGATCCTCACATCGACATTTGGATTTTTGGACCTTACTCACTTTTAACAACATACTCGATCTTGGATTTGTCTTTTGGCTTTCCACAACACTCGCCTAACACCATATTTGCTAGCTTTTGCGTGTGTTCCCGATACACTTGATCTTGCTTTCGGCTTGGTGGATTGCCTCAATACTATCTTACCTTGGTAAGAGTGCGAGGTAGTCTCCTTTCACTAACATACACAACATAGTTCTTGTCTTTGCATCATGGATAGGAGTGGAGATGATGCAAGGGATGGAGAAGTCCTCCGCAACACCGAGAGGTTGGCTACTCAACACAACCTATGGACGCAATGCCAAGAGTTCAAGGAGCAACTCACACTCTTCGAGACACGCATCGATGAGCAATACGATGAAGTGGCACACAACTTCTACATTGTGAACCAAGACTTGGCTCTCCTTCGCGAAGCTACGGACAACTTGAATGGCCAAATGGCGGCCAATGATGCGAACACGGAGCGGCGCATGGATAGCCTCGAGCGCGCCATCACCAACTTCGGTCGTCATCGTCGACACCGCTCTACTTCATCTTCATCAAGCTCGCCACAAGATTACTATTCTCATGGTGGCCTTTCATCCTCAAGCTCCTCTTCAAGGCATGAAGACCATCATCGACCTCATCGCCCACAAGCTCGTCATGAAGACTCCCGCTCCAACTCTAGGCGTGGAGAAATACATCGCCATGCTCGTCCACATGAGCGTCCTCCACAAGACCAAGTCCTTCAACAAGATCGTCACCAAGCGGATCGCCATGCCCACCATGGGCGTGATGGCCATCCCCAAGACCAAGACCCTCAAGATCCACCTCGGCGAGATCTCCGTCGCCACCCTCGCCATGATCAACGTGGACGAGGAGAACTACACCATGATCAAGATGAGAGACCCAACCTTGAGCACCGTCGTCAACCACCTCATCAAGATCTTCAACCACATC
Organism: Lolium rigidum; assembly: GCF_022539505.1. Lineage (NCBI taxonomy): Eukaryota > Viridiplantae > Streptophyta > Magnoliopsida > Poales > Poaceae > Lolium > Lolium rigidum. The sequence continues at coordinate 178,293,158 of NC_061514.1, read as the reverse complement.
ATCACCATGAACCAAGTGAAGCAAGTGTGCACCTCCAACGCCAACCCAATGCTATGGTTGACCGTAGAAGACCTCCTATTCCTCCTCAAGCCGCAAGAGATGAAGGTGCCCCTCCTCGTAGAAGAAACTTGGAGGATGAAGAGAACATGTTTGGAAGACTCAAGTTCACCATGCCAAAGTTCAAGGGAGAAGAAGATGCCGAGGCCTACCTCTCATGGGCACTCAAGGTTGACAAGATATTCCGCATCCACAACTACTCCGGTGCCAAGAAGGTGGCTATGGCGTCCCTTGAGTTCGAGGACTACGCCAACACTTGGTGGGAGCAAGTCCTCACTCTTCGAGAAGAAAAGGGTGAACCTCCAATTGACACTTGGGAAGAAATGAAGAAAGAGATGCATGCTCGCTTTGTCCCCACGCACTACATGACCGACCTCTTCAACAAGCTCCAAAAGTTGAAGCAAGGCACCAAGACCGTTGAGGAGTTCTACAAGGAGATGGAGCTCACGATGATGCGAGCCAACATCCAAGAGTCCGAGGACCAAACCATTGCTCGTTTCTTCAATGGCCTCAACTACCCCATCAAGAGGATCGTCGAGTTCCAACCATACTCCAACATGGTTGAGTTGGTCCATCAAGCGTCGAAGGCCGAGCGCCAAGTGATTGAGGACATCAAGTACTCCAAGGCCAAGACTTATTTATCCTCCAAGCTCGCTACATCGACTCCTCCTACTACATCAACTCCTCATGCTACAAGTGCCAAGGCCGACGTGTCCTCTACAACATCCAAGAAGCCGACTATCCAAAGTCGCATGAAGCAAACGGTCTCCTCCACCGCCTCCTCTAAGGCATCCACGGGACCCTCTAGTGTCACTTGCTTCAAGTGTGGCACCCAAGGTCACAAATCGTTTGAGTGCAAGAACACCAAGGTCATGATCACTATGGAGAATGGTGATATCGAGACGCTTGATGAGGATGAATATGAAGCCCTTGTGCAAGCCACCGTGGAAAGTGAAGAATCTTATGAGCAAGAATGTGGAGAAGATCCTCTCTTATGTGAGCATGACCCAAGTCCCTCACTTGTGGTCACAAGGGTGCTAACAATGCAACCTCATGATGTGGAAGAACAACGGTGCAACATCTTCCAAACCCGTGCCGGAATTGGTGGCAAGTCGATCAAGGTCATCATAGACGGTGGAAGTTGCCATAACCTTGCAAGCACCGAGTTGTGTGAGAAGCTCAACCTCACACTCCGCAAGCATCCTCACCCTTACCATATCCAATGGTTGAGTGACAAGGGCAACGTCAAGATACAACATACCGTCACCGTCACTTTCAAGATTGGACCTTATGAGGATACTATTGAGTGTGACGTCGTACCCATGACGGTGTGCCACATGTTACTTGGCCGCCCTTGGCAATATGACAAGAAGTCTATACATGATGGACTCTCCAACACATACACCTTCAAGGTCAACGACAAGAAGTTCGAGTTGCGCCCCATGACTCCTAGCCAAATCATCGCCGACAACGCGAAGGCTCTAGCGAGGGCACAACACCACGTCCACCATAGTGAGTTGAGAGGTGAGAGAGCGACCCACCAAATGGAGAGTGAGCGCCACAAGCCATACATGAGTGAGCGCAAGAGCGTCCTCCTAGCCACCAAAAGCGAGTGGAGAGAAGTGCAAGCAAACCCATCCACCATATTGCACTACGTCCTCATATGCAAGGGACCATCATCGGCGACTAACGACTTAACCAATATTCCTTCGTCTTTGTTGTCTCTTTTGAAGGAGTTTCAAGACGTCTTCCCGGATGAGCTCCCTCATGGACTACCACCGCTTCGAGGCATTGAGCACCGCATCGACCTCATACCCGGCGCTCCGCTTCCAAACCGTGCCGCCTACCGCACCAACCCCGAAGACACAAAGGAGATCCAACGCCAAATACAAGATCTCCTCGCTAAAGGGTACGTCCGCGAAAGCCTTAGCCCTTGTGCGGTTCCCGTGATTCTTGTGCCTAAACCGGATGAGACGCAACGGATGTGTATGGATTGTCGCCCCATCAATGCCATTACCGTCCGTTACCGACATCCCATTCCGTGTTTAGATGATATGCTCGATGAACTTTGTGGTGCCACGATTTTCTCTAAAATCGATTTGCGTAGTGGCTACCACCAAATCCGCATGGCTATTGGTGATGAATGGAAAACGGCATTCAAGACCAAACTCGGTCTATATGAATGGCTCGTTATGCCTTTCGGTCTTTCCAATGCTCCATCTACTTTCATGCGCCTCATGAATCACATCTTGCGTCCTCTCATTGGCAAGAGTGTGGTTGTCTATTTCGATGATATTCTCATCTATAGCAAAAGTCTCGAGGACCATGTGCAACATGTGAGAGAAGTCTTATGCATCTTGCGTCATGAAAAGCTTTATGCTAACCTCCCCAAATGCACCTTTGCTCAAAAAAATTTGGTTTTTCTTGGTTTTGTGGTTTCCGCTAATGGAATTGAAGTTGATTCTTCCAAGGTGGAGGCCATCCATAATTGGCCTACCCCTACAAATGTTGGTCAAGTCCGAAACTTCCATGGACTTGCCGGGTTTTACCGCCGCTTTGTGAAAGATTTTAGCACCATTGCTTGCCCTTTGAATGAGCTTACCAAGAAGAATGTTCCGTTTGTTTGGGGCAAGGCCCAACAAAATGCTTTTGATGAGTTGAAGAAACGCCTTACCGAAGCTCCCCTTCTTGTTCTTCCAAATTTTGCCAAAACTTTTGAGATTGAGTGTGATGCAAGTGGGCTTGGTATTGGTGGTGTTCTTATGCAAGAGGGCAAACCCGTGGCATACTATAGCGAGAAGTTAGATGGCGCATGCCTCAACTATCCTATATATGACAAGGAGCTCTACGCTTTGGTTCGTGTTCTTGAAGTTTGGCAACACTATCTTTGGCCAAAAGAGTTTATCATTCATTCCGACCATGAGTCTTTGAAGTACTTGAAAAGCCAACACAATTTAAACAAACGTCATGCAAAATGGGTTGAGTTCATTGAGTCCTTTCCGTATGTCATCAAATACAAGAAGGGCAAGGACAATGTAGTGGCGGATGATCTTTCCCGCAAAAACACCCTTTTGTTGACTCGCTTGGATTTTCATGTCTTGGGACTCGAAGAGATCAAAGAACTCTATCCTTCCGATTCTTTCTTTGCTCCAATTTTTGAGAAGTGCTCCATTGAACGAGGAGTGGATGATTTCTATTTGCATGATGGCTACTTGTTTAAAGCTAACAAGATTTGTATTCCCGAGTCTTCGCTTCGAAAATTGCTTTTGCAAGAGTCACATGGAGGTGGTCTCATGGGTCACTTCGGAAGAGAGAAGACATATGCCATGCTCTCGACCCACTACTATTGGCCAAGAATGTACCGCGACGTGGAACGCCTTTGCCGCCGGTGCACCACTTGCTTACAAGCTAAGTCTACCTCTAATCCCTATGGTCTTTATACGCCATTGCCTATACCTTATGCACCATGGACGGATATTAGCATGTATTTTGTACTAGGGTTGCCTCGCACCAAACATGGTCATGATTCAATCTTTGTGGTAGTGGATAGGTTCTCTAAGATGGCTCATTTCATACCTTGCCATAAGAGCGATGATGCTTCACACATTGCTTCATTGTATTTCAGGGAAATTGTTCGCCTACATGGAGTACCGCAAAGCATTGTGTCGGATCGAGACGTCAAGTTCATGAGTTATCTTTGGAAGTCGCTCATGGCCAAGTTTGGAGTGAAGCTCTTATTCTCATCATCCTCGCACCCGCAAACGGACGGCCAAACGGAAGTGGTCAATCGAAGCCTCTCCACCCTTCTACGCATCCTCGTGAAGAAAAACTTGAAGTCATGGGAGGAATGCATTCCACACGCGGAGTTCGCCTACAACCGCGCCAAGCACTCGACTACATCAAGGAGTCCCTTCATGGTCGTCTACGGGTTTGAGCCACTCACGGCACTCGACATACTCCCGCTCCCCCTTCATGAGCGGATCAATATGGACTTCGACAAGCGCACCGCCGCCGTCAAGAAACTTCATGAAGAAACAAGAGCTACCATTCAAGAACATGTGCTTCGTCAAGCTACCCGCCTCAACGCCAAGAAGAAGGAACGCATATTTCAAGAAGGCGACCTTGTTTGGATCCACCTCCGGAAGGAAAGATTCCCTCATGACCGCAACTCGAAGCTCAAGCCAAGAGGTGATGGTCCCTTCAAGGTCCTCAAACGCATCAACAACAACGCTTACGTCATCGACATCCCCACCTCCAAGTACTTGGTGAGCAACACATTCAATGTCTCCGACTTGTCGCCATATCATGAAGATGAGGAGACACACGAGTCGAGGACGACTCTTTCCCAAGGGGGGGGGGAGATGATGCGGGGTGGCCTTCGGTCACCTCCACACCAAGACCAACAAGTTCCCCAAGCGGACCGATGACACGAGCCCGAGCAAAGGCTCTACATGATGAGGTGAACTCGCTCCTCACCACCCTTGATCTTGGTACCCCTTTGGATGGATTGCTACCTCATGACGACGTGCTATGTGTCATTAGGTACAAGGCGCATCAAGACCCCAGAGAGGAGGAGGCGCCAAGGTCAAGGGAGGGAGAGAAGCAGCTGGACATGGAGATGATCATGAAGCTGAAGCCGACGTCGCTCGAAGCGCTCCAAGGAAGAGACGGACGCTGGCCGGTCCAGGACCCGGTCAGACCGGACCCTCAGCCGGGCGCCCCAATCACAGGCCCGGTCAACCGGCCGCAAACCAGACCAGCTCCCTCGTACCGGACGACGACCGGACGCAGGACCGGAAACCTCGCAGTTTCCCGGTTTCCGACCGGTCGACCGGACCCCTGACCGGACGGCCCGGTCACAGGCCCGGTCAGACCGGACCCATGACCGGACAGCCCGGTCACAGGCCCGGTCAGACCGGATCCCAAACCGGATCTGACGGGAAGGTCCCACCAAACTGCCTTAACTTATCCATTCGCGTATCTGTTCGCCCTTGCTGGCCATGTGTGACTATATAAGTAGCTGGAACCCCTCCTTAGCTCTTCAGACTTGTTTTGAACTCAAACCTAACTTTGAGCTTAGTCTCCCTTGGGTATCATCCCTCTGTAATCAAGGCCATCCTTGTTGTTGATTGAGATATTGTTGAGTGAGATTCTAGTACAAGCTACTCTCTCTCCCTCACCAATCTCTTCTTCTCCAACACCAATCTCTCACCGGGAATTCTGCCGCGTGCCTCTTCCGGGTGATTCTATTGGCGTGGTCCATCGAGCCACGGGGGTAAGTATCGGGTGTATCGGGTTGGTGTGCATGCGTGAGTACCGGTGTTCTTCGTGTTCCTCGTGTTCCTCGCGTTCTCCCATTTCTACCAATGGAGCCAGGCGAAGTGCAAAACTCCGATAACATGAGAAAGCAGGGCACAAACGCCTACTGCATCACCCCCAACTTAATACCAATCTTATTAGCAACGTCAAGAGCATCGGGTCAGATTCGTCTTGCCGTCCAGCCTGAGTATGGTATCAAAAAACTCACAAGCAATTTGATATCTGCTTCGGTTAAATCAACAAACCTTTGTGCACATATGTGAGAAGTGCTCACATGTGATTGTCCCAAAAGAATCAGCACTGAAAAGCCTCATTGCTAGCTCGTACATCAGGTCTGGTGCAGCCCTGTGCAGTGTACTCGGAGCATAGTTAGAGCATGTCTAACATGCCCCGTATTTTGCTGCCCCGTATAAGTCTCTTACTTCGCCCCGTATCGAAAAACTGCTCCATTTCGATCCATTCCGTCTAGCAGACCCCGTATTTCGCCCCGTATTTTCAAAAATAAAAACCCCGGGAAGTTCATCTTCATTGATCATACTAGGGATCATACATACATATTGATCATACTACGGATCATACTACATCTAACTAAGCATCAACCTACGTCTAGTCGTCAAGGATGACGTAGGGGATGAAGGCGATCCTCGCCGCCTCCTCCTGCGCCTGCCGCGCCTCCCGCGCCTGCCGCGCCTCGAACTCCTGGACGGCGGCGATGGCCGCCGCCTGCTCGTCTGCCTCCGCCCGAGCTTTCTCGGCGGCCTCCGCCTCGGATTCGGCCACCGCACGGCGGTAGGCCGTCTCCTCTTCCGCCGCCGCGTCTTCCTCCTCGCCGCCTCCGCTTCCTCCGCCGGCGGTGCTGCCGATGGTGGCCCTCCATGCCGCCAACGCCGCGCGGTCGCGCCGCCACTGCGCGCGCCATTTCTCGAACGCTTCGCCGCTCATCGGCTTGAGCGGCGGGTCCTGCTTGTACCACCGCCCACCCGCGGCGTACTCCCGGAGCGGCTCCGGCACGTACAGCGCGCCGGCGTACTTGCGAGCCGCGCGGCGGCTCCCGGCGGCGGACAGCTTGCACTTGAGCCGCCACGCATCCTCTACGGTGTCCGGCGAGCGGGATCGCTTCGATCCGCTCGCGGGCGGCGCTACTGCGGCGGCGGGAGTCCATCCTGGCTTGGGGGTGGAATGCGGCGCGGAGGAGCGGCTAATTGCTCGCCGGAGCAGGAGGAGGAGGCGGCGGCGCACGGCGGAGCTAGGGTTGCGAGTGAGGGGTTAACCCCTCACTCGCACCTGCGCCAACTATATGTACGGGGCGACGGGGCCGATTTCCTGGGCCCCGTATTCCGCCGAAACGGGGCGGCCCGAATACGGGGCCTGCTAGACGGCCCAAACCGCGCCTGCCCCGTATGTCGCCGGAATTTTACGGGGTGGGCGGGTTATACGGGGCCCGTTAGACATGCTCTTAGGAAGCATGTGCGGTGCGAGTTTATCCAGGCGAGGGAGCAGCTCGTGTGGGCGACGTAGAGGACGCTTGATGCTTCGGGTGTTCCATATTGACGACGAAGGTTAGGAACCGGATCCACGCGCAAGACGCAACCAGCCCCGATCCCGTCAAGACAGCGACGAGACGGCGCGGTCGCCGGCGGCCGTGACCTTGGTGAGGGCCCAGGCCAGCAGGTCCCTCCCTGCTGCGTCCCTCCAGACAGGCACCAGCAACAAAGGTGTTACGTTTTCTGACCAAAGCCGTGAGCCAACAGAGGAAGACGCACCAGTGTGAACCTGGCGACCGCCGTAGAGATCTTGAAGGAGGCGGCACAAGGGCGACGGAAGAAGATTGGAATTGACCCCGTCCGGCGTGAAGGACGGTTGGGTGTTATGTGGTAGTAGGACGGCACGAGGAGCCGCCTTCGGCTGCCGCCTCCGCCACCGAATTCCGGTGGGCCGTTCCGCGCCGCCCCTACTCCTCTGCACGCCGCCAGCTCCCCACTTCCTTTTCTACGGCAATCACGGGGTTTCACAAACTTGCAATCGATCTCAGGTTTTGATCGAGATACCGAGTCCTCTTTATACACGCACACCATGAGAGTTGATCGTCTGGGAGCTGAGTTTGCCTCCGAGTCGCGAAGTCTCCGTGTAGGAGTCATCCGGACGCCTGGAAGTAGAGTTAACTTCGGTCACGCTAGAACTATTCCGTTTTTCTACACAGTTTTTACGTGCAGGAAAGAAAAGGAACAAGGGAACGGACTGCACGGTCTTTTTGATGGACGAAACGGTTTTAGGTTGCGCGGTTTTTTTGACGGACGAAAATTTATTTTGGTTTTTTTGACCTACCAACACCACCGATCCGTAACTTATTAGTAGATATATATATATATATATATATATATATATATATATATATATATATGCTATTCTCGAACCGGTTCGAGAATAACTATTCTCGAACCTTTTCTGAACTTCCCACTTATTTGCACGTGAACTTCCTGATGGAACACTATAATTCCATGTTTTGGCGGACAATGTTTTGAGGCTGATTTTGGAAGTGTTTATCGGAATGATGCATATGATATACCGTTGGGAAGCTACAGAAATTTCGCAACCTTTTTGTTCAGAAACTGTTCCCAAATTCGTAACGGTATAAAAGTAAATTTAAATATACAAAACTATATTTTCGCGGATTTCTGCATTTCCGTGTAGTTTTTTCAGTCTAATTTTTAAATCGTTTGTCCGATTTATGCATATGATATACCGTTAGAAAGGTATGCAAATTGCGCAACTTTTTTATGTTCAATGGTTTTCCAAATTATGTATGGTTTAAGAGCAGATTTGAAACTACGTTAAACTATTGTCCGAACTTCTTAATTTTTTGTACTGTCTTTTGGGATTTTGTCCGAACCATTTCTCAAAATGGTACAAATGATATGGCTCTTGAAAGATATTGGTTAGGCGCAAGTTTTTATGTTGAATAGTTTTCCAAATTCTAAACGGTTTAAGATTAATTTCAGAAATATGGAAAATGTGTTATGACGTCGACATATGAACATTTTGAAATTGGATTACCTAGATTGATTATGTGTGGCATGGCGGTACATTTGAGTATTAGCAGAGTCATATCACTATCGATTGCACGGGGTGGATGCCGATTTGGGCAATCGGAGCACGTGTGAATGGTTTCTATGTGTATGATTTCCGTCCAGGAAAAATAGACTACATGAACTGCCTTGTAAATAGGTGTGAACTTCTCCCAACATGTTAGTGAACCTCCGATCGCAGTGTAAAAGTTCCATATTGTATATTGTTTTTGTCGAAGTTTTCAAACCGTTTATGAAAATGATGCAAATAAAATATCGTTGGAAAGCTATGCAGATTCCACAACCTTTTCATATAGGACGTTTCCTAAAATGTTTCATAACTAAAGACCAATTTAAAATGTACCAAAGTATGGAATTTTTAACTTGTCTATTTTTGTGGTATTTTTACGGTGAACTTCTTTGATTTTGTACAATGAACCGCTGAAGCTCAAAGAGTAAGCTCATATTTGCTCATATTTAAACGGTGTATGGCTTTCTAGATTTAAAATCAGAACTTCGGACATGCTAACAAGTGAACCGTTGTTTTTTTGCAAGTGAACTTCAAATATCTCCTTCCAACTTTTGTTATATGTTTTTTGAGTGAGAGATCTTTCAATTGCTTTATTCAGCAAATTCAAATGATTTGTCGAGTTGAAATAAACAAAATCAAACTTCACGACACAAAAAAATATTACCTATTGTTCCTCGTGGACGAATTGAACTATTTTGCCAAGAATAAATGAACTACCGTTGCTCGATGTAAAGTGAACTTCTCATACAAACAAAGTGCTCCTCGGAACTTACTTTTAACTAATACTATGCATCCAATAAGAGTGAACTGTCAAGATAAAAAAAAGTGAACTTTTGCCAAGAATAAAAGATGAGTGGAATTGAACTATTCGATTAATTTAATAGGACCTCTCATCTTGCACCGTGCAATTCTGATTCTTTTTTATTGTGCACTTTTGACTAAAATTGCCAACACATATGGCACTAACTTCCGTAAAACAAAATTGAACTTTCAGCGTAAATAAAAATGAACTTCTTATTTTTTCTATCACACATCAACACAAGTATATGTTATTCATTTCCCCAAATTATTACAAGTAATCACAGCTGAAGGCAAAAGTGAACTATCAGACACAGTAGCATTTCACGGAGGAAAAATGGTACACAACCTCTGTGACACAGTAGCACTTCATCAAGTTACAGTTTTAATCCCCGACCACGCGCACAGGACTGCTAGTGTATGTGCTGGTGGACTTCCTGTCCATGCACAACCAACTTCCAGGGGATCAAGCTGCAGAACGACTGCACAAGGGAGTAGGAAAATGAGATCAAATATCAGAAGTGTCACTTATAAACTATCACAATGTAAGTATGCTTGACAGATATAAGAGGTGACTTTTGCATCACCATTTGAAACAATAAACTTCGATCCTCCCTATTAGTCTCTCCCAAAAATTACAATTGATGTAGATACTGCTAAGTTAAGAATTAATAAAACTGCATCATAATTCACAGCCTAGCAGTTGAGCACCCACTTTAAATCCTTTTACAAAGCTTCTCACAGAGATTATCATCCAAGACCTTTTCTTTTCTTTCTGAAACCAACTTATCCAACCTTGCAATCTGTACCAAGAAGTACTTCTAATTAGCAGTTGCTAGCACTGAAAAATAGTAAAAGTGGCAGATAAGAGGTGTGGCACGATAACAAAAATGGTCATTCATCAGTTCTCAAAATACCACATGCATGGCTTCTCAAAGAAGGATCAATACCAGACTTGAAAATAGAATAGGAACAGATGGCACTACACTGCAAACTCCCCAAAATCGCGCAGCGGACAACCAAAGATGTGCGAAGTTAACATACCTGAAGATGGAACTGCACATGCCCGCTGCGCAGAGCAACGTGAACTACCACGGCGGGGCATGTGAACTCCCGTGGCGGAGCTTGTCCCATGGCGGCTGCTGCTATGCGGGAGAGCCGGAGTTCATGGCGGCGCTGCTACGAGTACACGCATGAACTAGCAGCAGTTATTTTGCATTCAAAAATGGTCTTCTATAGGTAATGAACTGGACTAAATGCACAAACTCAATAAGTTAGGATATTGGCATAGCTACTGAACCATCTAGTGTTATTTACGCACCTGTACAATGCATATCTTTCAGCCGCCAAAAAAGGTTGTTAAATGCTACAGAAAATTAACTAATGCATCATCTGTTTCCTGATATTTCAAACTTTATTTTTTGTCAGGAATCATGACATCTCAACTGCCACTCTACTTGAAAAAAAATCATCCAGAATCAGCGTTTACTGCCTTTTAAAAATTGTAGGTTGCAACATCAAAAGACTTCACACTTTCATATATTTCAAATGGTGAATAAATCTAAAAGAAATTCGGTCATATATATATTTGTCTAGCATAATAATAGTTTGTAAGGGCGAGCTACTTTGCACATATTATCACCACTTCCAGAATAAACGAGATTTCCACTTTCATCAGCAAATGCTAGTGTTGACCTTGGACTGAAATATAAAATAATTCAGAGCGGAAGCAAGCAAGGATTCTATTATACTGAATTCTTTTTACAATTTCTGAAACAAACTTCAGTTTTTATGCCTAGCGAACTTCATTTTATTTGCAGAGTGAACTTCACTTTTAGTTTGTTTCATAAATGAATAAAATGAACTTTCTCAATCTAATAATTGCTGCACATTGTTTGGTTTCTATAACTGCACCTTACATTGTTTTTTTGTACAGAACTTCCTATATCAATGAAGTTAACGTCCTGACAAAAATATAAGTTTCTCAAGCAGAAGTGAACCTTGCAACCCAACAAAATGAATTTAGTTTTAGCACCTACAGCAAGAACACGTACCGCTGGAAAGGCCTCGCGCGCTGCTACAGCAACGCCTACTGCATTCTCAGCTCAACAACACCAAGATCTAGACGAGTATGCACCACCACAGTACTCCTGTCAAATAATTGATCTGCAACAGAACCAAATTGTGTAAGGTTAACTCCCAGGATGCTCACAGTGGCTCAGCACGATGGTTACCGTAGGGAGGTGCTAGCCAAATACTGCAAGTGTGATGTTTAAATTTTTTGTTAGTGAATGACCAGATGTTCATCAAGTGAACTTCAGATGTTCATCATCTAAACTTCACTATGTATCGATGTTTTTCCACAATATATTTCTAACACCGTGTGATTCTGATATTAGAACAATATTGGAATAGTGTTCTGCCTGTTTATACACACATGCACTTCCAGCAAGGGGGCAGGACTCTGGCGTACGCAGGGGCAACACGCGAGCTCTGAGCACGGTGGACTCCTGATGGGGGCACGGTGAACTTACCGGATGAAATCAGCTGAGGTAAAACAGGAAGAATTTGAGTGCTCATGCCCTGTGAAGGTAATTTTTCATACATAAGTATAATAGATGAATTGGCACACACACATGACATCCTATAGCCTGTGAATACTGAATATCAGGACAGCTAGTAGAATAAAGATAGTTAAGCCATGCACACTACCAGATGGCAAATTGCAGCGAGACAAACACAAGATGAACTTCTAGCATGAGACGAACTGGACTTCACTTTTTTTAAAAGTTCACACAATTTTGAGTGCTGGTAGAGCATGCTTAGTCTATGATAGCAATAAAATTATGTCAAGGAAGTGCCATTACCTACTAACCATAATAGTAGAATAAAATTGCAATTTTTTGACTCCTGAGTTTACTCGAACTCCTCCACTTTTCCGTTCTTTTTTCAGAGTGGGCTTCTGGTGCACCATGGCCGACGATTTTGGTCTCTCAGGATTGTGCATGTCAAAAGCGTTTTTCTGTTTGAGCCCTAGCCGACAGCTTGACCAAAGCGTATTTGTCTCAGTGTCAGGGGCCGTGTCAGGTGCATCTCAATTCTCCCGGGTTCATGGACGGCAGTCAACGCAAATCGCACCAGCCGTGGATCATAGGGCCCGAGATGGCAGCCTC